>NC_063162.1:94944163-95283828 GCF_023159225.1 Perognathus longimembris pacificus | reverse complement strand
TGTAACTCTACCTACTCTAGAGACTAAGATCTGAGGATCAAAATTTGTAACCCAGAGGGATGGTATGGGTGAGGAGAGGTGAAGAGGAGGGGAGCAGGAGGGAAGTCAAGGAAATTCTTGTCACCAATTAACTTTCAGAAAAGTCAGAATTGGAGATGTGGCTTAAGATGTGGCAGCATGCTAGTCTTGAGCACAAAAGTTCAAGGAAAGCACCTAGGGATAGAGAAGAGACCAGGTACAGAGTAGAAAGGTTGCTGAGAAGACTTCCAACACTGGATAAGAGTTCATGGCTTTAACTATGGAGATAGCAGTAGAGAGGAAGGTAAAAGCCAAAATCAGGAATATCTTAACACAAGATTTGATAACAAATAGATGCTGTTGTATAAAACATGAAGGGATGAAGAACAGTGTTTATACTTTTGACTTGAGTATAGAAAAATAAAAGGTAAATTTGAAAAATTCCACAATACTGTAATAGTACCAGGTTGGACAAGAACAGAAAATTTCAATATTTTATTCTATTACGTGGAAAACTTGACACATGTACCAGACATACAAGCTAAAAGTTAAAGAGTTAAGAGAAAGATATACAAAGTATAATATTATAGACTGCAGGGTGGTAGTGATACTTGAAGGTAGGGAGAAAGTTTGCTCAATGGTGGAATTGGAACTGTGTCACTAGACTCTTGCCTTAGAATCTTTATTATCTAACTGTGAAGACTGCATTCAGGTGACATACTCTACTTCCTACTGCCTTCAGAAGGCAGCTTAGCTTTGGAACTAAAGTCACATTTTCCCATAAGTGTCAATGACAAAAGATGATAGTGTGTGCCATTTCTGCTCAACGCTGGGGGGGGGGAGGGGCGGAGGGGGGATGGGGACCCTCTTTCACATATCCATGCATGCGCCAAAACTCCTTTGGCTGGAAATTTCTCAGATTGGCAGATCGGCATTGTATACTAAGGCTATTCCTAAACCAGTCTGTTTCTCCCAATCTCTCTTCAAAGATGTCAGATCTATAATCATCATCTGAAGGCTTTCCCTCACCTGGCTCGTTGGTTCTCCCCTTCCCCTTTTATCTTTTCTTCAGGAATTACTTCCTATTAAGCTTTTTTTTTTTTTTTTTAGCCAGTCCTGGGGCTTGGACTCAGGGCCTGAGCACTGTCCCTGGCTTCTTTTTGCTCAAGGCAAGCACTCTGCCACTTGAGCCACAGCGCCGCTTCTGGCCGTTTTCTGTATATGTGGTGCTGGGGAATTGAACCCAGGGCCTCATGTATACGAGGCAAGCACTCTTGCCACTAGGCCATATCCCCAGCCCCCTATTAAGCTTTTATATGCCTAATTCCATCCCAATCATTTCTGGCAAAAGATTTCCATACAGAACAGATGGTGCACTTAACATGAGTAATGGTACACTTAAAAGGGTTTAATGGAAGAATTATTTAGGAAGTACAGATAGAGGTTAGGAATACTAATATTGGTTGATATCATATTCTATACCAGCACTAGTTGAGAGCTTCTCTATCCTTTACCTGAAGGAATAAAGACATTTCAGCTAATAAACCAGATAGTACGCAGGGTTATGTGATAAGCATGTCTACAGCTTGAATCTTTTTCCCCTCTAAGCTTGTCCTAAAATTTCATTCTATTGTAAGAGTATTATGAAGTAGGACCATTAAGAATTAATGCCTTTATAAAACTACCTCAATGAATGGCAAATATTTTGTACAATTACTTAAATATTAAAAAAAAATCAAGTTGAAAATATCAAAATATAACCCAGTAGCATTGTACTCCAATACAGATCAAATTAATACTAGCTTAAATCTGGGTAGTTAGTATGTATGCATATATATAAGAATATAGGCTGTAGTCTAGGTAACTTAACTTATGATGTTTCTGTAATAAATATTTCATAATTTGAAGGAACAGTTTCATAAATTGCATGAATTACAACTGTTTTATTTCCAAGTTGAGATTTCATCAGTAAAGCTAAGTTTTGTGGTTGTTGTTTTTTTGTTGTTGTTTGTTTGGTTTGTTTTTTTGTTTTTAAAGCCAGGTGCCCATGGCTCAAGCCTGTAATCCTAGCTATTAAGCAGGCTGAGATCTGAGGATCCTGGTTCAAAGCCAACCCAGGCAGGACAAGTTCAAGAGATTCTTATCTCCAATTAACCAAAAAAGCCAAAAGAGGATCTATGGCTCAAGTGGTAGAGCACTAGCCTTGAGCATAAAAGCTTAGGGACAGTGCTTTCACCCTGAGTTTATGCCACAGTACTGGGACAAACACACACACACACACACACACACACACACACACTCACACATACACATATACACACACACACACAACCTGTTATCTTCGTCCTAAAGTTATCAAACTGAATAAGGTTTTTTGCAGTTAATTAAAAAAATAATTAAAAAGGATAAGTATTTTGGACACCAACTACAAGTGACGCATGTCTGTAATTCTTGCTACTCCAGAAGCTCAGATCCTGAGGCTCACAGTTCAAAGCTAGCCTGAGCAGTAAAGTCAGCAAGAGTCCTTCTCCAAAATAACCAGCAATAAGCAGAGTTAAGGACTTTTCCCAAGCAGTAGGATGCTAGCTAAGCAAGTGAGGCCCTAGTTCAAGCCTAGTAATTAGTAGGACAAAACTGAAAAAATTAAAATAAAAGAGTAAGTACGGCCCATTTAGCTTCTTTGACTTTCTGCCTTCTATCATTTGGTAACAATGGCTTCACCATATGCTAACACTTTTTTCATAGCTGTCTTAGACTCTAGAAGTGAAAAGAAAATGAATTTTGATTCCTTAGAAATTGCAACTTTTTACCAATACAGACAGATAAAATAGACTGAGACAAGAGCTATTTCCTTGGGAGATGTGTGTGTGTGTGTGTGTGTGTGTGTGTGAGTGTGTGTGTGTGTGTGTGTGTGTCCCTCTCTTTGGCCAAGAAGTTGGGTAGTAAATTCTCAGAAATTATATTTCTCCTATCCTCCAGTGCCTCATATTGACCAAAGCTAGCCCAAAGCCAGGGGGCAAAAACACTCTCTCTGCAGCCTATCAACTTAAAAGAGTCTCATGAGGCACAGAGCAAGATGAAAAAAAGTCAAATCAGTAATCTAAAGTTGCAAGTGTGCATGATATAACACATCCAGGGCCTCAGGGTAGTTTTAGGAAGGAAGAGAGCCCAGCAGAAACTTGTAGAGATTTTGCATATTTCAAGACTGGATGCAGCAAAGACAATCTTTCCTATTTCACCCCACCACACTGCCAAAAAAGAACTAGAAGAGTATGATATTTATGTTAGGTTTTTTTTTTTTTAAAGTAGGTAGCCGGTAAAAGAGAACGCCGCGCTGTTGTATTCAGGCAGGAGAGAAAGTTTATTACTGAACTGCTGGCCTGTGGCCGAGATGATCCATGGCCGGAGAGAAGGAAGAAAGAGAGAGACCCCCACCCAGCCCTGCCTTATATCTAGAGCTGGGGCAAGGGGTGTGGCCAGGTGGATTAGGATGTGACCTCAGGGAAAGGGGAGGTAATTTCCTCCAGGTCTGCAGGTTACCCAGGTAACTGGGTGGAGACTTAATGTGGTGGGGGCATCTACATGGAGCCCTTAGGGAGAGGACCTTACAATTTAGACAATAGAAAAAGAAAAGAAAGTTCCCATCAGGGAAAAGGTAGAAAGGTAGAAAGAAATCACCAAGAAATTAAATAAGATGACAGCTGGGCAATGTGGCTCAGGCCCGCAATTCCAGTAGAGCTCTCAGAAAAATCAAAATTGAAGGCTAGCTCAGGGGAAAAAAAAAAGTTACGGAGATTCTCATCTCAATGAAATGTAGGATGACTGAGATCTAAGCCCATATGAGAAAGATAACAAAAATAAGCATGCAACCCTAACTGATAAATATCGAAAACAAAAAGGGTTGAGTTGTGGCTCAAGTGGAAAAGCACCTGCTTTACAAGCTCAAGGCTTGAGTATTTTCATAGAAATTACTGAGATAAATTTTAAAGTTGTTTAAAGTATATGTAAATGAAAATCTTCAAACTTCAGAAGAGAAAAGCAGTAACTAGTATTTCAATGTCCTTAAAAAGACAACAGAAGATACGATTCAGAAAATACAAGAATGCACAAATTTACCTTCAGTGTGAATACACAAAGAAATCATTTCATAGATTTATTTCCTAGCAAATAGAAAATCCCTAGGTGATTGCATCCCTTTTCTGAAAATGTACAATTCTGTTATCAAATGGGAGTTGTATTAGGGAACAGTGAGGGAAAACTGAAGTGACAG
Source organism: Perognathus longimembris pacificus (assembly GCF_023159225.1). Lineage (NCBI taxonomy): Eukaryota > Metazoa > Chordata > Mammalia > Rodentia > Heteromyidae > Perognathus > Perognathus longimembris. The sequence goes on along the minus strand of NC_063162.1, from coordinate 95,279,540 downwards.
TTGGAAAACAGAAAAAAAATATAAATATGAAGGAAAGTAATGGCAAGGAATACATGTATTAACAATGGTAGAGTGAGGTGTCACTAGTGGCTCACATGCCTACCATCCTAGTTACTCAGCAGGCTGAGATCCCATGATCACAGTTTGAAGCCAGCACAGGCAGGACAAACTGTGAGACTATTATCTCCACTCAACTGCCAAAAAAAGCCAGAAGTGGAGATGTGACTCAATGTGATTCAAGTGGTAAAGTGCTAGCTTTGAGCAAAATAAGCTTAGAAACAGTGCCCAGGCCCTGAGTTCAAGCCATAGTCTCTCTCTGTCTCTCTCTCTCTCTCTCTCACACATACACACATACACACACAACACACACACACACACACACACACACACACACACACACACAGAGAGGAAAAGCCAATTAGATAACTTTTGATTACTTCAGAATTTGATATTAATTGGCCTGCTTCAAAATGATTAACTTTATGGATTTAAGCATCCAAAAAAAGAAAACCATATTCATAACATTTTGAGTCAGAGACCTATATTCTCATTCAAATTTGGAGCCATGTTCCTTTCTTGTGTAAGTTGAATTATTTAACCTGTCTTAACCTCATGTTACATGGTTCAGAGTCATAAACCTCACAGTGATTTTCATCATTTAGTGAAATTACTTGTGTACAGTACATGATCAATAAACTTCTCAATAAATGTTAGTTCTGTTCCTTTTAGAAATGAGAATAAAGGATGTATTTGAAGCACTAAATTCAGATACATAAACTGGGGGAAGAGAACACTGAAAATCTGCAAACCTCTCAAAAGATTATGTGGGTGGCTTAAGAAAAGATTAATAATTGTGGTACTGTGAAACTCTACTGATATATAAAAATATCCAAAAGAAAAATCCTAAGGGAAATCTTTGGTGATGCAAGAGTGAAATAGAGCAAGCTTTTATTGTGTATGTTTTTGAAGTCAGGGTTTTGAACTTGGATCATTATTTTATGCTATCCTGTTTAAGAAAGCTACTCAGAAAAAAAAAAAAAAACCTCATTTCTCTCTTTTTTTTAAACACAGGATTTGAAAATTATTCATTTAAAAAATTGACAGATTAAATAAAACTAAAGAACATGTTCAGGGACTGGTGCTTTCTCAATGTTACTTGTTCTATGTAAAGTAGTGTTACAGATTTTCTTTTCTTTTTTTGGCCAGTCCTGGGCCTTGGACTCAGGGCCTGAGCACCATCCCTGGCTTCTCTTTGCTCAAGGCTAGCACTCTGGCACCTGAGCCACAGCGCCCCTTCTGGCCATTTTCCATATATGTGGTGCTGGGGAATCGAAAGGAGAGCTTCATGTGTAGGAGGCAAGCACTCTTGCCACTAGGCCATATTCCCAGCCCGATTTTATTTTCTTTGAATGACAATATCCTTCATATGCTCTTCTAGATCCCTGCTATATCTCTTCAAAGGATGGTGTGGATGTCTACACCCTCTCTCTACCTTTGTGTATATCATTGCGAATTCCTTAACCAAAGAGTGCCAGCAGAAGTTTTACTATATGACTTCTGTGTGTAGATCACACAAACATCATGCATTAAAGTCTTCCTCTCTTTCTTGGTATAGTTTTTCTTACAAGTGAACCAACATATCCTAATAAAATCCAAACTAGCACTTGTGAAGATATCATTCAAATATGATATTGGTAAGTATACTGGACAGTAGACCACCTAGTCATCTCAGCCAACAGTCAGAATGAACTCCCAAATATGTGACTAAGGGCTGTCTTCAAAATTGTCTATCCCCTTCTGTTAGGTAGCCCTATTTTCTAAGCTTGAAGTCTTCCCAGAACCAGATACTATAAAACAGACCAATCAACCAACAAAGAAAGGCCCTTCTACATTCTGCTCCAACCAAATCCTCCAGTAAAGAAGATAGTTGTTTTACAGCAGTAAGTATTGTAACTTCTTATGCAAAAGTAACTAGAAGAAGTTTTTCAGGGAAATATTTTACATACATAGAAAAAAAATTGAATGTTACTGCTGTAATTGCTATATTTTATCAGAATGTGTGCATGTGTTTTGAACTCTTAGTGTACCTTTATTAGATTATATCATTTGATTCATATGCTATCAATTCCAGTCTCTTCTTGAGTAAGGAATTGGTTATAAAGACTTAACCTTAGGGGTTGAAAACAAATATTTAGCCCAAATCTTCCTCTCACTTTGGGTTTTCTGAAAACATGGGGGCATTATATATATATATATATGCATACATACATACATGTACATACATAAATACAGAGAGAAAAAGAAAGAACATCATATATTTTCAAGAAAATAACATAGATTCTGAACCCAGTAAAACAGAAAAAGTGTATGCTGATGGCTATTTTGTTGTTGGTATTGCTATCTGTCAGGGAACACAGCATGTTCATATTTTTGATAAAGATTTCAAAATATAAATACAAGCTAAAATGAAAACTGGAGAAATAACAGTTCTTTCTTCACCGTCAGGATGGAATACTGATAAAGGCAATGCACAGAAGATTGGCTTTCTTCCCCTGTGTAACATGAGGCTTTTCAACCAAGACAGATATTTCCCAGAATAATAATTATTGCAAGTCAATATGTTTGTCTTATAATGTTCTGTACTAAGCTTAAGAAGGCATAAACTCTATAAAAAGATTATCAAGCATTAACTTTATCTGCAAAGAATCAAGTGTATATACATATTCAGACTTTGTACTTAATTGAGAATGAGTAGACTTACCCACATATGTTTTCCATTATTTTTAGAAAATAATGATTTGAATATCACCACTTCCTCAAATGAATGACTACTAGCAAAAAGAAAAACACCTAACAACTTTCAAACATTTAATACCTAGAAAATAGTTTAATATTTAATTCAACTTCAAGACAGAGTAGATAACTGCCAAGGGCAAACCATTATCTCAATGCACTAGAGATGTTCTTATCAAATGAAATTTGATGTCTGACCTGAGAAGCAAGTGATGATTACAGTAAACTTACAAGATAAAAATAGTTTTATTGAATTTACACATAAACACATAGATGGCAATAATGAAAAATGCATATTTTGGCTGTATATTCCTGCAGTGTCTTTTTTTTCTCCTTGAATCTTTCTCTATTGCTGATATTATTAAAATATAAAGCACTGCCTTTTGGCTTAATAAATATTGATTATATATATGTAAATAAACTAAGTGAATTGAGAGGAAGAATGGGATTAGGAGAGATGGGATAAAATGGCAAAACGGTTGATATTGATTGGGTTGAATTGTATTAAAACTGACATGGTGGAATGAAGATTATTTGTACAACTACTTAAAGATATAAAGAACTTCACAAAAACAAATGACATAAAGGGAAAACTACTAATAATGGGTGATTGATTACCTAAGGATACACCTATAAGGAAGGATTTTAAACATAAACTGAAAAATCTTTTTTAGAATTGAACTTGAGAAACTTTGAAATATGATTTTAACCATTAAAAATTAGTCTAAAACATGGATAGTAATATTAGCTACATAGAATATTCTAAAAGCAGTGTGAGAGACTGAATAACTTCACATTTGATCACATCTTGCTTTTTCACTGGCAATAACCGCCCCTTAGCATTCTAGTTGCACTGTAATCAAAGAATTCTTAAAATCAATTATATGTGAGCCCTATCTCAGGTCAACATGGTTTTTGTATTACCTATATGTACTTCAACCATAAACTCTAAACTAGTTAAGCATATGACACTTTAGTAAGGTAATTTTGGAACCAAATTTATATAAATTATACTTGATTTTCACATTGGCAAAATGACACTGCAAATGATTTCAGAAGAACCAAACCTGCTGAGTAAGGCACCCATTGCCTGCCAAGCATTCTGTCTGTGAGCCTGAGTGAATGAGAAAGGTAATATTTTCACCAGGCTACATTTTTATTCTTAATCAGAATTACAAATGAATTAGCCAACTAAGGAAATTCATATTCTTTGTATGTTAACTGAGGACAAAATGGGGGCAAGTTAAATATTTTTATATGAAAGGAGAGTTAAAACACACACACACACACACACACACACACACACACACACACAAATTCTAAACTGGAATAAACATACAATAGGATGGTATAACTTCAGGAGAACCTAAGGCAAACTTCCAAAGAACAGAACTTGAGGAACAGTACTGTGTGACAATAGTTCTGATGCAGCTATCTAAACAAGAAATGCAGCCGCACTTTGAAATGCGGGGAGAGAAAATTTCAGTCAGTCCATGTGGTCTACTTTCAATTATTGTATTCCTGCTTCATGAGTTGATAAAAAAGATGTGCATTCCCTCTATTTAGAATCTTGATGCACATACACCCAGAACATTGACCAAGAGATAACAACTGATGACCAATAAATACAGCTGAACCCAACAAAAGCACACACACATAGAAGTTTTTGCTATAAATATGTTTTAGCTGTTACCAGTATTTTGGTTACCAGGATTAAATTTTTACTTTATTTAAAAGTACAAATTTTTATTGTATAAGTTATTATAATTTCCATGTTACACGAAGCTCAAAAATCTTCATCATGGAAAGACATATAGGGATTATAAGCATGAGTGATTCTTTGGCTATATGGATAATGTCTGTTAGTCTGTGAACTTTTAAGCACAATACTCAAAAAAATGCTAGCTCTTAGTTATAATTAAGATTCATAGTTCTATCATGCATAAGAAACTATTCATCATAATGCAAGCAAGCATTCAGGACTTTGAGAAGGAATGGACATGTGGAGTTAATACTGACTTCTAATAGTGTCATACAACACTACAAGTAATACCTAGGACTATGATGTTAGAATTACTTTTCTGTTGCTCTTGGTTGGCTATTGTTTGTCTGTTTGTTTATTTCAATTGTCTCCATAAATGCTACTTCACAGGAAGCAACTAGTATTTTCAATTGTTTATGTTCTTTTATTATGATCTAGGTCATAGCTCTATGTTCATGAATAATCACAGTTAAAATGACTTTAATGATAATAGTAGAACACATCAGAGAGTGAAGATGATTAGTCTTTTTTATTTGTTTTAGGATATAGCATTTCTTTTAAGAAATATAAATACATAATATATGCACAAAAGTTTGAATATATGTATTCATATGTTTAAGAATACATATATATGCATATACACATATGCATTAGATCCAATCCTGCTTGGTAGAGCAAAAATGAACAACGTTTGTTAGGTGGATGTCAGCTTCAATTGCTTGGCCTGCAGAAAATGTATTCTCATTAGGGGACAGAGGAGAATGAGAGATATAAAAATGTCATGGTGTCAAACAGCAGCAGATTTAGGTGTAAGGTGAAAGAAATAATCATACGAAATATGAGTGGGAAAGTTAGGTAACTCACCAGCAGACAGGAAAAATAAATGAGTCATCAAGGCCATTGGTAAAACCTAGATTGGATAGATAGGGTACAAACGATATTCAAATCAAGAATTCACCTAGTGGCAAATGCATATCACTTGTAGGTTCTGGGGAATATAAACATGATTAGCAATGGTCCTAGACCCCAATGATCTCACTGTCTATTTATAGAGACAGACTCTACCACATTTATCTTGCTATAAGGCAGTTTCAATGAATAATAGAGTAGTTCAGAAGCAGAGGGCTGAAAGTATGATTCTGGCTTGAGATTAGAGGACGCTACAGAGAGGAAGTATAATGCAAGCTTGACCTTGAATTACATGTTCAAAAGAAAGAGGGATGCTAGAGAAGACATTTCAGGCAAGAGAAATATCATTCTCAGTAATGTATAAATGATTGGAATTGTATGTGGATGGCAGAAACAGGAAGATGAAGTTTGGGAAACAGTTGAGACTAGATAAGAGATGTGCCCATCAGAACAAGGGGCAAATGAAGACAGAAGGCTAAGCCTTAGGTGCCCTGTTATTCTGGGAAGGAGAGCTAATTTCTCATTTACCTGTGAAAATATCCACAGCATGTTGTTGTTACTTTGTATGTATTTATTCAGCCAGATGTATACTGTGTACCTAAGGGAGAAAGAAGATCAACAAGCTTGACTTCCGGGAAAGCCCTATCCATGTGACCACTGCTTTTTCAATTCAAAAAGAATAAAAGATAGCTTATTATGAAAGTCGTAACAGCAGCAGTGTATAAATGAGGAAATAGAATGATAAGAAAGGGTCACCGCAGGAATAGCTCAGTTGGGAGAGCGTTAAACTGAAGAAGAAAGGCATTTTTAGGGTACCTTTTGTTTTCATTGCAAGTGTTACTGGAATTTAGGAGTGTGTATTTTCAGTTGCCTCCCAATCAACTGGAGAAAATTGCTCTATTATTCTGAGGTAAATGTACTTTGCAACTTTAATTATGGAATTACCATATTTTTAGTAAATATTATCATTTCTTCTCTCACTTTCTTTCCTAAGTAAAAAGTAAACGACAAGAATTTCTTTGTACCTTGTACTAGAACAAGTGATTATCATTTATTTACCATGTCACTTATAGTACACACTAGTTGGCACTGACTGGATACGGTACATACCCCAATTTGTACCACAAGCCAGAAGCAAAATTTTAAGCAATGACCAGAAGATTCAAAAACTAAAAAGCAACTAGTTAACACCTATCTGCTAATTTCTCACGGTCACAATATCACAACAAGAAAAGAATTTTTACATCATTAGTAAATATATATGTATATGTATGTTCAATATATATTAAATATATATCATGTGTAATAATTTCAGATCACAATAAGTTTCTAAATAAGATTTTTATATATTACATAATATATATTAAACAAACACTTTACTGTGAAATCTCGTATTAAGATATTTGATTTTCAATATAAACCATCTTAAGGAATATTTAAGTGATTGATTCTATGGCCAAGAATAAAAATAATTGTATAGCGCTAGGAATTATGCAGAAATCAAGGACAAAATATTATTCTGAAGCCTGTCTCCAATAACCTAATTCCTCCAACTAGATCCTGCATCCTGTTTTTCAACACCTGCCAATATTACCATCATATTATGAAACTTCAAGGTAATAATCCATTCATTGGGTAACCTCCGCATCAGGTGAACACCATAATGTCCAACAACTGCCAATCAAGCTGGAACCTTAGATGACCTTTTCAGATTAAAACTATAAACTTACTGAGTTTTATTGAAATTGAACAATGTTGAAAAGAAATGATATCTTAACAACATTGAGCCTCCTTATTTATGAATGTGGAGAATATTTTTTTATTTCATTCATCTGTGATTTGTAGTTTCATTAATATAGACCTTGTACATCTTTTCCTTGATTTGTAACCAAGCATTTCTTTTTGGTTTGGATGCTAGTATAAATGGCTTGTGCTTTTATTCTTAAATTATACTTCCCTGTTGCTGCTGTGTATAAAATTAATCAATTTTTGCATATTAATCTTTTATAGTGCAGTCTTGGTACCATTGCCTACTTGTTCTAGGAGTTTCTTTCTGTTGATTCTTTTTTATGAATATCCATTCCTTATTTGCATATAAAAGTAAACCACTTAACAGGAAAATATCACCAATTTTCATGTTGCAGGGCAACAAAAACAGAGTAGGAACATTTGCTACTAGCCCCAAGGGTATCACACATAATTGACAAAGAAAAGGTTATTCATATTTCACTTTTACCTATGTCTCACTACCATTTGGAGTCAAACAAGATGGAGGACACAATAGATAATTACCCTCCTTTCATAATGCTCCATCGTCTTCCTGAGTCATCACTAAGAAGCATAGTAGTTGGGGTGTCACACAAATATGATGGTCTTCTAAGGATATGAAACCAGCCATCCGTATGCATCTCACTTATAAAAGTACTTTTATTTTTCCTTCTATTTCTAAGGAAAGGAACTGTTATTTTATACCATATGGGCCCATGCCAGGCTGGAATTCTACTGAGTTTTGGGGGTGATAGATGCAAAATTCATTAAATTATTGAGATTTTGTTATATATTGTAAAGAACAAAATAAGGACACTGCCACCATCTGAATTTGCTCAGGCAGGTATGGTTTTTCAATCAAGGTCCAGGTGATACATCCGTGGGTTGCTGAAGGTGGGTTTCCACCTCCATAACTTCTGATGTGACACTTGAATTGAGTTTTCATTGTTCAGAAGTTCATTTCACCAGCTTTGGCTTTCTTCATTCATCTGTACGCCTATCAGTTCTTGCCAGCTGTCTCAGTCTCTGCTTGTTTAAACTTTCCATGATTTCTGGATTCCTGACCTCCATTTGCCTTGTGGTTCTGCTCAGCCCCACCTGGAAACCACTGATCCCCAGAACACAGCTGGCATGCGAACATACAAGTAGGATTTATTCCATTTGCTTAAATATGCATTGTTCTTTTGTACATTGCTGAGTTTAATTTCTGCTATTTTATTGAGGACTACTTGGTGTGTCTGTTTATGAGATAAATTGATGTGTTGTTTTCTTTTAATGTCATTGTTGGGTTTGCCGTCAGAATAGTAGTAGATTGTCTTCAGGGAAAACAACATGGATTATAGAGAATTAACATACTTTTTCCCTTAGGTATGCAAGAACTCACCATTAGATCATGCAGATCTAGAACTTTCTATTTTGGAAAACAAGTATCTATTGATTTAATTTATTAATCAATGTGTGCTTATTCAAAATGCCCATTTGTTTTTGCATACATTTTGAAATTTTGTGTTTCAGAAGGAATTGTGTAACCATTTAGTTTACCAATCTGTGGACATTAATGTGCTCATAAAATTTATTGAGTTTCATTTTAATGTTCAAAAGACCTGTGGTTTCTCCTGTCTTCATTTCTTGCGTTTTAAATTATTTCCTCTATAGCTAGAATGACTAAAGACTTAATAATTTCATTGAAATTTTGATATCATTTCTCTAATGAGTTCCTTAGGGTTTTTTGTTTGTTTGTTTGTTTTTCTTTTTGCCAGTCCTGGGGCTTGAACTCAGGGCTTGGGTATTGTCCTTGATCTTTTTTTTCCTCAAGGTTAGTGCTCTACCAATTGAGCCATAGTGCCACTTCTTGTTTGTTCTGTATTTGGTGGTACTGAGGAATCGAACCCAAGGCTTCATGCATGCAAGCACTCCACCACTAAGCCACATTCCCAGCCCCAAGTTCCTTAGTGCTTATTCAGTGATTTTTTTACGTTGATATATATATATACATATATGTATATATGTACATATATACATACATATATACATACATGTATATATGTACATATATACGTATATATCATTTGTTTTACTTTTGCTTACTTTGTTTAATGTCATTTCTACAATGGAAATTTACTTGTCTCCTACAATGGACATTTAATTTATTGATTTTAGATCAATTATATACCATACGCTTTCCTCTGAGCATCCTCAATATGTGGAATATTTCTCATATATTTGACAAATTCCAATTTTATTTTTTAATTCAGAATATTTTTAATTTCTCCAGAGATTTTTTTCTTTGATACATGTGCTACTTAGAAATGTGTTTTGTCATTATTTTGAAAATTTCCAGTGATCTTTTTGTTATTTATTTCTCTTTTAGTAACACATACCTAGAAGAAAACATGTATAATATTTATTCTTTAAATTTGATAAGGCATATTTTATGAGACATATTGTGAACTCTATTTGGTTAAATATTCTGTGCAGTTGCAAGGTAAATTTGATTTCTGACCTTGTTAAATAAAGTAGTTACAGATGTCAGCTCCATGCAGTTGAGCAGTGCTGATAATCACTTTGAATATGCCCTTACTGGATTCTTGAGTATTGGATATACCCCTCATTTGTGATAGAGGGGAAATAATGTCTTCATTAATGATAGTGAACTTTTGCATTTCTGCTTACAGTTTGTTTCACAATATGAGTTTTGTTGTCAGTGCCTATAAAAATTAATTGTTACACCTTGAAGAATTGACCCTTTCTTCAATGAGCAATGCCTTTAAAAAAAATCTCTGATAACATTCCTAGTTTTATACTCTTCTCAGTCTGCTATTAATACAGCTACAAAGAAAACCAACAAAGAACATTTGATTACTCTCAAGGATAGATTTATTTTCTCTAAATACTTTTAAAAGTGTGACTTTTGTGCAGAGAATGCCAAAGAGATTGTGATTAGTGCCAAATACATGCGCTTTTGGTCTAATTAGATGTTTCCACTTCTCATTATTTTTAATCTTCTTTTATTCATTAGTGATAAGCAATTTTTCAGATTATAGCGATGAAGACTATTATGTACTATTACCAAAATTTTGAGCTATACTACTCACTGAAGACATAAAAAAATAGAGGATATCTAAATCATTTCATAATGATTCTAAATAGTATATGAAAATAATAACTATAAAATAATGTATAACACACTTCAGAGTTAAAGGATTATTTTATTTTCATATAGCAATGTAACTCAAGTAAATATAATTTTGTTCCTAGGGAGGTATCTGTCAGTGTCCTGAGAGAATTTGAGGAAGGGTGTTGAGGAAAAGGGTTGGGGAAATTGTGGCACCTGGTAAGCAGAGGGGCAGAGAGTCCACTGACATCAGGGTTTTCACAGCCAAGGATTATCTGGCTCAAAAATTTAGTAGTGCCAAAGCTGATAAACTCTGTAGAAAGTGTGTAGGAAAGAAGGTGCTTTTTGGACACTAACACATACAAATTAAATGGGCTAAGTGGATTTTAGATTTATGATGTTCCTGATCATTTTATGGGCCATCACATTATATGAAGAGACTAGTCTTGCTTTTAAATATCAAATACTTATTAGGAAAGTTTTCAAGCAATGCCATTTTCTACTGAAACAGTCTGCATGAAATGGTATATATTTTCTTTTAAATGCTTTAAGAACTAATTTCAGGCAATATGAAAATTATTTGTAATCCATTGTTTCTCTATCTATATGTGTGTAAATGTATTGCATGTATATATACAAATATAAGAAATAATATATTCCTGAAATCTTATAGTTCATTTTAGTCAAAATGGTATTTGTTCAATAGCTACTTTAATTTACAAACCAAATTTGTTTTCTGAAATTATTGCTCTAGTTCTTAAATTCATTTGCTGAAACAAGCTTATGAAAACAATCAAGCTCTAAATATTTAAAATATTTAAAAACATATAATTAATCCACATAAATATCCCTAATGTATCATAATTTCTATTTTACTTTTAATAGAATATGAAACTAACTTGGGCTGACTCCTTAGGATGACTCCTTTGAGAATCACCTTTATAAATAATACTAGCACAGCAGAGAACCTAATGTTCCTTAGGATAAACAAAAGAACAACTAAAAATGATTCTTCAGCTGAGAAAAAAAATAAAACAGCAGTACAGGGATGCACAGTACTACCACGATGAATAAGGCACTGTAGACTGGTGATGAAACAATATTCTTCAGGATTTACCCTTACTGAGCAAGGCGATTCAGTAATCAGTCGAGAAGATTTGCGTGTGACCCAGCCTAAAGTACTGCATCCCAATTAACATCCCTTTAACATACTGGACCTTCCTTTTCAGGTTCTGATTTAATCAAGAACACTCGTAGGGTAAGATTTTTACTGATAGTAATAGGGATTTGGGGTTAAAAAAAATAAATGCAGAAGCAAAAGCTATTGCTCACATTCTCCAAAGCATAACATTTCCTTAAGCATTTCCTTGGCCACTGATTCTCCTTGTGGCGGCACCCTTGTTTGCTTCTCTTCCCTCCTCTCTGAAGTCTCGCCTCTTAGACCTGGGTAGAGTAGCTCTCCATAGACTGCCCTCACCTGTGTACAGCAGCTCTCCATAGACTGCCCTCACCTGTGTACAGCAGCTCTCCATAGACTGCCCTCACCTCACGCATTCTCATCTTTTCTCTGCCTCTCCTTATCCTTTTCATGGACTATTTTTCATCCTTTCAGTTTCTCAACATTTTCCATTTCTCTCTTTCTGGAAATGAAATAGTGGACACTTTTTTTCCTCTTCATTCTAATCAAGAATAGTGTCAATCCTGAAGGGTTGTTGTGAATTTAAGAGGTTATTGAATCTAGCAAAGTGTGTGTTTTATATTTAAGCTCTTGGTTATTAAATTCCTTGCATGGATGCAAATTTCAAATTCCTCAAGGAAGATGAAGACATAAAACAGCTCCGCAAAGATATTTGGAAGAAGAAATTCTCACCATTGTTTGTTTTGGAGGTAAAGATAGAACATTTTATCAAACTGTAGGAGAAAATCCTTCTAGATATTATAGTGTAAACAGTGCCAGAAATCTTCATTGCTATGAGAGATTGTTCTTTGGTTTGACAGATATTAAATGTCCAAGTTCAAAATAGCATAGTTCCAAACCGACTATTATATACAAAGGAAACAATGATGCCATTAAAGTGAACAACAGCAAAAAAAGAAAAAGTAGCCTGTATTGTTCTTAGAATTAAGAGTCAATTAAAAATATACTTTTTTATTGTATCCTAGAAGTCTACTTTGGAGAATACATGGTGCTGTTATATTCAATAAGATTAAGTAATCAAGCCCTAACTGGGTTTATTATTTCTTGTGTATTTTAAAATTTAACCACTTCATTATTAACACTTTTAACACTGTGAGCATGCATTCCACAAAACTGGGAATTTATATTCTAATTTTCTGTAAAATATGTATATCACCCTCTGAATCATAATAATGTCATTAGCACCCATTCTTAAATACATAGATTAATTCATAGCAGGTGCTTTGCTTTTAACAAGAAATGATTATTAATTCAAGGAAATTTTTCTAAAAGTTTATTCTCGGAATTTATATTAAAAATAGGTCATTAGGGTGTGGATATGGCCTAGTGGCAAGAGAGTTTGCCTCGTATACATGAGGCCCTGGGTTCGATTCCCCAGCATGACATATACAGAAAACGGCCAGAAGTGGCGCTGTGGCTCAAGTGGCAGAGTGCTAGCCTAGAGCAAAAGGAAGCCAGGGACAGTGCTCAGGCCCTGAGTCCAAGGCCCAGGACTGGCCAAAAAAAAAAAAAAAAAAAAAAAAAAGGTCATTAAGCAGGAAGCCAGTGTCTCATGCCTGTAATTCTAGCTACTTAGGCTGAAGTCTGAGTCTCATTGTTTAAAGCCAGCTCAACCAGAAAAGTTTCAAACATTCATATACGCACATCCACATACTCCCCCCTAGAGACACACACACATACGCACACACACACACACACACACACACACACACAGAGGCTGGAAGTTGAACTCTGGTTCAAGTGTTAGAACATTAGCTTTCATAAAAAAAAAAAAAAAAAAAAATGCTTGGGAAAAGCACCAGGCCCTGAACTCAAGCCCAGGACCAGCACTAAGTGCACACACACACACACACACACACACACACACACACACGTATGTATGTATTTACATACATAAGGGAAACTATACTGTGCTCATTTTTTGTAAATATCTCCATTCTAAACTAAGAATCTTTGTAAATGACTATATGCGTCACATATATACTATTTCAAATTACTTTTCCTTTCCATTTACACAAATATATACCTGCATGTGTTTGTCTTTCTGAGCAGCATAAGTGGCTCTTCATAATAGTATACAAGGTGGTGTTCACTAATATTCACTTTATATGAGATGATTTATTTTATGATTTGAAAAACAATGTAAATATTTTGTAATCCAGCATTTAATTCTTTTTCTTCTGTTAAGTTTTTATTTTGTTGTTAGTACCTTGCAAATTTAATACTGAATTTTATTCTGAAGGTGTTTTGTCTCTATTGCCTTTGCTTGGGTCATTTGATTAATGTGTATATTCCATAGACAGCGATATGAAATAGCCTTCTAACATTATCTCCAGCTCATAGTCTCACCTACTATCCAAGCCCACAGTTATATATTAACCTGCGACCTACATTTAGGTACCCTGTACATACCTCAAATGAAGTGCCTAGTCTTCCTTGCTCATTTTGCTGATGTTGGATACTTAAGGAATTGTGGGTCATTAGGTTCCCTTACTCTAGGATCCTATTTTAGCTTTACCCCTGGCTCGCATGATACTTGTTTTCTAAAATTTTCATTTTTAATAGTATATAACATATTACATTGTAATATCATATGATATAATATAATTATAATATAACATATTTATAAGTATTTTAAATATTACATATATATGTGAGAGGCTTATCCTACTTAGAATTGGGAGCCAATAAAAAGCAGTTATAATTCAGTGTTTTACTACTTAACACAGAAAATATATAATTATTCATTGGCAATTGTAACACATTAAAATAGGACCTGCTGGTTCTAATGCCAAAGTATAGGTAAGAAAACATAATCAAGCTATGCACTAGTTGCACCTATAGTTCTTGCTACCATGAGGCTGAGATTGGATGGAACACATATCCAGTAGCCTCGAAAAAAGTCAAGACTTCAGGAACAATTTTAAAAAAAAAGCTATGTGTTTTGTGCCTCATCCTCATATCCCAACTACAGAAGGAGGATTTATAAGAGTATTGTAGTAGAGGCTGGTCTGAGCAAAAAGCAAGCTAATATTGAGAGAGTAACAAATAAAAAATATGCCATGGGTATGGTCCAAATGGTAGATTACCAGCCCAGGAATTGTGGAGCCATGAGATTGAATCCCAGTTCTAAGTAAATAAATGAACTACAATAAAAAAGTAGACCTGTGAACAAGAGTATACCCAGGTAATACCTGGCTGTGAGAGAGAACTTAAGAAATTTTTCACATAAATCTTTTGGTAATCATTTTTGTTGTTGTTGTTCAGAAAGTTCTCATGTTGTTATAACCATCTTGTGCAACCTCCATCTCTTTCTATTCCACTCAAGTCTTCACTCAATTTAGCCCATCCTGTTCAATGATAAGGAACCAGCAGTCATTTTCCTATTAGTGGTTAATCATGTTAACAGCCTGATGACTAGAAATAACTTATGATATGCAATGGATTAACTTCCTCCTACTCTGGTCTCAATTATAACAAATAAATATGGTAAAATATTTACTGCTATTAGTAAAAACTACTTATTTACAATTAAATAAAAATTACTTACAGACAATGGTGATTCACACATGTGTTCCTAGCTGAGATCTGAGAATTGTAGTTAGAAGCCAGCCAAGGTAAGAAAGTCTGTGAAATCCCTTATTTTCTGTTAACTACCAAAGAGCCTGAGGGGATATGCGGCTCTGGCTCAAGTATTAGAGCAATAAACTTTAGCCAAAAAGCTAAGGGCAAAGCACAGTGCCCAGGGGCCAAGTTCAAACCCCAGTAACTGCACACAAAATAATAATTTTAAGTAAATCAAGAACAAAATAATTAATTACAAAACTAATTTGAAAATTAATTTAAGATAAGGCTTATAAATTACTTGTAAGTAATTTAAGAACTAAGCAGCTATAAATTTAGAAAATTGCTCAATTATACCAAAAGATAAGAAATCAAACACATTAGATTTTTGAACAGTTTACCTATGAATTTGATTTTAAAAAACATACAGAAAGAAAAAACAAAGATTAAAATCATGTACCTAATATCAACTTCCCCAATTATCTTATCATAAGACTACACATACAATCAGGGAGGCTTGTAGTAGCTCATGCTTATGGTTCTAACAACTCAAGAGGATGCACACTGAGGAACACTATTCAAAAGCATCCTAGGCAGACAAATCTTTGGGACTCTGATATCCAACTAACTACCAAAAATCTGGAACTGGAGGTATGACTCAAGTTGTGCAGCACCAATCTTTAGCAAAAAATAGAAGGAAAAGCACCAGGCCCAGGCTCTGAATTTAAGCTTGGTACTGGCACATACACATCCACACAAACAAAATGAGTATTTATAACACATATATACATATTAGGCTATGATATGTAAATGCATAATTTATAGTTCATTTTGAGTTTTAACTTTTCTAAAGAGTTATCATTACTATGCAGAGTATTTATACATTATTACTACAAATGAACTGAACAAATCTTGGGGGAGAAAGGGAAAGAGGGAGGGGGGAATGAGGGAGGAGGTAACAAACAGTAAAAGAAATGTATCCGATGCCTAAAGTATGAAACTGTAACCTTTCTGTACATCAGTTTGAAAAGAAATAAAATGAAAAAAAAATAACTGAAAACTAAGTATTATACAGCTTCTTTGACTTTAAGTAAATAATATTGGGCCAGATATGGTGGTGCAGTTATATAACCCCAGCTACTTGGGAAGAAGACATTGAGGAGGCATGTTCAAAACTAGCTTGGATAAAGTTAACATTAAATACCATTTGGAAAACAAACTATAATGCAAGAGGTCTGGGGACATGGCCCAAGTGGTAGAGTGCTTGTGTAGCAAGCATGAAATCTTGAGTTAACTTTCCACAGGTGAAAACAAAAGAAAATAAGATAATATTTATTGTCTAATAATGGTTGTACTTGTGTGTTACATAAATAACTTTGTAAATTGTTACATAGATAATTGACTTAAGAATATGATTCAATATTTTAAAATATTAGGAAGCTGAACTACTAGGGAAGAAACATACAATACAGAGGTGATTTTGAAGTGTTTTGGAAAAGTAATTCTATTCATTGAATAAAATTTGCTAATATTACTTTTCATTTTTACTATAGTTGCTTTTGCAATTTAGTGCTTTTCCTAGTTTTGTATAATATTTTTATTGTTTTCTCTATCTCAGTAAAGAATGACATTGATATTTTGAATTTATAGATTTCTGTGGGCAGCACTACAATTTTCACAATATTCATTTTACCAATCCAGGAACTTGGGAAGGTCTTTCCAGTTCCTAATGTCTTCTTCAATCTCTTTCTTCAAAATTTTACATATTTCATTGTAGAGATTGGTCACATTTTTGAGATTTTTGCAAGTATCTGATTTTACTTTCAATCTTATCATTGTTGGCCTACAGACAAGCTACTGATTTTGTGGATTTATCTTATATCCTGCTACTTTGCCAAAGTAAATTATTAGCTTGGACATGAAATTTCTAGGGCCCTTTAGATTTCAGATCATGTCATCTGCAAATAGAGATACTTTTGTTTCTTCAATCTCTAGTTGGATTCCTTTTATGTCTTTCTCTTGCCTTATTGTTCTGGCTAGGATTTCTAGCATAATACTGAAGAGGAATGGAGAAAGTGAACAAGCTTGTCTTGTTCCTAATTTAAGAGAAAATGATTTTAGTTTATCAAAATTTTAGTATAATGTTGGCTATAGATTTTTCATTAACATTTTTATTATATTACCTATTATATTTGTTATATTAGCTTCTCCGGAGGTTTTATCATAAAAGGATTAGGATGTTGAAATTTGTTAAAAGTTTTTTTTTTTTTTTTTCTCATCCGTTAAGATCGTCATGAGACTCATGTTGTTGGGTTTGTTAATGCAATGCATTAGATTTATTGATTTACATACATAGAACCAACCTTGTATACCTGGGATGAATCCTTCTTGATCCTAGTTTATCCTGGAGATATAACAATCCCAGACTTCCAATTCTACTATTTAACGAAAATAGGTTGGTATTGGCACAAAAGCAGGTTCAAAGACCAGTGGAACAGAATAAAAGACCTAGGAATAAATCCACAGACCTACAGCCATCTGAAATTTGACAAGGGAGCCAAAAACATAGGATGAAAAATAAAAGAGAGAGAGATTCTTCAAAACATGTTGTTGAGAAAATTGGATATTTATATACAGAAAACTGAAACTGAATCCCTATCAATCACTCTGTACTAATATCAACTAAAAATGGATCAAGGATCTCAATGTAAGATCTGAAACTATGAATCATTACAACTTCTTTGGCATAGGCAGGAACTTTTTGAGTATAGGTCCAGGGGCACAGCAAATCAAAGAAAGAATTGACAAATTGGATTGCATCCATTACAATTTCTGCATGGCAAAGGGCAAAATTAACAAGCCTTCAGAATGGAAGTACATCTTTGTCAGATTTATCAGACAACAGCCTAATATATAGAATGTACAAAGAGCTTAAGAAACTAAACCCTCAATGATTCAACAACAGACAATTAGGCAAATGAGCTAAATAGAGACTTCTTGTAAATAGAAGTAAATATGGCCAAAAAATGTGCACTATTTCCGACCATAAAGGAAATGCAAGTCAAAAACAAGTCTGAGATTCTGTTTCAGAATGGCCATTAGCAAGTTTACAAAAAACCAATGCTAGCAGGGATGTGGACACAAAGAAACTCTAGTTCACAGTTGGTGGAACTGTAATTCATTCACTCACTCAGGAAAGCAGTTTGGAGATTGTTCAAAAAAACCAAACAAACACTAAACATGAAACTAATCTATGATCTAGCAATGCCACTCTTGGACATCAATCGAGAATATTACAAATGAGGAATACATTAAAGCCACTTGTACAACCATGTTCCTTGCTGCACAATACACCACACCCAAGGTATGTAATCAGCCCAGGTGCCTTTCAATGGACAAAGATATCAAGAAAAGATATCATATATATGTTATATATGTATATGCATATACATACACATATATATGCTCAATGGCATTTTTCTCATCCATTAGAAAGAAGGTTACTGTATCATCTATAAAAACATGTAATGGCCTGGAAAAAATTATCATAAGGAAATTAAATCAGGCCCAGAGAGACAATGGTTGCATGTTTTCTCTCATATGTGGAGCTAGTAAAAATTTGTAAATATACAAGGAAACATAAATGAGGTTATATGCAAGTGTACACAGAGGTATTATACAAAGTAGGATATTTACAGAAGAGAATTCAAATGATGCAATTCCTTAGAAAAAGAAAATTGTCATCCAACAAAATAAGTATCAGAAAATTGGTGCTTGAAAAGTATGGAGAGGGCAACTCAAGTGGAAAGGGGTAGATGAAAGAAGAGAGGAAGGAATGTGGTCATAATATTTAATACATATCCCCTGAAATTAAGAAAATGGAAGAGAAGGGTTACTTTGCAAGGGATGGGGAAGAGTGATAAAAGGGGTGACATGGATCAAGATGTATTGTGTCTATAAACTGATTTGCTGAAAGCTAAAGCCTTTGTACATGAATTAATATAATAAAAATATAAGATAATAATAGAATAAAAATATAAGATAATAATAGAATAAGATAATAAAATATAATTAAAAGAAAACTCCAGTACCAAATGGATCAAGCAAGAGCTGGGTTTCTATAGTTGTAGAGAATAAAAAGATAGACTCAACAATCCTGCAGTAAAGCTTCTTGATTCACAAGCACACTTGTACTCCCAACAAAGCTGTCCTGCAAGTACAAAGGAAGGAGTAAAATCCTTCACTCAGAATCACACTCCTTGAGGCCTCAGCCATTCTTCTTAGCCAGAACATTTTCCTGCTACAGTTGGCCTCTTTGATCATTTAAGTATACATATATTTGCCAAATTAAATTTTTGTGTTAATGAGTTAGTTGATAGTTTAGCCCTGAAAATAAAATGCACTGGCCTTATGTTAAACTAAACCCACAAAGATAAATAGGAACCTGTTGTTTTCATGCATTTATATTAAAAGTATCAGATGCACATAATGTATGTGGAGGGTACTGAGAATATGGCCTAGTGGCTAGACTTCTTGCCTCGCATTCATGAAGCCCTGGGTTTGATTCCTCAGCACCACATCTATAGAAAACACCAGAAGTGGTGCTATGGCTTAATTGGTAGAGTGCAGCCTTGAGTAAAAAGAAGCCAGAAACAGTGCTCAGGCCCTGAGTTCAAGCCCTAAGACCCCAGGATTTGCATGTACAAAAAAAACAAACAAACAAAACAAAAACAAAACAAAACAAAAATCTAATCATAGCAAAGAAATCCTATTATAATATTTCATGGTACAACACAGTTTCTAAACTAGTGATTGCTAAATAAAATACACACAATACAATAGTTAATATATTTTCTGTGTATGGAAAAATAATATAACTGGGGAAACATTGCTACAAAATCTTGAATCCATGTGAAATATTACTTTGTTTTCAACAAACAACTGTAAAAAGTAACAACTATTTTAGAATTTATGGTACCCTGAACTTCAAGGCATAATTCAAAACTAATTCACAATAGCCAAACTATGGAAACAACCCAGATGCACCACTACAGATGAATAAATCCGAAAAATGTGGTACATGTACACAATGGAATATTATATAGTGATTAGAAATGATAAAATAATGGCATTCGCTAGGAAATGGTCAGGTCTTGAACAAATAATGTTGAGCGAGACAAGCCTAGAGCACAGAGAACAAAGGCGCATGGTCTCCCTGATATGTGGTTGTTGGGGGGAGGAGGGAGGAAGAACAATAGAGATCATGTCTGTAAAACAACAAATTTCTTTTCAAATGATATTTCCACATGTCTTGGTCAGCGACTCTACATTATGTTTCTAAAACCAAACATTTACTAAAGAAGCATAAAAAGGTCTAGGATAGACCTATCAGAAGTTCACAAGAGCTCAACAGCTACGTACATATGATTATATAAGATGAGGCTAAGCAAAATGAACTCCAAGAGATGGAAACAGGAGGATTTTATCATTGTCATTAGGTTTTACGTACTAGGTCAATTTCCCCAGGTGGTAACTGTATATGATTTTGGTACACTGGACATTGTATATATATGCTTATCTGAACTAGAGAAGGGAAAGAAAAACAAGGGAAGGTATAACAAATATGGTAAGAAATGTACTCACTACCTTATTATGTAACTGTACCCCGTCTGTATACCTTGTCAACAAAATTTAATGAAAGTATTTTTATGGATTGGAATCAGATTACAAGTAAAACTTAACCTATATTTCAAATTGAGAAGTGAAAGATACTGATTAAAGGAGTGACACTGAAGAAGTAACATTGTACTCTCGAACCAACATATCGAATTTAAACCCCCTTATGCAACTACTTAAAATGAATTTAAAGCTTTTTAAAACTATTACATTTTATAGGCTATTTGGCCAAGTTTTGTAGCATTAGTCAAGTTTGTTTTCAAAAGAGAAAAAAATAGTGAATGGCATTCATTTCTGTGTCTTTTTTATTTTGCATGCTAAAAAATGTGAATATACTTGAAGGTAATTATAAATATATTCATCAATTTTTGGACAGACATATGAACAGTGAAAAGTTTTGTATGACCAAAGTTAACTTGAAGCTCCTTTCTCATGCAATAATACTGAGAATCTAGGGAAAATGCAAAGCTACTCAGTGCATTGCTTTTCTTTCCAATCTCTGAGTGTTTGTATACGTGGTTTTCTACTTAAATATTACGGTTGAAATTTGACCAAAATTTCAGTCTCATTCCTGATGGCATATTCTTGATGAATTCAGTGTTGGCTAAGTTCCCTGACACTGTCTTTTATCACTCCATGTAGTTTATGCTGATGTGCATATGTCAATTATTTCTATGTAGGTTTTTTTTTTGGCATGTTCTCATAAAAACCACCACAACACATATTTATTTACAATGTGAACTTCACAGTTTTTAACTTTTCCAAGAGATGAATTGAATCCTAAATGCAAGAATCTCTTGAAGCTTTTGAAAATATGCTTAGTTGTTGTAGGAAACAATTATATAAAGGAAAATACAGGAATATACATAAAGATTAAATCAAATCCCCAGTTTTCTAAAATCCCTACTGGCTATTTCATGAAGATGTTTGCAAAAAATGAGTAAATTCATAATTATAAGAAATAATCATATAAAAAGAAGTAAGGTGTTCCATTTTAATTAATTCCATTTTAACTTACTTAAGGTAAGTTTAACCTAATTTATAGTAAGCTTAATTTATTGTAAGTTTGGTAATACTCAGTGACTGAAAAAACAATAATTATTAATGAATATGTATGTGTACACAAAAATAAAGACTGTCAAAAAAGTACTGTGCAATATTTGCACAGAGTAGTCCATAACCAATTGACAAGAAAACAGCATGTCAAGTATAATTCATATTAATAATTTCTGCTCCTACTTTTTTTCCTTCATCTGCTTTCATAAATAACAGAATCGAACAAAACTTTTCACTGATTACTTTTTATTGGTTTTCTTTTGTAATTTCTTTAATATTCCTACATCATAGCTTTATATACTACTAGCAAAGAGCCAGGTGACAGTGGCTCACAACTCTAATCCTAGCTACTCAGGAGGCTGAGACCTGTGGATCATAGTGCAGAGCCAGTCTGGGCAGAAAAGTCCTTCAGATTCTTATCTCCAAGTAACCACAACAAAGGGAGGAGTAGAACTGTGGTATAAGTGAAAGGAAATTAGCCTTGAGCAAAACCACTCAGGGAAAGCATCTAGACCCTATGTTCAAGTCCCAGGACTGATGGACACACACACACACACACACACACACACACACACACACACACACGTCTATTAACAACCAAACTACGCAATGTACTGCAAAACCCCTAAATTGATACAAGTCATTAATAACTATACCTTTAGCTGGGCACCAGTGGCTCATACTTTTAATCCTAGCTAATCAGAAGGCTGAGATGTGAGGATTGCAGTTCAAAGCCAGCCCAAGCATGAAAGTTCCAGAGACTCTTATTTCCAATTAGCCCCAAGAAAACCAGAAGTGGAGCTGTGGCTCAAGTAGTAGACAGCTAGTCTTGAGCTGAAGAGCTCAGGGACAGTGCCTAGGCCCAGATTTCAAGTTGCCCCCCCCCATACACACACACACACACACACACACACACACACACACACACACACACACACACATCAAAGACAGCCAGATGCCAGAGGCTCACATCTGTAATCCTAACTACTACTCAGGATGTGGAAATCTGAGGATCATAGCTCAAAGCTAACCCTTAAGGAAGAGTCCGTGAGACTCTTACCTTCAATTAACCATCAAAATTCTCGAAAAATTACCGAAGTGGAGCTGTTGTTCAGGTGGAGTTGAGTGTTCAAGCCTAACAAAAAGCTAAGAGAACAGTCAAAATAGGCACAGAAAAAATGTCAGAAATACATATTTATTATTTATATCATTTTAAAACATCTTATACACTAATTTTGCTATCCTATTGAATTCATTGGCAGTCATGTATATGTTTTATGTAATGAGCTATAGGCCATAGGTTCCTTAGGCCACTTAACTTTGTATCAACTTCACTAGCCATTCTGTTAATACCACTCCCAAAATAAATAGCAAAGCTATACAAATCATTATGTTTCAGTTCTCAGAGGTCCGTGTTTTAATTTGATAGTAGTAAGTTGAATATACATCTTTTATGTTACCAGGCCAAACAAAATACCATGCAGATTCTAGACATAAATGTTTAGCAAATAGTTCACAGCTCTTAATAATATAGCTCTTCCAAAAGAATGATAAATAAAAATGTTCTCTGTCCAATGTATTTAAATAAAATCATGACCTGAAATACAGTATACCCTATTTAGATTTGGAATATGTTTCTCTTTGCTGGTAAAGTATATTTGATGAAACAATTTACCATGATAAACTTCTTTAGATTGCAGTAAGTAAGTTAGTATATTCAAGCAAATACTATTGTTATTGATAGACTCTTTCTATCAACTTAGATGTGCGTTTGTTCCTTAAACATAAACAGTGCCTTCAAGTTATTTTTATATTTCATACTTCGTCTTGTCAGGATCTCTTAAATTAATATTTCATCCCTATGTAAATATTTATGTGTTTAAAATGATCTTACTCTGAGTGACCATTATTTTTCCATATCAGAAATTATGTAAGCTATAAAGCTCAAAGAAACTTCTTATAACTCTACATATGCACGTTAATAAACAAGCTAATAAAACCTTTTTCTTTTGTTAAATAAAAATTGCCTATAGTAACTGCCCTGAAACTGGAATAAAAATAAAGTAGGGTATTTGTTCCATGTTTAAATAATCCTACTACATGACATTTGTGTGACAAGTTGAAATTCTTTATAAGTGAAATCATCCAGAAGCTCTTCAAAGTAACCATATGCTATCTGTATGTCTGGTCCTTATTTTCTCTTTGGGGAGGGTTCTAATTTTCAGAAAATGCATTTAATGAATATTTAACCTAGTTCATCATTCAAAACATCTTTAGAATTGCCTATTGTTTAGAAATTCTCAGTTTCAGAAGATGCCAGTCTGGTTTCTATTTTTAGCATTATGTTCCTCAAAATTTTTTGTGAGAAAACTTAACTGCAGTATTAAATGTCTAATGAAAGATTAATGTAATTGTAAGGACATGACACTTAAAAGTCAACATGCAAAATGTTAAAAATGAGTTATTAGTGAACTCTCTAGTCCTAAAATAAGAAAAAGTTGGATTTTCTCTCTAAATTATTCAAATCCTAGATACTTTCCACTTCTGTTATGGGAGGGATAGTTACTCAACATCATGTCTGAGCAGTAAGCAAAGATGAATTCAAAGGATGGTCGTACATGTTGTCAGTACAACCTAATTTCAGGGGTCTCGTACCAAACCTATTACCTTTAACTTATTCCCCCCAAAATTCAGTGTATATATTAAACTTCACTTATAAAACCACTTTATATATATATATGGAATAATGCTTTGCTACTACTTGGGCTACAACTCCACTAATCTGTATTTGCTATTGTTTATAATAAACATTGCTGCCATAAAATTCCTTGTTTCATGTCTTTCAATTCTATCATCTTTATTTTATTGAATCTGTAACAATGAGGATGTTATGTCAAAAGTATGAAGAATCTCAATTTTAATAAGTTAGAACAAACCCCTTCCAAATAATCCAGGGTTGCTAACAGTTTGTTTATAAGACAGCCATTGGTTCACATTCTTGTCAATGTTAGATGCCATTACATATTGTAAAATTCTGCCAAACTCATGGATGAACTTTGCTTTTACTGTTATTATTGGTGTTGGGATCATTATTTATTTTTATACTAACTATTGAGGTTAAAAATATTTTCACATTCTTAACCATTTGAATTATTTCTATAAAGTGAACTTCTTAAAAATTGTCTTTAGTTGTACAAAGAGGTTGCCATTTTAAAGTTTATAAATATAATATATCTTGATCAATGTCATCCCTTTCAATATATAAATTGATCTTACCTCATTCTATTATTTCTATGGCTCTGTCATTTTTGTAATTATTTCATTTTTAAAATATCATTGTTTTAAGTAGTTGTACAAAGTAGTAATTTCTTAAAATATCTTGGAGCACCAGAAAAAAAAATAGCCTGCTGCCCATTATAGAAAATAAGCATTTTTATCCCCCAAATCACCTGCTTTTGACTTTTATTAAGATACATTTTCATAACATTATTTAAAGTCTCCATTTAATAAAAATGTCCTACACATGCTTCTGTAGCTCTATAGGGAGTCCATTTGAAGTTAAGAATCATGCAAACAATTAAGTCATAAACATTTACCTGATTTACCTGTATTTTGAAAACAGATCAATAGATTACATAAAGTATCTCTCAGTATGGTGCTTGTTGTTGTTTATGAATACAGCCTACTTAGAGATTTTTTTTCCCCATTTCTGAGGATTATGTAGTTTCAATCAACTTCCTATTTACTACGGGTTTGAATATGTTACATCCCTCAGAGAATAATGATTTACTTTAAGAAATTCACACAACTGATTTATCTTTTAAGGAAATGCAAATGACTCCTCTGTTACAACCCAAAGGTTGGGCTTTATTACCTTGTATAACAATCACCACTTAAAAGTAACCAATTCATTTTGCTTTCTTTTAACTGACCAACTCTATAAATACCTCTGTAATTCATTTTTGAATCATTACTGTCATCTTACTTCCTTTATTATTTGAGTTGAATAAAATCTTGGAAATGACTTCATTTTGTATTTCATGAAAGCTCTATTTGTTTTTAAAACTATTTGAATAAATGTGTTCTTGGCAAAAGATTTTGATGATTTCATATGGAATGATTCATAGAGAAAAAGTATATTTTGAAGATAGAACATGAAAAACTAAGCATGGACATAATTGTCCATATGAAGAGAAATCAGGGATGAGAGAAAAAATAAATCAATGAGTGAATAATTGATGGAGGCACTCCATAAAAAGATAGTTTTTGACAGAGTGCATTGTGAAAAACTTAGATTCTATGTGATGATAGAATCAATATGCTTTCCAAAAGCACACTTTCTCTCTCTCTCTCCTCTCTCTCTCTCTCTCTCTCTTTCTCTCTCACTGCCACCCCCCCCCCCCACAGAGCTAGGCTTTATTTGAGAATAATTATAGATATATAAAGATACATCTCTAAGATGTACTTTCTCCTCTTCTTATATTTTCCTAACCTCTATACTTTTTGATACTAGGGAAAGTTTTTGCAGCACTTTTATTCCATTTAGGACCCTTAAAATAAATTGTAATTTTATGTTCTGTACATTTCATATTGAGAAAGTGCTTGCTTAACATATTGAAATCTTAAGTCCCACCAAAAATCATTGAACTATTTTTTTCTCAATGTTACACTAGTACAAGAAAAAAAAAATCATCTTTGAATCACTGTCGATTTCAGTTTCTTCTTCATGCCTCAGCAGTCCATTTGTTAAATAATTAGCCATGTCAGATTGACCTTCTCCCTTACCCTAGAAAGTTTCACACAGTTCTTTTTCTCTTTTCTTTCTATCATCTTTTTTTTTTTTTTTTAAGATTTGTACTTATCCTGCTCTGCTTCCCAAACAGAGATAAATATGTTTCCTGACAACCTGACTTTCTCTGAGGCAGGGCTCAATTTATCACTCTGCTCCTAGAGCACATTTTCCTAATCCTGACAAAAACAGCCCTGAAGCATTTCAGAGGGGAAAATAAACCATCATCTCAGCTCTAAATTACTACCAAGTAAAGCCATGAATAAAATGAGAATCAATCCTGATGCAAACTTTTGGAACAGCATAAATGACAGAAGCTCATGATCCTGCCATTCATTGTTCAGGCAGATTTTAGATTGGGGGAGAAAAAAGACAGAAGACAAAAGTAAGTATATTCTCTTACACCATTTTTTAAAGAAAGAAACCAGTTGTTAAAGATATCACAGTGGAACAGTATGAAGTTGGTACTCTACCACCTCTTGTCAAACTAATTTGTCAAAATACGTAAAACTGCAGGTGGCAAATCAACCACCACAGTAACAACAAAAGACTTGGAACACCCAATCAGAGATCCTGTTGCCAGAAGGCTTAATTAAAATACATTTGGATTCCTAAAAGCACAGGAAAGTGTATCAGTCCTGGTTGATTGAGATCTCCTGTTCTCAAGAAAAAAAAATGATCTGGGTCAGATAAGTTGATATTCTTTGATGGAGAGTGAGACAGAAACCAGTCTGCATAGAGAGAAAAAGTGACAATACTTACAGATGCCTGAAATGAGTGTTTATTGACATTGCAATCATCTGTTCACAAATAGTGGAATAACTATAAATATTAAAATAAACAGCTTGTGTTCAAGGAGCACTATGTATTATAATACAATTAGAAGAAAGATATACAAAGGCTAAATTGTCTATGACAACATACATACAACTAAGATGATAGAAGTTGGGTTTGAGGGTGAAAGGAAAGTTGAAAGGGAAAGGGATGTTTGTCAGAGAGACTAGAAATGAGACTGGTCTTAGAAAAGAGAAACATAGTAAAAAATTATGTTCAAAGAAGGTCTACCAAGGGAGAAAGAAGAACTTATTCTAAACAGGAGAATGAAGGAAATAGAAAACAGGACACACGGGAAAGATAAAAGGCATGTTCAGTAAGTGATTAAATACCCATTCATGTGATGGAACTTGGGGAAAATCTGTACTCACTGATGCTAAGGTAAGTGAATGATACAAACTTAGTCCATCAAACAGCCCTGTAAGGAAACTGCTATTCTCAATCCCTTTTAATATTAGAAAATTATGATTAAATAAGTCAACCAAAGCCACAGTACTGGAAAGTAGTGAGGCTGGAAGGATTGAGACCAAGTAGTATTGAATCACTGTGCTGATGACAAGCTAAGAAGAATCTTTTTCTTTTTCCTTTCAGATTGCTTGAAGGCTAGAGCAAGGTGAAACATCAACTAATTTAGAAGGAAAAGGGAATTACTTTGAACTTGGATGTGGGAAGGTTGGATTATCCTACAGCAAAACTGACTGTGAAAAAAGAAACAAATGTGATCAAGGAAGGAAGAAATTAGAAAACGAAGATATGAGAAATAAAGACTAGCAGTATACTTGAGTGAAATTGAGAAAATGGGTGTTGTCTAGAAGAGGGAGTAATAGAAAGGGCCAGATGACAAAGCAGAGATAGCAAAAATTAATTGACAGTTGGGCGGACCCATGAAGAAGGAATATAATACTCCAAGATGATTAATCTCTGGGTATGAAAAGGAAAGAGAGAGAGAGAGAGAGAGAGAGAGAGAGAGAGAGAGAGAGAGAGAGAGAGAGATAGAGTGTATAAAGCATAGAGTAGGCATATTAAAATGGCTCATGAGTCTCTTCCATTCCGCATGTTTAACTTCAACTCATTAGCCTCACATAAGTAATTACAAACCAACGGAATTCTGCTCTAATTATCTCATGGTTTAGAAGGCACCTCAAAAGCCAGAAATCTAAAGTCTTAAAGGTCTTTCGTGACTACTCCTGCTTCCATTTATTTTACATTCATTCATGTAGCTGCAAGCCCTGTCAAATTTACATCATGTAAAATCCAAGCTAAAATAACCACTTGCATTAATTATTTACAATAGATTGTGATTGGCTATCAGCTTCCATATGATTAACCTACAATTTATCTTGTACTTGAAAGCTGGTGTAATCTTATCAAATATACATTATATTGCTCACATATCCACATGTCCCTTAAATCTTCAGTCATTGGCAGTTGCCCTCTCTTAAAGACAATATAACCTTGCACTCTTATTTCTGGAAAATGTCATGTCAAACTATCCTCAGTGATCACTTGGCTCTCAGATTTGTCTTGCACGAAACTGTTTTTTCCTGAGTTTATTTTTTCTTATATTACTCCATACTGGAACATTCCTCAGAGTTCAGCATGCAATCACTTCTTCAAAAAGCCTATTAAATCTTCTGGATTATGTCAAATGATGCTGTTATATTTAGAACCCTTCAGTTGTGATTTCCAATTTATTTGTGTGGTGGTTTGGTTGGTTTTCTCTCTACTTCAATGCCAATAATTCACACTTTAATCTTCTTCAATCAGGCTTTTGTTTCAGTGCTTTAGTGAAACAGCCTTTTCTAGGTGCGCAAAAGCCCTTCTTTGTTCATCCATAACAAATTCAGTCATGTGGCTGGTCTCCTCCACAGCCACCGACATACTTCAGCAGCCCTTCTTTCTTGAAACACCAGGCTACTTGGCATCCGAAACAGCACAATCTCCAAGTTTTCGCCTGCTGTTCCTTCTCATTTATTTCTGCAGATTTCTTCATTATGAAAAGATGGCTTACACTCCCCCATCACCCCTCTGGCTTAGTGTAGGACTGTTTTCTCTGTCTGTACTCAAACCCCAGATGATCTCTGCAGCGCCCAAGTTTACACACAAATCTCACATTTTTACTTTCAACAATTCTCTTTCATTTCAATATCGTCTTTCTAACTGCTTGCTTAACATCACCCCTTGAATATTTTAGAGGCGTTTTGAATGTAGAATTTGTTTGTAGAATAAAAGTAATCTAAAATAGAACATTATTTAAACTAGTACCCACTCTCTTTCACTGTTTCTCTTCTTGTCCTCACTTCTTTTTTCTTTATCCTACACTTAAACCTGTATGACACACGCAATCTTTACTTTCTATCTCTTCCAAAAAATATAGGTACTTGAAAATATCATTTTAGCACAGCATTTCCAATACATAGGATTAAACCTGTCTGTAATAAATTGTTAAAATATCTATCAAATTAGACCAAAGATATTATCAGTCATTCATTAAATTAAACTGAAATCTCACTGGAAACTCTTTGTGAGTTATTTTTCAATTATTTTCTTGTCTGTATGAGGTGGCTAGAAGCAAACACATTTTACTTATTGAAACAAATAGGTTAATGCAGTCCCACCAGTAAAAAAGGGGGATAAAGTTATGACATGGAGAGAAACAATAAAAAAAATGACAAGTGTGAGGATGATAGAATAGATTATAGGCAAATCCACTGGATAATTAGGAAATTTCCAATGAATATTTGACCAAATACATTTATAAGGTCAAATATAGTTAAAATTACTACTTTGTAAAGAATTACTGAGACCCATCAGGTATACAGGCTGAAAGTTCAACATATGTTATTTCTGACATATGAGGTCCTTTAAATTCAAATATAAGCATACATACACTAGACTGGGAAACATATAAACCAAAAGTCTAGGGACATAGTACAGTGGTTGTATACTTGCTTAGCACTCAAAGGCCTGGGTTTAATTCCCAATATTATCCATTACTTGTTACTGACTTTAAAAGACTTGGCTCCTTCATCTTTATTGTTCTTTGAATAGAGTTATAGATCTAACAACTGCAATGTTGGGTCATTGTTTAGAATGCATTTCATTTTGTTGAAGAGCTGCAGTCATAACAAAAATGATAGCCTTTCTTCTTTTTTAAGGTGAAGAAAATAAGTCACTGGTAAAAATAGAATACAAATGAAACTGTGATCCAGGTGTGAGTGATTCACAACTATAATCCAAGTAAAAAAGCAGGCTGAGATTTGAGAATCACAGTTCCTAGGCAGGCAAATTGAGGAGACTAATATCTCCAATTTCCCAGCAAGAAAAAAAAAAAGAAAGAAAAAACTGGAAATGGAAAGTGGCACAAGTGGTAGAGTGCTGATGTTAAAGGAAAATATTGAGCCAAGCCCTGAGTTGAAGCTCAAGTACTTGTACAAAATAAATAATTCATAAAAGACTGAGTATTCCAAAGAACATACTTAATTCTCCAAAATTTCCCTGTTTTTTTCCTCTACCATCTTTATTTATACTTAAAACAGGGTCTATGTATCTGAAAACTATGGGAATAAAATAACTATGAAGTTTCAGAGTTGACTACATGTAAGTCAGAGTCTGAACCTTCTTATTTAAATATGAATTGACGAGTGTGAACTAATAAAGTACAGGCAATTGTAATGTTTTCATCAGAATTTTTTTAACTTAATCTTGAAAACATTGTCAAGGTTATACAGCTTGCAACTTGGTAGTTATGGGTAAAGCCATGGGTAAATGGGAACACCATAGAACTGGCTCAGCCAGGAAATGTTAATTACATTACACATACAGCAGCAATAAATCTATGAAGAAGTCCACTAAAGACATTTTTATCATGGACTGTATAAAGTAGTCAGAACAACAACAAAGGGGGGGAAAAAAAAAGAAACTTGTTCAGGTTCTAGCATTGGCAGGGATGAGGGCCATGACTCAGCCATGTTTGGCATTTACTTTGATTTACTATCATACTCTCAAATAATCCTTGGGAAGAATAAACACAAGGTTAAGAACGCAAGGAACTAGGTTCTCCCTGTGGCTTTATTTTATTCCACACAAGGGCATTTCCAAAGTTCAGCACTACTCACATTCCAGGCAGAGAATGGAAACCTCTCAGCTAGCAGAGTGAAGAAAAACATGAGAATTCAGGGTTTTTTTGAAAAACAAAAAAAAACATGTGGATGAAAAGCTCCAGCAGCATTTAGGGGCCACTCTCATCATTTTAGGGTACTTTATGACTGTAAAGAATAATACTCTGCATTTTATTTCTCAATGCTTTCATCAAAACACCCAAACTCCAAACACAATAAGACTTGCTAGGCCTAAAACAACTCCACTTGGAAGGAAATAAAAGTGGAAACTCACCTTACACACCAGTGTTTGACTTAAGGAACTGCAGTTGCTGATCATAATCACAGAGAGAAAAAAAATAACAACAACCTGGATTATCACAAGCCAATAACATTTTACTCATTGTAAAAGAGAAAGTAAGTCTTCAGAAGGATCAACATGTTTTTTGTACTCAATCTCTTCACTGATAAAATAATAGCATGAATGTTATGATAAGAAAATAAGATTTCTAATTTTAGAAAAGATGAACTGTGAAATTATTGGATCCAAACCGCATAACATAAAAGGAAGTTTTATCCAATTAGAGTAGACACAGTCTTGAATGTAGACCTATCAAGGAAATCATTCATCAGTTCATTTCTCATTTCGTTTTTTTTTTTCCGCTTTTGGCCTGAGATAAATACTATACACATAATCATTAATATCTTTTAATAACATCTAGAACCCTAAAGTGGAAAAGTGGAATCAAAAATATCCCTGAATTTAAAACTCCCTGGCTTCACCAGATTTTACCTATCATTAGAGCTAATATAATTTCCTAGCCTGAGTCCTACAGTTCATTTCTTTACAAAATTACATTTAAAAAACGGAGATAAAACTAATAAGGGCACAAATTATTTTATGTTGTAGGCAAATTTACAGTAGGTACTAAATTTTAAGTCACAGCTAGCCTTATTTATGTTACTTAAGTAATATTATGTAAGTAGAAATATAATAAATTAAGTTATTCAGGGAAAAGCGATCATAATTTTTGAAGTTTAAGGTAAGTGGAAAGTTTATGCTTACAAGACAAAGGCAGAAAGAGAGGAGGTGGGGAGAATGAGATAGAGAAAGGTTGCTTTCCTTGATAATCATTCATCTCATGGGGCAACTAGAGGAACTAGAGGTAATAATTATAAGAAATCAAGAACATGAAAAAGTGACTATCTCTTTTTGACTCAAATGTAGAAATACCATTAAAAATCCCTCAAAAGCATTTTTAAACACACAGAAAATACTTGATGTATCTGAGAAAAAAATACTATCTTTCTGATGCTATTGTCTCAGTTAAATGAGACCCAGAGAAACTGCAATATACTGAGGAACATGAACTGAGCTCTATTCCCTTTTATCCCATGAGTACTTCTTAGCCTTGTGATTACTTCATATAGGTCTTCAATATCTGCATACTTGTTCTTGTCAAATAGCCACTGTCTTTGCCTCCTTTACATCCAGGTTCACAATCAGAACACCAAAAATCAATTCAAAAATGTGACAAGTAAATCAAATGCCTATATCTAGCTCAAAATCTTATTTTTTTTCTAAAGAGCTATAACTACTATTACTTGGTTAAATTAAGAAAACAAACCCAATTCCCCTAAAACTAAAGTACATGCTTAAGTATTACATCTAGAATGAGCAAATATATTTACCACCTTTAAGTACCAAGAGGGAGGAAATATGCTAAGTGACAAGCACTTTTTCAGAACTAGTATCAGTCATACTGACAAGCCAAAGAAAGTGTAATATTTTAGAGAATACTTGAGATAGCTACGTACCTCTTTCTTTAATAGGGTGGACTAAATGGTAAAAATATATATATATATATATATATATATATATATATATATATATGGCTTTGGAAGATACTTCATATAATACATTCCCTAATCAAAAAAGCAGCAATATCATAATTCACTTATTTAATTCAATGCTTCTTAGGTATCTGTTTTGTGCCAGGTGCTGCTCTAACACTAGAACTATTAAAAAAAAGTAAGTGTACAAGTAAAGGGAAAAAGTAGCACTGGAAGCAAGAACACTTTAAGTGGCTCAATATCAGAGGAATATAAGATTGAAAGAGTAGACAAAGGCAATAGAAAAATTTAAAGACATAAAGAGGAACTATATTATGATACTAAAAGTAAAAGTTAGAGAAGTTCAGGGTTTGTGGGAAGTGAACTTTAAAGTATGGTCAATAGTAATAATTTAATTATTTTAAATACAAGTTTAATTCTGATACTCAAATATCAAACTAAAAGCAAATTACACACACACACACACACACACACACACACACACACAGAGTTTAAAATACTCACCTCTCATTTTTCTGCATGAATGATTGTACTGCTGTAGACAATGGGAAAGAAAATATCACATGGGCACTTAGAAGAATTACCAGAGTCAGATTGAGATGGGAGACCCCAAATATATTATGACACAAGTTTTCATGGTTTTGTGATTTTCAAAAGTATTCATTACACCCAAGTGTGAAAAACAAAGCCAGACTGTTCAATTGAGAAAAGGGAAGCATTTTACTATATCAATAATGGCAGAAGAAGAGTACAAGAAAATGAAGTTTGGAGCACACCAACTATTTAAAAGAGACTTGTCTGTCTAGCTAGGAAGGCAAAATGTCATTACAAGAAGACAGATGGATCAGGAATTGCAGGTTGATGAGAGGGATAGAAAAATATACTATTTTTGTGTTTTATTTTATGGTTCCAAACATAAGAAATTCCAAGAAATATCAAGATTCACAGTGGAATCTTTGGGCATAGTTAACATCATTTGAAAAGAATATAAATCCAGGTAAGAAGATGAAGGGATAGTTGCCCAAGATAGTTAATGTAACAGCCTATGTAACTTATCCAGTTCTAATTATGAAAGAATATACAGGTGAGAAACATTAACATCCAAATTAGTAAATCAGAACATGTTATAAGGTAATCAATGACATTGAGGGTTCATAGCATTTTAAAAGTCAAAACAAAATAAAACAGCCAAACTTGGACCAACTTTATGTCTTCTATGTCACATCACAGGCAGCTGAAGAGAGTTGCACATTGAGTGAGGTAAGTTATCATAGTAAATTCATGATGGTCTTCTCAAATATAGCCCCTCCATCATAGATGGCCGTGCTACATAACTCAAGGAAATAGCTTTTGTATCGCCATCCAGAACGTTATACTTTCTCTACTTCTTTTCCAGCCCATAAAGAAATGTTAAATTCCAGAAATATCCTCTAGCAACCTGATTATTCAGATTATTGTTCAGAGTATTATTTCCTCTGCTTTTTGCTCCTTTATTATAGGAATGTTCCACCGGGGGGAAAAATCAAGCCATACTTAATAGGTCTTTTATCTTATCATCTACATATTCTTAGACATCCCTCTTCATTTCTATACAGTAACCTCTCCTTCTCATCGATATTTCAATATTCATAGAGAAATAAACCCTGCTTTCAACAACTATTCCTCTCCAAAAACAGCTCTGTCTTTCTTTAAACCTTCATGAATACACTTTTTGAATGAGTCACTCAGCCTCCCTCTCCTGAACTCCTACTCTTTCAACACATTTTCATTTGAGTTTCACACCCCACTCCCAATGACTTCAGCAATTCATCCTTAGCTAAGAACAACAAAGAGCTCCCTATGTTCAAATGCAGTTGATATTTTTCAGCCCTCATCTCAAGTTAACCTCTAACACCATTTGACAGAGACAATTGCATGCCATTTTTATGGGACATCTTATCTTGCCCTTTCAAGTGTCACAGATTTCTGATATGATTCTCCTACCCTATGACAATTTTATCCTATATAAGCTTGTCTATTCAAATGTTCTCTAAAAATATTAAACCGATCTGAAGCTCAGCCTTAAAATTATTTTCTCAACTCTAATGTTCTTTTTTCTTAAACCAGGGATTGTGATCTATGCCAAAGGTTTCAATTACCATTTAAATAAGCAAAATAATATAGCTTTTTCCAAGTTTCTTGGCTCTGTGTATGTCTCATTATAACTAATTATTTACTTCAGAATTATATATATGAATAAATTAAGTCAATTCTGTTTTTCACTGGGAAATAAAAAAGGAATTCTACATATATCTTTTCACATGTTTTCATTGTCTTTTTCTGAGTGAATTTCTGACCTTTCAAAACATTCAGATTCAAAATTATCTGATTGATTCCTTAGTCTCTTGCTCTCCTTATCTTCTACAACTACCTGTACCTACTTCTACTGCTGTAGAGAGCGCCTGGCAGTATATGTTCTATACTCATGTGTCTTCCTCCAGCTCCAATTTAGGAGTGCCTTATTGTCAGGATCTGGTTCCATTCATATTTTTTTCTCTAGAATCTGCTATTCTGATGTGTGTGAGAAGCTCAATTTTTTAATAAATAACTGAATGCTAGTAGTACTTCTTAGACTATACCCTAGGGGCTTCAAAGACCTATTAGTAGATGCTCCCAGAAGGAGAGGTTCTGTGGTTAAATATAATCAGAGAAGTTTTCACATAATCCCGCTTCTAGAGATTCCAACATGCTTGCATCTCAAGCATTCTAGGATGTCCTTAAAATTATGAAGGGAAAATTCAACCTTAATTAATTCTTAAATAAGAAAATGTTTCCTTTTCCTTTCTTCATTCCACACATAGAGTGATATCCCTCAAATTGTTTTTCTCTATCCCGTAACATAATTTGGATTCTAGATCATTAGTGCCAACAATATATTTTTTTAAAGTGTAGGGTATTTTATATTCTCTTTGCTCAGGATCCTTCCTGAATGTACTTCATTTCTTAACCTTTACCATTTTTTAGTGAAAAAGAAACTTTTATCAATATGTCATTTCTATCTTATTACAAGTTCATTAAAGTTAACAGTTTTTTAAAATTAAAGTCACTGGTATAAAAAGGTAAACAACATGTAGCTGGCCATAAAGAATAGCAATACTACAGCCAAATTCAAGCCACTCTTCTTTTTCCCACTAACTACTGTTATGAAGGTTACACTGTTACACAAGCACCAAATGTACCACTGGGGAGTTATGAGAGACCTTGAATGATAGAAGCTTTATCAGATCCAAAACACAATTTTCCCTTGAAGGTCAATAACATCACCACTTCAGATCTAGATTATGTTTTTTTGTAGTGTTTGGATAGAGACTATTCAAAAACAGAGACTCCAAATAAACAAAGGAACAACGAAGAAACAAGGAAGAAAATAAAAATCTGGGCCTCCTCTGAGTTGCTTTTCTGCTAAGCTTTCTCAATCATGTGATAGGAAAAAATATCTATTTGCCAAATAGAATGTTCAGACATATGTTAAGGCAAACAACATTACATAACAATAGAGAACTCATCCTGGTAATAAGAACTATTAAGAACAACAGGATAGCAAAAGTGACTCACCGGATTGTGTTCTCTTTCTAGATTCTAGTAATTTGGGACAAGTGTAGGGAAGTTAGGAGTCATTAATGTGCAGCCCAAAGTGACAAGCCAGAGAAGTTACTAAGCAACATTAGGTGCATGCATTTTTCTAATCTTTAAGAGCTGTCCAAAGCTGAATAATCCTCTAACATAAAGGCGAAGAAAAAAGCAATGTGGGAGTCATGTTTTTGACTGAATGAAAATGTTTTGCTAATATTTCTGAACTTCTGATTTATTATGAATTCTTCTGCCTTGGTGTTAGTAATTATTCAATAAAATTTAAATTACAATAAAGGGATTATTTCAGGTATGTAATCCCTTGATGTCCCTGTCACTTTTCACTCTTTCAATCACATAGAAGGAGGGGTGATGGGTGGTCCTTATAAGTCTTGACACAAGCTTGTGCTGGTGTCTAGAATCTTCAGTGCTCACCATCAGCTCTTTGTTCTTTTCATGGCACTGGTGTAACAATACTAACAGAACAACTGGTATTTCTTTTTTCCTCCCTAGATGTGCTTGCTGAAGTATTTCTCATTTACTGGAGCACCTATATCTTTTAGTACTGTGGGAATAAGTCAGTTATTTTTATTTATCCTTCACTAATTTTGACACAGGGCCTCACAAAGCAACCCATCAGTGAATGACAGAAGAATTAGGATATGAGGCCAAGATGTTAGTGATGCTGCCTCTTAAGGTGAAGGCCTTAGCATCTCTATTTACATGAGCTTTTTCCCAGAAGTAGCTGAGTATTACAATTTCCAAAATCCATGACAGGAAAGGCATGACAAGTAAGAATTCCACAGCCCTATTTCTTTCATTAGCCAGCAAAGGGATCCCATGGTGAAAAGCCCAGAAAGAAGTGTTTCTTTATATTCTCTGTATCAGCAAAACAAACTGCTGAATAAACGACAATCTCATCTTTTCTGCTAGAGATTCTGTTTGCAGGTCAAGGATCCTATCATGCTTTTCCACAGCACTTCTGGTTCATGAAACACAGTTTCTCAATTTTGGTAGTAATAGGTTCCTCACATTAGGAAGATACCCCTGTATATATAGGTACAAATAGCAGAATAGTTGATGAGGAGCATAATAGAATATCATTTGCTGTACTGAAAGAATGATAACTGTGATTCAGTGTTAAGAATTGCAAAAGAAGAAAAATGAATACTCTCAGTGTTTTAGGTAAGGGTGGTGAGTTGTGTCCCAGATACCTCTGTGGGAAGGTTATGTATTTTATCTGATGTATCTATATGTTAACAGAGCCCCCTTTCTTTCTTTCCTTCTTTCCTTTCCCTCCCTCCCTCCCTCCCTCCCTCCCTCCCTCCCTCCCTTTCTCTCTCCCTTCCTTCCTTCCTTCCTTCCTTTCTTCTTTCCTTCCTTCCCTCTCTCTCTCTCTTCCTTTCTTTTTTCCTTTCTTGTCAAAGAGATGTATAGAGCAGTTACAGTTTCATATGTAAGGCAGTGAGTACATTTCTTATCAAACTTGTTACCTCCTCCCTCGTTTTCTCCCACCCACACCTACTCCCATACCCAACCCCCTGACCCCAAGTTGTGCAGCTAGTTTACAGCATATTGTCTTGTAAGTATTGCTGTTGCATTGATTTGTCTTCTCTCTCCATTTTGATGTTCCCCTTCCCTTCCCTAGTTCCAATAAACATATATACAATACCCAGGGTACCAAAATCAGTTACAGTAATATCAGGGGTATAATCATGGTGAATTTAAAACAAAAGAAAAAGTCATAATTTCACATGGTAAATTGAAAATAACAACAACCATGATAAACCACTTACTTCCATAACTTGGAGTTCATTTCACTTAGCATCATCTTATGTGTTCATATATATATATATATATATATATATATATATATATATATGTATATATATATATTCAATAAAAACCTTTTGGCAAAATAATAAGATGCTCTAAAACTTTATGATAACATTTAATAAGACTATGAGTATCATTAAATATATAGGTATAATTTTATACTGAAATAGGATAATATTCACATTTGGATTTTTATTTAGAACATTTCTATAATGCAGGTACTTTATCCGAGCCACTGATTCAAGTCCTTTGGAAGTAAAAAGTAGCTTATATTGTAAGATGCTTATTATGTGCTTTCTATTCTATGTTCTTTACATATATGATTAAAGCATCTAATTATATGAAAGACAATCCATTTTTTATTAACTCTGCTTCGCAAGAATAAAAACCTAAAGCACCAAATTTAAATTATTAGTTGAAGGTCAACCAAGCAGTAAGGACTTGAGTTCAGGCAGTTTGAATGACTATACCAATTTTTACCTTCTGTATCACAGTACCTAAGAAAGCAATGAGAAGGCTCAAATTAGATTCTTTGCATATTAAGGATTTCTATGTGTATCTGATTTTTGTCTCCACTTATCCATAACTGACTCTCATCATGAGCAATTTAAACCTGGAATTCTTAAAGGGAAAGAAAATCAATTATAAAGCAAGGTCCAGTTGTCTTTCTGGGTAGCATCCTCCTATAATTTATCAGGTGATGAAATTAAAAAGACATTTTAAAGAGCAACCACACTTCCCCCATCTGTCTTCTACCCCATTATCGCTCTTAATTGATAGCCAATTTATGTGGATTAGAAAGAAGAATGAAATAGAATGAGTTGTCCTCCTAAAATGGCACATTTTTAAAAAGTGTTGTATTTGGAAAGGTTTGTGTGTCATCCAGCTCCTATTTATGACATTTAAATATCTAATGAAAAAATATCATTAAAAATGTAATTCAAATGATCAAATATTACGTTCTGGGAAACAGGATGCAATTAGTTTTTCCTTGCAACAACCGTAATTTCTT
Organism: Perognathus longimembris pacificus; assembly: GCF_023159225.1. Taxonomy (NCBI): domain Eukaryota; kingdom Metazoa; phylum Chordata; class Mammalia; order Rodentia; family Heteromyidae; genus Perognathus; species Perognathus longimembris. The sequence goes on along the minus strand of NC_063162.1, from coordinate 95,239,666 downwards.
TTTTTTTATCTAATATGACTAGTATAACTGTGTAATTGATTCATTGTGGGTTAGCTATGAGTAAATATCTCCTAAGACTGTTTTACCTCAAAGCAAATAAAAGTTATGGTTTCACAATTTCATACTATTTTCCCACACAAACAGGACATCCTTGATGATCCATTTATTTTAATATTTGCTTTCACCTTTCCCTCTAATGCTACATTAATAACAATAGCCCAGAAATTAAATATCAAGAAAAAATTTACTTTGTGAAACAGAGATAAATAACTTTGTCATATGCTAAAAAATAACACTAACTGCATTCTAAATACAAAATACAGGCTGAATATGCCCAATTCAAAATTATGAAATTTGAAATGCCCCAAATCAGGTGTGCAGAGGTAATAGTGTGAGTATAAAATTTTACATGTAACCTAATGTTACAAGTCAGAATACAGGCATATCACTAATATTCAATAAAGTTACTACTGGCTATTTGTGTAAATTCAATATGAAAAAAGTGAATTTTTTGAGTAGATGAGGGTCCTATTCTCATGCTATTTGTAAACAGTTCAATTAAAATTAATCCACAGGCTGGGGATATGGCTTAATGGTAGAATGTTTTCCTTTCATCCAAGAAGCCCTGGGTTCATTCCTCAGCATCACATAAACAGAACAAGCCAGTAGTGGCACTGTGGCTCAAGTGGCAGAGTACTAGCCTTGAGCAAAAGGGAGGAGGAGGGGGAGGAGGGGGAGGAGGGAGGAGGAGGAGGAGGAGGAGGGAGAAAAAGGAAAAAAAGAAATGTACTCACTGTCTAATGAATGTAACTTGAACCTCTCTGTACTTCACCTTGACAATAAAAAAAAAAATTTAAATCCACATTGGATCAAATGGTACTGCAGTAGCAATGAGCTGAAGAGCTCAGGGACAGTGTGCAGATCCATAGTTCAAGCCTCAAGACCAACAAAAATAAATAAATAAATAAATAAAATAAAAATAATCCACAATTGGAAACTATTTGACCCTAAGCATTTTGGATAAAATGTACTCAACTGGAAACAGAGATTATAAAATGTGGTTTGGAGAAAGACAGATAGATAGATAATATATTTACATATGTATAAAATGCTGAAACTTTCTAAAATACACTCTCGGAGTTAGATCTTGCACCTTACATTTGAAAGAGAATTTTCCAGAGTTTTAATGGGTTAAAAGCCAAACACTTTGCAAACATGTCTTCCTATTTCTTCAGGGGATTTAATTACAACCCTAATTCAATTATTCTGGAAGATACAGATATGTCCTGGTTCCCTTCTTCAAAGTGAAAAGCAAATGATTTCAACCTTCGGTAGGATATACAGCAGTAAAAGCAAGCAATGTTTCAGTGGGATTGGAGACACTTCTGTCAGTGTTTGAATCCCCACAGGGTCAGACACTTACTTGCAGGGATAAAGACCCTGAAGATGTGAAACACTTCTTTGTGAAGACAGAGGTGTTTCTTTATCAAGAGGTAAATTACAGAGAAAAGGACAGAGAAAAAGGAGGTGCAAAGTAGCATTAATGGATATCATTAAAATAAGCCAGTGGTTGTCAATAGTAGACTTAAAAGTGGTTTTTATGTAAACGATAGTTTTTGACCCAGTCTATCTGGACTCCAGCCCCACTGTGATTTCTACAAGCATGTAACTGTAGAAAAGTGAACTTTACACTATTATTTTTGATTTTGCTTTTAAATAAAATGAGAGAAGAGTAAATTAATAGAACTATCAAATTCAATTTTGCTCAAAATCTCAAATCCAGAGCACTTATATAGCAACTAACCTAGTAAACTCTCAATAAAAGCGTTTTTTTTCTCATTATTTTCAAGCTATACAAGAATGAAAGACATGGACAAAAGAGCACATTTCAAAATCTATCTCCCTAAATTTTACTCTAAGCCCAACACAAAATATCAGAAATGACAGCACTAACAACATGAGTGTATGTGTAAAAATTTCCAAGGCCTCCTTATCTTTTGCCACCCACAGCTAACAATACTCCATAGCATCAGTGCATTACTTGTGAAAAATATTCGTGCATTTTCTGATTTCTAGGAAAATAGCTCTTGAGTTCTTTGCATCTATAGTGACAATCAAAAATAATTGAGTCAAGGACATTGTGTTTTGAATTTACAATGAAATACCAACTCCCTATTAAAAGGCAAGTCCTGAATTTCAAATTGTTGACTCAGATAATAGTTAAGAAAAAAATCTCAGCTGTTTAAATTTAGTATGCCAGGAAAAAATAATCCTAAAATATTGTTTGGCTTTCTGCCTGCAACATTTTCATTTTATTTCCTTGGTAGTGTTTATCTTCTGTGATAAGACAAGCAACAGTAATCACACTAGGTTTTGTAACACTTCACAGTTTTACCTAAATGAACCATTTAGTTTTTATCCATGTTAGCATTTCCCTCACATTAGGTCCTCAGCCCCTCCCACTAGCCACCAGCTCCACCCAGGCCTGAACTCCCTGCCCTAGAAGAATAGTTGGCCACTTGCCACCCAGACCTACCTGCCTTCACTCTTGCCCCTGAGTCAGAAGCTACCACCTGGATTAAATGAAGATGCCATATTGCTCCCTCTCCTGTGGGAGATATGGCCCCACTAATAAACCTCTTTATAAACAAACCTTTTTCTGCCCGTGACTCCGCAAGGTCTCCTAGAAGGGCGGGGACAGATTCTTTCCATCTTAACTAGTGAAAGATGGTCTTTTGCTCCTTGGCAAACACATAGGAAGTGACTGCTCAAGAGCCAGTGGTATTTCCATGAACTCGATTACTTCTTCGCTCATCATTTCCCCTTCCCACTTCTCTTTGAATCATTTCTTTCTTTGCCAAACTACATAAAAAAGATGAGCCTGAAGATGAGCCTAATCTAATTTTTTTGTAATCAGACTTGATCATTATTTAAAGAGTGCTTTAAGATATGGGCTTTATCTGTAATTTTAAAGATCTCCACACCATTTACAGCTCAAGTAGTTTGTTTCTCCGTATCCCTCAGGAGGAAGCCTCTGTAGATACTTTCATACCAGCATCTTACCATAGAATTTCCCCTAATTTCCTCTCATTCCCCACTTCCTCTTATTCCCCCTATATTAACTCTGCCAAACTCCTTCTTGGCCATGTTCTTAGCTACATTTCCACAGTTTGTGGAAATGCACAGAGTAGAACCTGAACTTGAAGTAGAGATAGGCCAAGTTTGGATTCAGGTCAATTTAGGTTCCAGTTGCAGTCTTAGGAGAAGAAACAGAGAATCCTCTCCTAACTGCCCTTGCTTCCTCAAGCACTAACAACACTCAGCTCCCACCAGCATGACACACTTAGCCGACAGGAGTCATAGCAGAGTACTGCTTTATTAGAACAGAAGACTGTTTAAATAGCAATGTGACTAGGAGTCACACCTGGATAATAATCCTAGCCGACTATTTACCAACTATGTTTCATTCAGTGGTTTATATTCTCTTTAGGACTATTTTTTTTCTCAGTGGGATAAAATATGTCATCTTGTATTGCCAGTGAGATGATCTATTCCACATGTTTGATCTAAAGGCATTGCACTCACAGCAACAGTTAATGAATGATTCTGTGTGTGCTGAGCAAATCACACATAAAAATACAGAGAGTTCTCAGGGAGTTGAATCTACTTTATTTCAAATACCTAATGATGAAGAGCTACATGGTACATGGGACTCTTGATTGGGGTGAAATTTCATTTTAGTGCTTTATCACAGAAAAAAATCTATAGAAGGAAGAAAGGCAAAAAGAAGAGATGTTGTCATCACTTTGCCTGAAGATTCCTCTGGGCAGAATTTTGTAACTGTGCCATGCATATACAAATACAACTCTGTTCCTAAAGCTAGCCAGGAGAAGGATCATACAGGAAAGGATGATCTTAAAATGTCATTTTAAGCCTATGTATCACATCAAAGACTTCATTAGTAGACAGAATTACATTCAGGAGCTAGTAGCTAGCTTTGCCTGTCTTGTCTGCCTGTAACTTCCTTCTTGTACTAGTGGGCAAGGGAAAGCATGAGTCATGAAATATTTGCCTAATTCAGACCCTGTCCCCTCAAATAATTCCATGAGTTTCTTTTTTCCATTATCTTTCCAGATATATAAGCATTTATACTGGTAGGACAAGAAAAATGTGAAGGAAATGCATTACTACACTTCAACTGCACCTACTTAAGTTCCTACATTTCCGGAAATTTTGACAAATTGCTAAACGCTTTTAGTCTGATTTTTCTTTTCCAACTGAGTAGCTGAAGTTTAGTTATTCATGGATCTTAGATTGTTATGAGAATGCTTGTAAACTCTCTCAAACTATATTCTTCAACTCTGCACATGGATACTTCCTTTTATTTATTTTATTACTGTCTTAAAGTTAGAATTTACCTGATGAATGCAGTATCATAACAAACATAAACCCTGGGTTATAGTGTACTCAGGTAATGATGGAGTCACACAGAATTTATAAACAGAGCAATTTCACTTGCAGAATGGTTTGTAATAAATTTCTCATTCCAACAACATTACCCAAAATGTTAAATGAGCCTTTATATGAAAGATCCCTGAGCTGAGTAGTTAATTATACAAAACAACTCAAATCACTTCCTGGATATATTTGATGTTTGAATTAGCAATGGAATGGAATAAGAGTAGCCCCCAACTTCCTATTTCGTAGAGACAGGATTTCAGAAGTAGTTTTCCTTCTATACTAGTTATTTCAACAGTCCGAATCTACTTTATTCTATAGAACTTATGCTACCATATGTATCTGGTTTAAATTCCCAGGTTGTTTTAGATAACTTCTGCCTCTACAATAATCTTTCTTAGAGAAAAAAAGTACAATAGTATAGTTATTTCTCCAATTATTCTCAAACTAAGTCTAATTACACTGTACATGAAAAACATTTTTTTGCGGGGATGGGGGCTTAAGGTGGGGATGGGGGAAGGGATTAATAGAGTCTGATATAAAAAGTCTGGTCTGTGTGAAAGAAACTGGATACATAGGCACAACATTTTAAAATTATTTCTACTTTCTCTGTTTAAATGAAGACCTTTAGGCCTGTGCCTGCATTCATGTTTATTTGGTCATTGGATTTACAATGGGCTGAGATGATTGCTCTTGTTTGACTTTTTCTTTTCTTTTCTTTTTTTTTTTTTTTTTTGTAAAGAGTGTTTGTCTGCAATTTGAACAACCAGGTGAAGTTGCTTTTGTGAAAGTTTTTTTTTAAGCCTTCATTTTCTTCCAGTGAACACAATTCTGCTTAGTTTCTAAGTATAGATCCATTTACGTTTAAAAATATCATGAAATCACAACGAAGATAGTGCTTGGCAAATGGAGATTTAGCTACAGTAAGAAATGGGGAAACTCTACTTTTCATCACTAAAGGAGTATTGCATGTTTATCTGTCATCAGTGTTCCCTGGCCTGTTGTCAATCTGTCATCTACAGCCCAAATTCACATTTTATATTAATTCATCAGTCAAAAAAACCTGGCATTTTGTTTACTTGTTTGATTTATACATAAGAAAATAAATCTGGACTCAAAATCACAACCATTAATTAGGGCAGTTGAAAATCTCAGCCTACCGCTCTGATTTTTCCCCCCTTTTTGAAAGGGCAAGCTGACATCTCACCCCTAACTTTCAGGAGATTCCTGTTGCCACTAAATCTAGAATAGATTTACCAGTTTTCTTCTGTAAAATCACAATGAGCTGGGCACAATCTGCAGCCCTAACTAACAACTGATACCATCGGTAAATAACGGAGCAACGCCAGTCTCACGTAACTAGGACAGGAGTCAGGGAAGCAACCTATCTCACATTTCACATCTCATAGCAAATTTAAAGCAGTGTTTTTCTAACTTTCCTGGTCATTTCTTGCACTACTACACCCCCACCCCCCACCCCGTACCCAGAAAGCCACTCCATAGCCAACCTGGTTGAACTTACTGCAGCTTGATGCAGGCAAGGGCTCGAAGCATCGCTGAAGCCAGAGACTGCTTTCCGGGCGAGCTCAGGATGCCTTCCAATTAACACGCTCGCTCGAGGCTCAGAAAGCAGGCTCCCACACAGACCGGCTTCCCCCCCCCCACCCGCCCCCCCACAAGCGGAGCATCAAGAACTCTGCTCACAGCATCCTCCTCTCTCCTGCCTCCTCCTTCCAGAACTAGTGACTGAAAGATGAAAATCCGCTGCCAGCCAAGACAACAAGCACCCTGCAATCCCACCAGTTCCTGATCATTTGCAACTCAAAAGCAGCAGAGGCTGAAAGACCCTTAGGCTTCCCAGGCGGTAAGCCTCCAAGTGCATTTTGGCATCTTGCATCTTCACATCTCACTCCTCCCACTTCACCCCTCCTCTGCTGCCGCAGCTACCTCCAAATTCTTCAGTCTCCCACTCTAGCTTAGATTATCACCAAGGGCTCTTTCATTACCCATATCAATAAACATCAGGAATGAAACTGAATTTGTCAGAGAAAAAATACCTCTTGTCCATGACTAACACTCTTCTCTCATCTCTCTTAGTCCTTGATTTGCACCAAAACGCGTTGATAATGGAAGTCTATGTGCAGTGTGTGAATGTGTGTATGTGAGGGTGTGTGTGCGTGAGCGCGCGCGTGTTGAGGAGGAGGCAATCTGCGAGGCTGCAAGCAACAGCCCTGCATCTAATCTCTGGCTGCCGGTGCTATTGCTACTACCGTTGTTGTAACACACGGAAAAAATGAGACAGGGAGAGAGGGCTTCCCAGCTGTTTAACTGTTAGCTGAGGTCTAAGACAGCAGGAGGCGAGGCAGCTTGAAGTGGTTGTTATTGAGTGGTTAACTGGGGTTTCTTGCAATTACTACCACTTAGTGTACCTCTTCCCTCCAACAGGAAATGTGGATCCGGTTTCGAACTTTCCTTTCTCTTAACCTCATGGCCTTTGGTTGGTCATTGTTCATCAAGCACCAGCCTAACTCACCCTGCCAACTGTGCCAGCTGCTTACTTTATGTGCATTCTCCAGTTTGGAAACCAGGGAGCAGGTGACTAGAAAATGGATGAGGGGATAATAAATAGAAAGGTAGTTGAATAGTAATGAGGAAATAGTATAGGTAATGAATGGGAGTACAGGTAAAAGTTGATGGTTTTAAACAGTGTATAAAATATATTCGGGAATAAGATATGAGTTGCTCAATAATCAGGTTTTTTGATGCAATATATGCTAAATCTGAGGGCTAGAAAGGGCTATGTTTACTGGCGTGAAGCCAGGTCAGGTTGGTGTAAGTGTCTTAGTGGCTCTCAGCTTCTATCCACTGTGATTTCAATGCATTGGTATTTCTCATACAGCTACACAACAGCCTGAAACCTACTGTTTTCTCTTGTAGCAGTTATTTTTCACTCTCTTCTCTCCTTTATCTCCAACGCATTTTCAAATAAAGTGAAATGCAGAAATTAAAGGTATCTAACCCCTTTGAAGACTAGCATGCATCTCAACGTCTATCATGACTTACTCAAGCAATAATTTGTGTTCTTGTTCTTGTTCTTGAATAGATTGCACAATCATGAACAACTAATTATAAGGTACACACACCACTTCAATAAACAATATATTCATTCTTTTAGCCTTCAATCATCTAAGCTAAATGTTTCTTTGTTATTTATAAAGCACATTTTAAGAGATTAAAAAAAATCTGACTTTTTTCTGTCTTGTTCTGGATAAATTCCATGTTTGTACCACATAGTTATTCTTTCAAAGTTTGTCTGTTAATAACAATTAGGTGAAGCTCAAAAGAACCACGAGATGTTAAAATGTGAAAGGAAATGTACTTAATACCTGACATATATAAAGGTAACTCCACCTTCTATCACCTCTAAAACAACAATAAAGTAAATTAAAAACTGAATTAGGAATGAATACGTAATACTGAAAAGCTAGGTTTTTAAAACCCATGTTCTTTTGAGGGTTTTTCCCCCACATGATTTAGTAATGCAAGAAGAACATCCATTAAGCAATGGTGACTGATTTTTAATTCCTGAATTTATAACGATAGGATTTTTCGCTTTGTAGGAAAATCAACAAGGCTCTTTAAGCCCTTGTCCAATTTTCCAAGGGGCTTCTGTGTTCTCATCATAAGAATTCTAGAAAATGTTTATCATTAATCAACTGTGAAACATCACTTGTAGACAAATCAGCCCTGCGTTGGTTAAAACAACAACAACAACAACAACAATTTATGGAAGAATAGAAATAATCTCTGATGGTAATCTGCTTTGTTCTTATAAATCCATGTTCTCCCCTTTCAGCCCAATTATTTTTATAGGACCTTCTATGAAGACCTTGCCTCTCCCCTTTTGGCTCAATCTTTTTATGTATCTAAAGATAGAATATGAAGGATTACCTCCCACCTTATTCCCACCATATCAAACAAAGCACCAGGAGTAAGCTCACAAGCTTGTCCAAAGGAAGGCCACTCTGACTTTGGCTTAACTGAAAGCCCCCTCACCCCAGGTTGAGCATTCCACTCTGGTCCTGGCTAAGGACACCGCCCTTGGCCTCCAAGACACCATAACCCATTTTTCATTTTCTTCTTCCTTGTTAAAACCTATATAAACCCACCCCAAAATCTAGTCCCTCACACAACTCCCAAACCTGCAGGAAGGTCTGTGCCTCTCACTGGCAATAAACAGTCCTAGTCTGTTGACAATCGATTAAGTCTGATCTATTTCTTTTCCATCCTTTTCCATTTTCCTAACAATCTCAATTTTCATCATCCACTTGTATATTCAAAATCTTAATTCTTAACTTAACAGAATTCTAAATTCTTAACTTTTAATAGAGCACAAACAAGAGTTGATCATGTCTACAAAGGCAGAAGTCAGGTTTGTATATCTCACTTGTGTATTTCTAGCATGTGTCAACATTCCTAGAGCAGGTAGAGTAAGGCATGTGTACAATAAATACATTTATTGATCGATTGATTGCCATTACTGAGGCTTTAGCTCAGTGCCTTGTGCTCGCACTTGGCTGTTTGTTATTGTTTTTCTTTTTTTCCCCTCAAAACTAGTACTCTACAATTTGAGCCACTATTTCATTGCTGGATAATGAGAAGTAAGATTTTCTGACTTTTCTGCCTGTACTCACTCAAACCACAGTTCTCAGATCTCAGCTTCTTGATTAGCTAGGATTATAGGTGTGAGTTACTAGCACCCAGCTAGTCAATACTTAAAAAAAATAAAATAAATCAGCAAATGAGAAATCATTTTTGGGAGCAAGACATTAAATGGGAAGGTAAATAAACTGGGTCAAATGATGTTCCACCTCTACCTCTACAGCATACTTCAATGCTGTAAGCCTGGAGCATTCTAGCAAAACAACTCAACTTCTGCACACATTCTTTCAAGTCTGCCATACTTCACCCACTGCATGCTAGCATCTCCCTCAGTGCTACTCCAAAGTGGGTTTTCATTCTGCAAATACAATCAATAAAATTATCTCCAGAATCTCATTTCTCAACCATTTCACAAATCAGTAAGATTGAAAATTTATTTAATCCCTAAGAAATACACATTTCCTCTTTTTCTTTGTTTTTTGAATTCTAAACTGGAACCTATTCTTGTGAAAACTAAACCAGCAGGTGAAATAAAAGCAGATAGTCAGACACTTATTTGTGTATAAGTGCTGTGAAACACTCTACTCTGAATTTGCATTGAACTTGAGTCTTTCTTACTAAGGTAGTTCTTAGAACAAACAAGATGGATGTTATATGGTTAAGAATTATAAGTCATTTTCAGTAGACATGAATTTACTTTTAATGACTGTGGTACTGGGGATTAAACCAGGGCTTTCACTTGCTAGGATGTTTTCTACCACTTGAAATATGAATCTACCTCTATATTTATATTTAATTAGATACCTTTATGTAGACTGATAAATCATGTGAATTTTATTTAACATTTATAGACTTATTATTTTCAAAGTATTGGGGCAAGTAGCACAGTTGTAGTGGCCAAAGAATCTACATTTTACTACATCTTCCTTCATTTTTCTACCACTTTCCCTGCTCCCCAATGCCCATCCCCCCAAGTTGTACAGTTAATTTCTAACATACTGTCTTGTTAGTATTGCTGTTGCATTGGTTCAGTCTTTGTCCTTTGTCTCACCATTTTGATATTCCTTTTCCCTTCCCTAATTCAGATAAATGTATATGCAATACACAGGGTAACAAAATCAAATACAGTGACAACAGGGGCTAAATCATAGGGAAGAAAAATGCAAGAAAAAAGAAATAATTTCATATAGTGCATTAAAAATAACAACAATGAAAAACCTCTTGTTTCCATATATTGGAGTTCATTTCACTTAGTATTATCTTATATGATCATATGTATACATGTTCATTATTATTATTTATTTTTATTATTATAATTATTGCCAATGAGGGAGATCATAGAATCTATGTTTCTGTGGATCTGGCTCACTTCACTTAGTATGATTTTTCCAAACTCTTTCCATTTCCAAGAATGGCCATTATCAAGAAAACTAATAGCAACAGATGCTGGTGGGGATGTGGCCAAAATGAAACACTACTACACTCTTGGTGGGAATGTAAACTTGTTCAACCATAGGGGTTTCTCTAAAGGATAAAAATAGAGCATGTCTATTACCCAGCAACCCCACTTCTGGGCATTTACCCAAACGATCATAAACAAGGCCATGGTAAAGCCACCAGCAAAATCATGTTCATTGCAGCATCATTTACCATTGCTAAAATATAGAACCAAACCAGATACACCTCAGTAGATGAATGGATCAAGAAAATGTGGTATATATACATAATGGAATTCTATGCTTCCATCAGAAAGAATGACATTTCCCCATTCATAACAAGTTTGACAAGAAATGTACTCACTATCTTATGTATGTAACTGTAACCCCTCTGTACATCAACCTGACAATAAAATTAAATTTAAAAAAACCTACTTTGACACAGAATAAATGTTTGCATAAATAAATGCATTCTTGTTTTCAATTTTAAAAATTCATTTTTTTTAATTTTGGAAAAATAAAATCATTTAAATTTATACTCAATGACCTGATTCTTTAGCAGTTTTGATATAAGTGATAAAAAGCCAATTCCTTATTAAACTCAACAGACTTTCATATGGGCACTTTCCCACTGATTTATAAGTCTATGATTCTCTGCATGTAGGATGGAAAATGTGAAGAGATGCAGTAACATTATAATTTTATGGTACTCCCTTTAATAAGAATAATGTTAGTAAGCCCAGACCCAGAGTTCAAGCCCCACAACCCACAAATTAATAATAATGATGATGATGATGATGATGATGATGATGATGATGATGTTAGTAAGATGTTTGGTTTAGATTGGCCCTTAGATCTCATATAACCTAGCTCTTATCTTTTACAGGTGAGGAAACTAACCAAGTAGATAACAGTAACTTAGTGCCGGAAAGGCTCAATGGACTTTGTCTTTGGCACAAAATAGGCATTTCAGTTCTCAACTATGTCAGAGTATATATAAACTTGAGGTAATTGTCATCTCCATACCTTAGCTTTCTCATAAGCCGAGAAGACTGGGTGCAAACACAAACAGAATTCTTTAGGTTGTATACAGAGTTCTGCAGAGTTCTTTGGTTGTGCAACCATACACTAATGTATACACACACAGGTATTGCTTTTTTATGATAAGTTACTTGGTTTTGAAAACATAGTTTCTGAAGTTACCATTTAAGCTTCTGACTCTAATTTATTTTCTCCATAAATATATAACTAAATGGAAAAATCAACATTTAAATAATCCACATAGGGACAGAAAACATATTTCTTACTTAGGATAAGGTGTATTTTAAACCAGAACAAGAATTCTTGCTCTGTTTCAAAAAAGATAATGGGCATTGTAAAGTGATCTGACCCATTGGTGATAAATTACACAAATTACCGAAAGAGCTGTTTACTCAACCTTTCTTAGGCATCCATAACATAAATCCTAAGCTAGATACACAATTAACAAACGACAGCAAAAAGGATTCAAGACATGAAATAGGAAACTATGACAAAGAAATTGTACTTTTGCAAGTGAAGTTTTATGCAGGAAATCAACAGATTGTAATATAGCCCAGACATTTATGGAGCTGTCTCCATGATGGATGTAGAGTAAAGTCTAATTGATTTAGCAATGGTTGTCCTCATGGAGTTCCTGAAAATACCCATATTATGTATTGCATGACCTTACTTTATTATTTAGACCTGAGTGTGCAAGGCCACAAACATGCATATTCTGTAGCATACTCTTCTCTTCTCTCTCTCTGTCTTCCAAAAAGATCAGAAGTTAGGTTTAACTATTTCTCTGTGCTTGCTCTAACCTTTGAAGGACAATACATCACTCTTGTTAACATTCTGAAGGCTGTTTATTTCTTTCTTCCTATGACTTATAGGCCATATTGCATTTATATCCGTACAGAGATTGGGGAAAAGAAGGCATTCAGGATTCAAAAATTTATAATTGCATTGGTAGACAGTGGAATCAAATAATCATTATAAATGTCTTTTAAAGAAAAAAGGTATTCTCTATTGATATTGAAAATATCCATTCAATCTTTAAAATATCATCGATCAATTTCAAGTCAATAAATAGTTTAGCTATAAGCTATTTAAAAGATTAAATCTGGTGTATACTATTTACAGCTTAAAGAAGAATGCCTAATGAAAAAATGCATTTTGTTAAAAGTTTGGGATTGGAAAGTCTTTATATTGTATCTTATATATGTGTTTTAAAGATTAATGTATTTTTTATTAAATTGAAATAGATTTCCCTAATTCCTAGAAAAGCAGAGCAGGCATCTGGAAGTATGTACAAATGTGCAACAATACTGGCAGCCACCTTCAGTATGCATTCAGAACAGACAGATACATAGTTCAGTTTGCAGGTACATTCCACAACTTGAAAAGACAGATGCCATTGTGACAAGTTGGATAAGAAATGTACTCCCTGCCTTACAAATGAAACTGTAGCCTCTCTGTACTTCACTTTGACAATAAAGACAAAAAAATATTAGTTATCATTATCTTTATTGTCACCCTTTATTGTATAATCGGCCACCCTTGTGGTACTTGTTGTTGAAGGTTGATTGAGAACCTGAAGATGTATTTCCTCAATTATTATTCTCAGTTTGTACTGATTAGAAGATAAATACAGATATTAAAATAAATAAATGGGGCTGGAGATATGGCCTAGTGGCAAGAGTGCTTGCCTCGTGTACATAAGGCCCTGGGTTCAATTCCCCAGCACCACATATACAGAAAACGGCCAGAAGTGGCGCTGTGGCTAAAGTGGCAGAGTGCTAGCCTTGAGCAAAAAAGAAGCCAGGGACAGTGCTCAGGCCCTGAGTCTACTAAGCCACAGGACTGGCCAAAAAAAAAAAAAGATTAAAAGAAATAAATGTCTTTAAAAATATATTCTAAACCTCAATTACAAGTCTTAAAATTGAGCTCTTCTGTTCTTAATAATGACTTGCTACTGTACAATTTCTTTGCTTCTAGTCTGAAGAGTAGTCAGAGGAAAAACATAATCATCTATGTGACCCACACAACATAAATAGTTATGGCAGTGAAAGCCAAGTCATTTGATCCTACTGTGAATAATTTTTCTGCATATCATAGTCACATTTTTAAATGTCAGATTCTCCAAAAGCTTAGTATAGTCTAAAATTACCTTGAATGAGTAGGTGTTTTCTTAGTGACACCTTTTCTAACCATTTTTACACATTTTATGGCCTCTTCATTCATCTTATCATATAGCTATCATATATCATATATACATAACAATATTGGGATTTTGCTTCATAGATCTTCTTGGAATGATGCAAAGAAAGATTTCATAATTGAACGCTATAAGTATTTTTGAGGCTGTAAAAGTAGTTATGATTCTGAGTGCCGGTGGTTTATGCCTATAATCCTTACTCATGAGGCTGAGATTTGAAGATCTTAGTTCAAGAAGTCAGCTTTGACAGAGAAGTCAATGAAACTATTATCTCAAATTAACTACCAAAAAGTTGGAAAGGGAGCTATGATTGGAGTGGTAGAATGCTTGCCTCAAGCAAAAACCTCAGGGACAGAATTCAGATCCTGAGTTGAATACATAGTCCTGCAAACACACAGGTGCAGGCACACACACAAACACAGTTACAAATACATGCAGCCAAGTATTTAAAACTAAACATGTCTAGTATGTGCAAGTAAATATACAGTTTTTTATTACATGTCATGTTGCAAAATAAGCATAAATTATACTATTAAAGTCAGGAGTTTATACATTTGACCTGAATTTAGAGACTATATTCCCTAAGTGAATTTAAATCCTCTTGTGAAACAACAGATCATAAGTTTTTTTTCCATGAATAGGAATTGATAGGAACACTGGGAGGAAAATTGTCACTGGTGATAATGGGAAGTGGTGCTAATTCATCTAAGCAAAAACAGATTTTACTGAAAGGCATAAATCTCACACCTATATGAAATCATTTATTTTTTGAAAGCATTGCTCAAAAATTTAAAAATACTGCAAAAATTACATTTTATGATGATTCTGTGTTCTATTTTGTCCATCTAAACATGTCTACCTTTAGTAAAAGCACTTTTATTCTAAGTATGCAACACAAGAAATATATAAAGAATAAATATATAATTTAGGTGTGTGCCTATCTTATTAGATGAATACTGTTTCAGTTGAAAAAAAGACTATTTTCCATAGGACATACAAGCTGAGGGTCAGAAAGATGATGAATCTTCCCTAATTTGGCTTAGGTAATAATACTCTTAATAGTACTACTACATTTCCTTTTCAGATAAACGGCATTTATATTATGCTTGAAATTAGAATGTCTAAGGCAATGCAAGAAATAGTTGACTAATTTATGGTTAATCACTGTAACATGTAACCAACTCTTGGAAAAACAATAAGTTATATGAGGTTATTAAATGCATGGAGGCAAAGTGCTAGATGAATGCTACATGACCATTTAAAATCATCAGGGGTG
The DNA here is from genome assembly GCF_023159225.1 of Perognathus longimembris pacificus. NCBI lineage: Eukaryota > Metazoa > Chordata > Mammalia > Rodentia > Heteromyidae > Perognathus > Perognathus longimembris. The sequence goes on along the minus strand of NC_063162.1, from coordinate 95,224,596 downwards.
TCAGATTCTTGGGCTTTTATATTTCTGTCAGATACTTAAAATGTAATGATTGGTTATTACTATCATCAAACTCCAAATTCAAAAGTTCTATATTTTCTTTGATATAATCTAGTTTAAGTATGTTTATTATGTCTTTATATTTGTGTCATATACATTTCATGCCAAAATATGAAAGAATTATATTAAGTCATAAGTTCATTAAATTAATTTAATTTGGGTGGGTTGTTTAATTTAATTGTCAAGGTGATGTACAGAAGGGTTAAAGTCACATATGTATGGTATTGAGTACATTTCTTGTCATACTTGTTACCCCATCCTCATTTTTCTCCTACCTTACTTTCCCACAACCTTACTGCCAGCCAGCTGTACAATTAACTTCCAGCATATTGTCATGTGAGTATCGCTGTTGCATTGGATGACCCTTTATCCTTTGTCCCACCATTTTGATGTTCCCCTTCCCTTCCCTAATTCAGATAAATGTATATACAATACTCAGGGTACCAAAATCAAATACAGAGACAACAGGGGATAAGCCATAGGAAAGAAAAAAAATTCACATTATACATTAAAAATAACAACATCAATGAAAAACCTTGTTTCCTTATCATGGAGTTCATTTCGCATATCATTATCTTATATGAGCATATGTACATAGCTATTGAGCTATTGTAATCCTTTACACATATACTAAATATTGCCCATGAGGAAAACCATATAATCTATGTTTCTTTGGGTCTGGCTCAGTAAATCTAATTTTTTCCAAGTCTTTCCATTTCCTTATGAATAGAGGATTGTCATTCCTTCTGATGGAAGCATAGAATTCCATTGTGCATACATACCACATTTTCTTGATCCATTTATTTTAATAACTATGTTGACAATACATACAAGTAGCAAAATGAATTCTATTATTATAGTTACCATTTTCTTCTATCACAATGTTCAAGTACATAGAAACTCATGGATGGAAGAAAAATCATAAGAGAACTAATATAATTTTGTTATGATCTGCCCAAATACTGAAAATGTCATTTAGTTTCTTTCCCTACTCGTTCTGGGCTTGAACTTGGGGTCTGGGCCTGATCCTTTAGCTTTTGTTCTCAAGTTTAGTGCTCTAGTACTTTAAGCACATTTCAACTTCTGAATTCTTTATTGTTTAGTTGGTAGTGAGAGTTTCATGGGGTCTGGGAATATGGCCTAGTGGCAAGAATGCATGCTTTATATACATGAAGCCCTAGGCTCGATTCCTCAGCACCACATACATAGAAAAATGCCAGAAGTGGCGTTGTGGCTCAAGTGGCAGAGTGCTAGCCTTGAGCAAAAAGAAGCCAGGGACAGTTCTCAGGCCCTGAGTCCAAGCCCAGGAATGGCAAAGAAAGAGAGAGAGAAGTAGAGAGAGAGAAAGAGAGAGAGAGAGAGAAAGAGAGAGAAAGAGAAAGAAAGAGAGAGAAAGAGAGTTAGTTTCATGGTCTTTGCTTCCTGGGCTTCAAACCATGATCCTCACATCTCAGCCTCCTGAGTAGGTCTCTGCTTGCATCTATAGGTACTGATATCCACATAAGTTAATCTTAAATATTATAAATATTCTGATCCAGTTTTGGAAGTATACATGTTTATATTTTTCTGCTTTTCTTTCATTGGCATAGGATATTCCTAATTGTATTGATATTTTTTGTTTATTGCTTGCCTCACCAATTTTATTGATATATAAGCCAGATTCTGGGAGGATTTGGCATTTTGGGGTTTTTCTTTCTATCACTACAACACCAATATTTTAAAAATTATCTGGCAGATGATAATTGAAATGTAATGATTTGTTTGTTATCTAAGTCTAAATTGAACCCGCAAATTCATGAGCAGTTTGTAAATTATTCCTTTTAATAAAACAGTTTATCTTCAAAAACCAAACAGGCTTTTCAAGTCTGTATCATCTGAGAAAGATGTCATCATTGGCTTATGATTCTCATTAAAGCCTTAAGCTACAGGGCCAACATCTGGGCACCATGACCCAATGCAGCCTAATTGCAGCAACACAGGTTCACTTCATCTCTGATGAGAGACCAAACAAATGGGAAAAAAAGGGCAATTAGTTAAATGAATGTACCATACATTGGTATGCATTTGCTGACTTTATTTAGAGGATTATATTAGTGTCCTGTGCCACCAACACTTATAGAATGCCAAGGGATAAAAAGAATAGAAAGACTAATGGCTAAACTGTATTATGTTCAAACTCAACTGAGATTTGACTGTTTTGTATATCTGTTAGTTTCTGCTTGCTTCTAGGCACTGTAGAGTTCCCCTCTTTCTGATAACAAACTCTGACTCGATTTGGAATACAAGTTTGTTGAAATGTGAGTTGAAACAACCATGGGATCTGTTTTAAAACAGATTGTGTCCTTAAAAACATCAGACTTTTGATCTATTTAAAGCTATCGGGGATGGTAAGTCTTGCACATTTCTCTCTAAATTTCAAGAGACTTGTTTCTTAATATTTCTAAAATCAGAACTGTTATGACTCCCTTTTTTGGGGGGCTTGAACTTAGGTTTTGAATGTGACCACTTAAGCCACACATCATTTTTTTTTTTTTGAGTGGTTTATAGGAGATAAGAATCTCACAGTGGCTTTTCTGCCCTGGCTGTCTTTGAATTGTGATCCTCAGATCTCTATCTCCTGAGCAACTAGGATTACAGGTGTGAGCCAGCAGTACCTGGCTTAATGGCTGACTTTATTTTTCTTTAATAATAATAATAAAAAAAAACACTGTAGAGTTGATGTACAGAGGAGTTATATTTACATAAGTAAATGAGTACATTTCTTTTTGAATAGTGATTATCTGCTCCCTCATTTTCACACATTTCCTCCCCCATCACTCTCCCTCTTCCAAAGTTGTAAAGTTTCCAACATAGTTTCTGGTGACTATCACAGTTGCGCTAGTTGAAACTTTGTCCTACAATTTCTGTGATTTTTCTTTCCTTCCCCAAATCAGATAAGCTTACATACAAGACAAAGGGTACAGAAATTAAAAAACAACAACAACACAAAAAACAGTAAGAACAAGGAGTAAACCAAAGGAACAAAAATGAAAGAAAGCAACAGAAAGAAAGAAAGAGAGAAAAAAAGAAAGCGAAAGAGATGGGGAGGAGGAAGAAGAGGAAAGAAGGAAGGAAGGAAGGAAGGAAGAAAGGAAGGAAGGAACGAAGGAAGGAAGGAACGAAGGAAGGAAGGAAAGAAAGAATGAGTAACTGCAAGCAGCACACATACACCCCCCCCACACACACCCCTTTTGTTTCCATTTCTTGGAGCTCTTATTGATAAGCATCATTTTCTTTAGCCATATGAACATAGATATGGAGCTATTGTGATCTTAGGTTAAGAATATCTTAGACATATTCTAATTATTACAAATGAAGTAAACCACGATTTTGAAACTCTCAAGTCTATGCAACTACCGAGCTCTGATTTGGTTCTTGTCTTAACTTTGTGCTCCATGGTTAAATTGGATTTGCTTTTATTTCTAAGTTGGCAGAACAAACCATAGAAACTCAAGAAAAATGGCAAGTTAAGGAAATTCAACTCCTCAAAATAAACAGTCAAAAGAGCAGTCTACGATGACTCCTTGTAAAGTGTCAACGTTTTTGTATTTATTGAGTGATATAGTTTTGTACTAAGTAGCCAGAACCTGTTGAAGTTTCTTGCAATAAAAACATTAGCAGTCAAAAAAAAGCAGCATTAGTTTCATAGAGTTTGATTTAGATCATCAAATTTATTGGGTGGGGTATGGTGAATCATCGGATGGTAGTAGATGCATTAGAATGCATTAGAGACAAGCACCTAGAAGGAAGAGCAGGGGAGTGTTGAGTAGTTGACATGAGAATTGTTTTGTTGGAGTTAAGTTAAAAAGTATTTAATTCTATGAAGATTTAACCCAAAATGCCATCACTGTTTCCTTACTTAGCTGCAACCAGGTTGGAATAGTAAATGCTGCTGTCATGGCAAAGTACCACAATGGAACTATGTTAAAATGTCTGTGTCATTATCTATGCTATTTTCAAGCTGTCAATTGTGGCTCTAGATTCTGTGTTCCTTCTAGGGTGCCTATTTCACCACAAATCTGAGTGTCCCCTGCATCAACTTCTGATGTCTCTACGGACCATATTTTACTTTGCCTTGAAAAGCTTTCTTGTCCATTCCTTTCGAGATGTCCTTTGTTTTAAATTGCAGACTCAGGTTTATTATCTTGTCTAGGTATCCATTCTATTTCCTACAGAATGCATAATGCATTTCAGGACTCCTACTTTGTTTTGCCGACTTGCTTGAAGTAAAAGACCTTGCTTTCTACTTCAAGAAAACATCTGATGCTGCCAAGCTTTCCAAGAAGCCTCACCAGCTTCTATGTTCCAGAAACACAGATCCATGAGTCTTCACAGTACTATGTTGGTATTTATTGTCACTCTCTAGTCAAGATGTCTTGTCTTCCTCATGAGGCTTTCTTGCTTTGTCTTGCACACAGCTCTTTGCTTCACACTTGGTTCAAATGTAATTTGCCTTTCCTGCTAACTTACAGTGCACCTGTGTACCTAGTCAACCATAGCTACAATTGTTCACAATTATTGCTGCTTCTATATTTCTTACTATTCTCTATGGATGTTCCCATTGCTACCATGGAAACATGTATTTCTTAAAGTAGTTGTTTATCATATTTATTATATTTGAATAAAAAGTTACATCCTCTATACTAGACATGTTAGGCATAGCAAATACAAACACAGGTGAAACATATTCCCCTAACATTAAGAACCTGAAAGTAGATATAGCCAGAGAAAAGCTATTCTAAGATCAGAGGGGATAGTGATAACTATAACAAGAACAACTCTAGAAGACAGAGAAAAGAAGGTAACTGAAACTAAATAGAAGTGGCAAGAAATTGGCATGAAGTTGTTTCCCCTCCTAGGATAGCTGACATATGAGAAAAATGTTCACAGTTGACTTATTAGAAGAAAATCAATCAAGTCTTGTGATTCACAGGGTCAACTGAATACATGAGAGCCAAGGACTCATCACTATCATCTCTCTCAATTAAGACTAAAAACTCTGGGCTGGGGATATAGCCTAGTGGCAAGAGTGCCTGCCTCGGATACACGAGGCCCTAGGTTCGATTCCCCAGCACCACATATACAGAAAACGGCCAGAAGCGACGCTGTGGCTCAAGTGGCAGAGTGCTAGCCTTGAGCGGGAAGAAGCCAGGGACAGTGCTCAGGCCCTGAGTTCAAGGCCCAGGACTGGCCAAAAAAAAAAAAAAAAAAAGACTAAAAACTCTAAAAAAATTGAAAAGCAATGGTTTACCTTAGGCCTATTGGAGAATTAAGGTCACATGATAAAGCATCATTTCTCAAACTGAAAAGAAAATAAAAGATACATTATCAGAGTTGAGATAATCCTAAGCAATAGATGCCAGTGGCAGCAATATGTGTGAAAATAACGTGCACAAGTTCTCAGTTAAAAAAAAAAAAAGGAAAGTCATTTTTCCGACTCCTTTGCATTTTGAAAGGTGAAAAACAATTGTTTTCCAGGAAAATGTAACCATTCTGAAATAAACTCAGAGTGTCCTCAACAGCAAAGGACTGATCACAAAAGAACTACTTTGTCAAAGCTTTCTCTGAGGTAGGGATACAATAATCACCCAAACAAAAGCCCATCTGCTGTTCTTTTTTCATACAAGAGAATATGAAAAACAGGTCAACATAGGTGCCTTAGGGTCACTACCAAGAGGCTTGTTAGGCCCATTAAAACCACTGACATTTAATCATAGCTTTATAGAAAATTAGAAAATTATCCCAACTACCTTTCTCTCAACACCTACCACTTCATAAAATGAGATTGATCCAGGTAAAATTGTACATTCCTTTAATCACAGCAATACGGAGGTTAAGACTGGAGGATCTGAGTTCCAAGATGGTTTAGGCCTTTACAGAGAAATTGGAACTGTCTTGGCTTACATAGTGAGGTTGCTAGTCAAAGGGGAAAAAAAGGATATCACTGAGAAAGTGCCAGAGGTACAGGCTCTTATTAAGAAGGGCTTCATAGAGAAAGCCAAAATTATAAGGAAAGAAAAAAACCCTAGAAGAAATTGAATCTTCCCTCTTATACCAACAATATAGTAAATATCAACCCTCACCTAGCTACCAGACATCATAATATAAATCATCACAATAAAGTCTGATTGCCTCAGTTTTTTTAAACAGAAACAGTGTATTTGGCCCTTAAACAAAGTGACAAAACACAAAATTTATCTGTGATTAATATTAAAGGCTTTAATAAAAATGTAGAAAAAATGAGGAACAAATGTGTGATGTGAACAGAGAGACAAAGACTAGTAGGAAGTTTTCTCAAGTGTACTAGGAAGCCTTTGTTTACCTGAGACTCTGAACAAAGCAATAGTTAGGCAAATCTTACAGAAGTAACAGAAAATCTCTTAGCAGAATATGAGACTTTAATAACCTGATTAACATAATTGACAGATCCAACAGCCAGAAAATCAGTAAGGATATAGTTCTAGTGAATGTCACCATCAATCAAATGAATCTAATTGGCATTTGTAAAACACTTTGTTCCCCAACAGCAGAACATACATTCTTTAGTTCATTCGGGATATTCACCAAAATAACCACAGTCTAGGCCATAAAACCTACTTAGAAGGATAGCTAGAAATTGTACATGTAAAGTAAGCTCTCAAACCACTCTTGAGTTAAATCACAAACCAATAGCAGAAACTAAAATAAATAAGAAAAAAATTACAAAATATTTAGAGATTAGCATTCTTCTAAATGGCACATAAAGCAATATGATTTAGTGAGAGAATTTTAAAGATTTTGAATTAAATAAAAAGGAAAAAAATCATACTAAGTGAAGTGAGCCAGACCCAAAGGAACATGAACTCTATGGGGTTTCCCTTATAGGTAATAATTAGTACACCTCTAGCATAGTCCTAACAGAAGATCACAATAGCTCAGTCACTATGCCCGTATGAATTCATAAGATGATGCTAAGCAAATTGAACTTCAAGTTATGAAAACAAGTAATATATCATTGTTGTATTTATTTTCAACATGCCATGTGAAACCATTCCTTTTTTTTTTTTAATCTTATTTCCTTCCTGTGGTTTTACCCCTGATATCCCTGTAACAGATTTTAGGACCCTGGATATTTTGTATATGTAAATTGGAACTAGCAAAGGGAAAGGGAATACCAAAACCAAGAGATAAAGGACAAAAAGAAAACCAATGCAACCACAATACTCACAAAACTATATGGCATAAACCAACTGTACAACTCATGGGGAAGTAGAGGGAAATGGGTAGAGGGGAGGCAGGTGAAAAATGAGGGAGGAGGTAACAAGTTGGATAAGAAATGTACTCAACAACCCCTCTATACTTTACTATGGCAATAAAGGAGAAAAAAAAGAAAAGAAAAAATACTATTTTTTAAAGAATACACAACTATATGATATTTGTGAGGTACAGCATAAACAGTGCTAAAGGGGCAGTATACAGCATTAATTCACATGTAATAAAACAGGAATAAACTAAAAATTAGCAATCTAAATGTCTACCTCAGGTGCCTACATAGAGTACTAAGGAACTACAACAAAGTAAAAATTTACAGTGAATATAATGATGAAAATATAAAATTAATAGAGATTAAGTAGTTAAAATCTTGTTCTTATAAAATACCAATTATATACATATATTCATATTCATACATATATATGCAAACACACATACACACACATATGGGACTAATCCATTGAAATATACAATCTACAAAAACTAACAAGCATGACTAATCTGAATAGGCATTTATTAAAGAAATTTGATCATTTATTAATAACTTCTAAAGAAGAAATATCATCTCCATATAGCATATCATTTCATGAGTGAATTCCAAAAGAAATTTAAGGGAGAAATAAAACTAGTTGTCTACAATCGGTTGTAAAAATTATGAGATGAGTGAGCACTCTCCAATGAATCCTATGAATGTTACTCTAACTAAACAACTAGATTACAAGTAAGAAAAAAAAACAAATAGCTTTCATAAAAATCCATAATTAATTCTTATCCAAATAAATCCAACAATGTCTAAACAGAATTACATACTCATACAATTAAAATTTATCCCAGAAATGTAAGGCTAATTTATCATTAAAATGTAGTTAATATAGGAAATTATATTAATAGAGTAAAGAAAGTTCATTTGATCACATCAGTTGATGTAAAAATATACATTCAGAAAGTAGTATCAATTTGTAATACTAAATAAGAACGTTCCACAAGTAGGAATAGAGAACTTCCTTAGTTCTCAGTTTGATTAGACAGATTAAAAACAAAGGACTCTATAATCAACACCATATTCATTAAAGAGAAAGTTACTGCATAGTCTAAGACTGAAGAAACAAAGTATTTTATCTCATTGCACTTAAGATTGTGCTGGAATTCCTAATTAATGCAGTAATATATGAAAACAAGATAAAAGGCAGGAAAATGAAGATAAAAGAAGGAAAATGACACTGTTTTTGTAGGTAACATAATTATCAATAAAGAAATTTCAAAGAATTGAAAAAAAATCCTTCTAATATTGACAGCCACTGTCACTGTAGCAGGGCTGCATGATATAGGAAATAGACATATTTATGTATACGTAATTTTACAATTTCATTGACTCCAAAATACTAAATGAAATTCCTACATAAAAAAGTGACAAAATAGATAAAGAATATTTGATGGTGAAATATAAAAGACACCAATGAAATAAAGATTTAGAGAAAGAAAGAAATATTCTGTGTCTAAGAATAGGATGTTTCATTGTCTTTATGTTAGTTTTTTCAAGTTAATCTATAGAGTTGATGGAATTCTGATAAGTCCAGCAAGTTATTTTTGTGGAAGGTGACAATGTGATTCTTGATATTTTTATGGAGAAGCAAAAATATCCAGAATAGCTAACAATAGTTTTAAATTTCAACGAAGTTGGAGGATGAACATGAATTGACTTTAAGGCTTATCTGGCAACAGTAATTTATACAGTATATTATTAGCTAAGAATTGCCAAATAAATCAATGGAATGGCCTAGAGACCCTTGAAATAAATCCACTGAAATATAGTCAGTGGATCTGTGTCAAGAAGTAAAGATAATTCAGTTATGAAAAAAAGTCTTTAAAAAATAGCCAGTGCAACTGGAGATCAATATGCAAATACATAGACTCACATCCATAAATATATGCCTTTTACAGAATAAAACAGATCATAGAAATAAATATGAAACACAAAACTATATGTAGAAATAACAGAAGAAAAACCTATACAAACTTTTATTTGGCAATGAGATTTTTATGTATACTGGTAAAATTACAAGCCATGGGTGGGAGAATAAGTTGGACCTTAAAACTTTTCTGTGATAAACACATTTAATATTCAATGTACATACGTGAAAATAGGACTAGGTAAAACGAGGGAGTTGGTGGGGTTGAGAGAGATGGGGAAGAATGAGTAAAGGGATGACACTGATCAAAATGCATTATACTCACAAAGTGACACGTCGAATTGAAACCCTTTTGTATAAATACTTAAGGTCAATAAAAATCACTTTAAAAATGAGAATGAATAGACGTTTCATAATCTAGGACAAGTTATTTACAAAACATATATCTAATAAGACACTTGCATTTAAATTAAATGAAACTGTTTACGAGTTTTTTAATATGAAAAAACCCCAATTTACAAAAGGGAAAAACCTCAATAGATACTGCACTTGTGTGCACCTTTGTGAGCATGAAAAAACGCGCATGTGCACGTGTGTGCATTTGAACTGATTCTGGGGCCTTGGCTTTGTCTCTGAGCTTCTTTGGCTCAAAGCTAGTGCTACATGCCACATGAGGCATAGCTCCATTTCCAGCTTTTTGGTGGTTAATTGGAGATAAAATCACATGGACTTCTCTCCTGGGACTAAATTGGAAATGTGAGTTTTAAATCTCAGCTTGCTAAGTACATAGAATTATAGGTGTGTGCCATCAGAAAATTTTAAACGCAAATTCCTAGATGAAACATGCAGTATGAACACAAAAGTCATTGTCAGAACTTCAAAGAAAAGATTTAATCTACGTTTTAAAAGTTATAACAGGAAATTTCAGGAAAACAATAATTGTTCCATTTCTATGTTCCAAGATAATATTCTAAGCTATATTATATCTTAACAAAGAAAAGAGAGAGAAATAAAAACAAAGTTCAAAATATTTTAAACATATAAACCCAGTTGATTAAGTAGGTGTGTTAGGTTTTTTTAATCTGCTTCATTTCTAAATATTTATGCGTACAGTTTGCCCTAAAATCTTTAGTTTTGAGATATGAGTACATTATTCAATTAGTTAGAATTACATTTATGGCTAGTTTGTTTGAAAGAAATTTAAAATCAATTATGTCAGTCTATGTTTTTCAAAAAGATAGTTCACCAAAAATATGTCCTCATAATACTGTTTAGGTGATAAGGCAAGTGGAATTATTGTAGTATCCTGGAGTAGAATTTGAAATTTTTGATAAATTAAATTTTTCTTGCAGATATCACTTTAACTTAGGAACAAAAATTAGCTTTAAATCACATTTATTCATAAGCTAATCTAACATATTTATGCATACACACATGTATATGTATTGTAATATATATGCAAGGTAGATGTTAATTCTTTCAACAAATATGTATTGGACAACTGTTTCTTTCCAGGCAATTCAGAAGTGATCACATATAATATGTTGTCAGCCATGGAATTTACAGTTTTCTGGTGCTGGCATCTAGTTAGGGACAAGGAAATTGAGGAAACTGGAGGATGAATGATTTAAGTTTTCTTTTTAAATTGAGCATATTGTTGTTTTAAGGGTGACATTCAGCTGGGTTAACTTGACATCGGACAGGTAATAAGTGCATTTCCTTTCACATAGTGTCATCTGTTCCCTCCTTCTCTCCCATTTCCTTCCCTATCTCCACTCATAGTTCACTTTCATCAATGCCCAGGGCAGCCAATGCACTCCACTGCTCCCCAATTTCACTCTTTCCCCTCAGATTCTGTGCTTTCCCCACACCCTCCCACATTCAAGGGTTTATGGGTATTTTTTTCTTAATCGATTCTTAGGTCTATGTGGTTGTTTTATTAGGATCAAAGGAAATGGAGCTGCTATTGTCTGATGAAAGCTTGGTTTTCCTCTGACTTTCAGTTTAACATCATTATGAAATAGATGGCAAGGAAATCTTAGAGATGGGTGAAAACTCCCTTCCATAATACCAAAGAGTATAATATTATTTTGGTGAATCTGGCACTGAAGAATCACTATGTGTAATACCATCCCCACTTTCATAAACCTTGGCTTCAGATTTATCTACTATTTAAACACCACTGCTTAGTGTCAGCTAGACTATTCTCTATCACTAGAACACATTTAAAGTTTCTTATGCTGTTAACACCATGGAATGCAGTCTCATTTCTTCTCTTACATGAGAAATTATGTCTATTAATACTTCAGTTCCTCTCTCAGTTTTGATTGTCTAGAAATACTTTAATTATGTTCCCGGTTTAACCTCTATATTTGCCTAATATGAGGCAGATTATCTATGGGAACTTTGTATGTAGAGTAGCTAAGGAAATTTCTATCTACTTCTGTATTTCTCTCAAGACCACAATAGTCTATCTCTTTATGCAAATAATTGTATTTTTGTGTTAATTATATCACACTACATTTTTCTTTCATGAGAGAAATGACGTCTCACTTTTGTTGAAGGTCCCTGATGTTAAGTGCTCATTAATTGATAAAAAAGGCAAAAAGATATATACAAAGACTATATGAATTTTAATTGGAGGGAAACAAAAGTTTAGCTTCTTCACAAGAGGAATTTCATAGGTTATGTATTCTATGCTTTGCTGTTTTTAAGTATGATTAATATTTGAGATAAAATGATCTAATTTTCAATAGCACAAATCTCTCTGTGCATCACCTACATTTTTTTTTTTTGGTTATCAATTATGACACATAAGCCAAGAATTGTGAAAGCTGTCTACCAACTATGTTACATGCCAATATGTTCCTTTCTACAATCTGTATCCTAACACTGTAATTTGTAATTTTTTGTCAGCTGTAATTTTTTTCCCCCATAGCAGAACAAACTGCAAAAACAACTTTGGAACTGATGATCCATTCATTGTTTATATCTGCAGATTATCAATGTTCTCAGGAAAAAGCATGTACCTATCAGCCTTGGTTTTGATAAACAAGGGTTCAGTGCTTCAACTTCATAAATAATTGCAATTTCCATTTGATCGGCAGGAAAATAATTTAACTATTTTTCCCTCTTGATAGCACTAACATTCAAAATCTTTTATTCAATAAGTTGTTCATAGAAGAAAGGAGTCAATGAAAAATATGGATAAATCTTACTTATTTGTATACTGATAATATATATAAGCATTTGTAATGTAAATTAATATTATGGCACAAGTACAATAATCATCTGATGAGATGTTGGACAGAGATTCTGTGAGCAGGAATGCTTAGCAAAGTGTAAGTCATCAATCCACAACCCATTGGCTGGAAAATTAGATTTTATTTATTTGCTTTGCAAGTAGGATTTTGAGGTCAGCCTGATGTTTTTCAAATGTACTAGTTGGTGACACATTAAATTAGAGAATGTACAACTGATAAGAAGTCATATATAAGACTTAAAAGTGATCCTTATAGGTATATTGTCTGTCAATCATTATTCCTGTTAAAAATCCCTAAAAAAGTTCTTCCCAATATAAAAGGTTTATTGTGCTAAACTAATATGCAAGAGAGGTAAATGTCAGAATGAATACTCTCTGAAGTAGACGAAAAACAGACGGTCAAATGATGATAATCAGGAATGTCTATTTTAATCAGTTTGTGAATTTGGCTTAAAACTCTGTGTAGTAATGTTGATTTGTATTTGACATATATTCGATATCTTTTTATCAATGACTGAACCAAATATAAGCAAACTTAAATAACTCGATTTCCTTCCAGTCGTAATTTTACCCACAGTCCTAATGTTACATTTTGTCTTGTGTTTCTAAAAGCATATCACAAACAGGGAGATAAGCCTTCGAGCTAATCTGAGTATTATTGGGCAGGAAAGCATTCAAGTCCTGGCTTCTTTCTGAGAATATCAGCTGACAAATCAGTGATACTAGGTTCTGTCTCTCTGTGTTCCCTAATGAGCCTGAAAATGGCATCAAATTTAAAGTGGCTTTCACAGCCTTATCGATCTATGAGTCCGGAGGGTTGGGGTTTTCTTTTGTTCTTGTTTTCTTTCTTTCTTTTTTTTTTTTTTGAAGGGAATTACTAAGAAAGAAGACAGAATTCATTCTGAAAATGTCTAAGAGGTGGATGTGTCACACTGAGGTATTTATTGAGAGAAAAACAAAACTTTACAGCAACAGCAAGACAAATTCTGGAGATTTTGAATGGATCAGAAGTCTCACCAAGACTCTAGGCCTCAATTATTACAGTGTCTTTCAAGAATATCTTGAGGGCTGGTAATATGGCCTAGTGGGTAGAGTGCTTGCCTCAGATACGTGAAGCCCTGGGTTCAATTCCTCAGCACCATATATATATATATTAGAAGTAGTGTTGTGGCTCAAGAGGTAGAGTGCTAGCCTTGAGCAAAAAGAAATCAGGGACAGTGCTCATACACTGATTTCAAGCCCCAGGACTGGCAAAAAAAAAAAAATCCCCCCCAAAACAAGGATATCTTGACAATCAGATAATCTCTGACCAAAAATGTTTATATGAAAATAATTTGTGATGTCAGTATTGCCAGGGGAAATGATTGTTGATGTTGCTAGCTCAGCATGCTTAGGGCAACAAAGCATGTCTCAGCAATGTAAATGGGTGCAGTAGATAACAGACAGTGAGAGAGGGAGTGCTGACAGAGAAAGGGGCTCCTGGCACTTTTCTTAGAGCTATGAGTTTGACCAATGAGGAGCATCTCCATGCTTCTAATGTGACTAAAAAGAGCGCTGGAGTTATTAGCAGATTTTTGTTGCATATCTAGTGTAATTAGCTCATAAACTCCACCATCATGGGGAAACTTTCTGGAAATGAAGAAATCCCAAGCCTTTCTGAATTAAGACATGGATCTAGATATGTAGATATATTCAACAAGACTCCACAGAGAGGTCTGAGGAACAGTTCTATAAAGAACTTCTCCATTAAATATGAGTATCATGAGATCTTTGAGGAAAAGAAAAAGGGAGAAAAAGAATATAAGTGAGATAAAGGAAGAGCAGAGAAGGGGAGGAGAGGAAGAAGAGGGTAAATGAGAGAAAGGAAGAGCAGAGAAGGGGAGGAGAGGCACAAGAGTGGCATCAAATGAAAACAGTTGTGGAACAGTGCATACACAACACCCATATGTTTGATCTGGGCATTAAGAGAAATGTGAAAAAAGAAATGGAAAAGCACATATCAGCTATTAGAGACAAGAAGGATCACGAATGCTGCCAGGTAAATACTCTGAGAAACTTCATAGCCTGAGAATATGAGGCAATACAGGAAATGTATTCATCTGTTGGCTAAGAGATCTTTTAAATTGGGGGTGGGTGGGTGGGTGGATATTTTGGCCAAATAACAATATGGATAAGTAAATGGACATAGAAGACATAGGGTACCGTTTTAATAATGAACAATCAAGGAAGGGATAGTCTAATTGAGATAATGACAAGATTGACCCATCTTGCTCTTTTTATACCCCTGAAACAGGAAAGCTGGAATGCATTCATTGTCAGTGCCAAATGAGGTCAGCAGATAGGAAAGACCTGACTGTACAGACAAGAGTGGAAACAAAAATTATGGAGATGTTTCTGTGATAAATGAAACAAATTGAATCGACATCATTAGTGGAAGTATTAAATGTCAATGGAGAGGTCCTTTGATTTCCAGAGAAGAATAAGAAGGAGATTGAAAATAAAGACAGAAGAGACTCTTGAAGAGACAGTAGGAGGGGGCAGGAGAGTGGCAGGCAACAACCTAGAATGAACTTTCCAGTCCTTGTTCAACCATTGAATATATGTATGTTTCAAAGAAAACAGAGAAGGAATGAGAAGAAGGAATAATGGAAATGATCACAGTGTATGTGTATATTCATGTAGGACAGACTGGTTTGCCCATTCAGCATCTCTTCCATCTTCTCTGAGCAGTAGATCTTGATTTTCCTTTAGCAAATTATCCCACTCCCATTCCCAAGGTGCTGTGGGAGATAGCTCCTTTAGTTCTCACATTTCAAAGCCAAAATATGTGGTATCTACACATGGTGGAATTTTACACAGAAAGAATAAAATTGTGTCATTTGCAGGGAAATTGATGGAACTAGAACAAGTCATGCTAAGTGTTGCAAGCCAAGGTCAAAGAGACAAATGGCCATGTTCTCTCTGATATGTGGAAATTAGATCTAAAATGCACTGGGATGTGATTAAGTATAGGATATTCTAGACACACACAGTGAGGCCAAAAGATGATACTCTTAGGAGAGAAACACAAAAATGCCTAAATGCCTCTTCATATTTATATAAAATTATGTATATATGTGAACAAACTTCAAGGTATGAAAACATCTTTTTAAATTTTTGGACAATTCTGTCTTTTTTCTTTATATAGTGTTTTCACACATATATCTTTGGGTGGGTAGGGGGAAGGGTTCAGAACTTTAGGGGAAAGGGGTGACAAATTGTAGCAGTAGAGCTTACTGGACCCTGGTGAACATGAACTGTACAACTTGTGGATGGAGATTGTAGATACCTCCTATCTGTTACTGGGACTGAGCCAAAGTGAGGGAAGTAGAGATTGTAAAAAATGAAATGTGTTCATTACATGACATATCTAATTGTAATCCCCTTGTATATCATCTGTATAATAACAATAAAGTAAATAATTTTAAAAACACAAATGAATTTCTCTCTCTCTCTGTGAAACCTCTGGGCAGTGTTACATGGGAACAGGGAAGAATTGGGGCTCTTTTCAGTGGTGAACAGATGGGTATACGACAGGCCTTTAATTCAAACCACTGAAGTCCCTGCTCTTATCTTTGGATGGCTTACCTCAGTTTTCATAATTTTCTTTTATGTTTTAGTCAGAAGTTGAACAAAAATGATTTGAAACCAAAGAACCTTAACTAATAAGTTATTAAACAATGGGGATGACAATTGGGCTTACTGATTGTTTCCTATAAGCAACAGCCTAAGAGATACTGAACATAGAAACTATAGCAAAGTGAGTTAAATGTTCCTGCATTCTGTTTGACTAATTTCTATTATATTAAATTAAGGTTATATATGCATAATCCTGGCCAAAATGCCAAGCTCTGTAAGACTAGACAGTTTCTTCATTCTATACCTTTAATTCTTTGTTAATCAACAAGAAGTTTCTCCCTCAACATGCACTGGAAATATATAAGTAATACATCATACATTTTTCAGCAAATTATCAAGATAGTCTCAATAATAGTCATCATGTGACCTTATTTCCAAAATAAATATTTAGTGGTTTGTGAAATAATCTGAAACCAAAGAAGCACTATTGTCAGAATTTTGAAAAGATTTTAATTATTATCATATTCAAAATCCTTTGCACCTAGTACTCCAATTCTACACAAATTTAACAAAACAAAGGCCCTTTAAGAGTGCCCGAGGTGGGCTGGGGATATAGCCTAGTGGCAAGAGTGCCTGCCTCGGATACACGAGGCCCTAGGTTCGATTCCCCAGCACCACATATACAGAAAACGGCCAGAAGCGGCACTGTGGCTCAAGTGGCAGAGTGCTAGCCTTGAGCGGGAAGAAGCCAGGGACAGTGCTCAGGCCCTGAGTCCAAGGCCCAGGACTGGCCAAAAAAAAAAAAGAGTGCCCGAGGTGAATGGGAATATGGCCTAGTGGTAAAGTGCTCGCCTTGTATACATGCAGCCCTGGGTTCGATCTGTCAGCACCACATATATAGAAAAAGCCGGAAGTCGTGCTGTGGCTCCAAGAGGTAGGGTGCTAGCCTTGAGCAAAAAGCCGGGGACAGTGCTCAGGTCCTAAATTCAAGTCGCAAGATTGTCAGAAAAAAAAAAAAAAGTGCCAGAGGTGAGATCTACAACTTATTTTGAGGACATTTTATTTAGCAGAATCAACAGACCTGTGGTGTTTGACATAATTGGTGAGAAACAGATTGCTCCTTTGTGTTGGTGGCTCACACCTGTAATCTGAGATTGGAGGATCGTGGTTCAAAATCATCTCAGTTGGTAGGAAAGTCCTTGAGACCCTGATCTTCAATTAACCACCAAGCAGTTGGAAGTGAAGCTGTGGCTCAAGTAATAGAGTGATAAACTTGAATTAAAACAAAACAAAACAAAACAAAACAGCTACAACTTTCAGGCCCAGAGTTCAAGCCCCTGGACCAGCACCAAACTTAAAAAATCAGTTTGCTACATGCATAGTTTATTTATTACATAAAATAGGAAATGTAACAAATACAAAGAAGTTATGAACTACATACTTTTCTTGGGAAAAATGAGTTATCTCTAGATCAACTTTTTTTTCAAGAATTTTTAGATTATTGAAAATAAGAATTCTTCTTTTATGGAAATCCATTTTTGAAAATTCTCCTGTCAGTTACACACTTCCTTATAATTGAAATATATTTCAAAACAAACTTTATTTAAAGCAATAGTGGACAATAAGTGATCTTCTAAGACGTGCCTTAAGAGTATATTTTAAAACAGATAAATTAGCATCTCTAGTCTAAGAGGACTTTCAGAAACAAAAGAAACCTAAGAGAGAAATTAATGTTTGCTATACAATATCTAGGACTTTTACTAGCAAAGGGATTTCAGTTTGCTGATGAGTCATTTTCTTATTTTACTAAGTACCATTTTAATGTTTCAGTTTGTTACGCTTCATCTTAAAAAAGTATAAGGTCTGTTTAGATATCTAAGAGCCTAGCAACAAGAACATTGTTTTAAGCCATTTGTTACATTGCTTGTAAAACAGACTCCTTTATATAGAAATGGAAAAACAAAACTGTTCTCTTATGAATCTTTTAATTTATGTTTCTAGCATTCCACTTGTTTCTGGTTGAATTATTAACATGTACAGTTTCTTTAGATTTATTTTTCAATCCTCAAATTTTTGAAACATATAGAAAGCATATAAATACTAAGTTGTAACTATTCTGGTAAAGTAATGAGATTTTTATCAAGCACTTTGTAGTCAATTTCATGTAATTAAATATCAAGGAGCATGTATACACTGAAATAACAGCCATAGAATTAAAGCATTTTTGTAAGATTGTGCTTGTGAAGAGTTGTAAAACCAAGTCAGAAAGGGGGTGTGTGTGTGTGTGTGTGTGTGAGAGAGAGAGAGAGAGAGAGAGAGAGAGAGAAGCGAGACATAAAAATTCAAATATGGTCTAAGTATATTTATGTGCCATTTTCAAATAAAGCAATCTAAAGAGACAAAGTAGGCTAGTGTTTGTCAGGAGGAGAAACTTTGGGGAGAAATCATGGGTGAATTTGAACAGTTCCAGGATTTCCTTTCAAGGTGATAAACATTCTATACTCTTTTCTATGCATCACACACTTTTATAATTTCTTTTTATATATATATTTTTATTATCAAACTGAATTACAGAGAGGTTACAGTTTCATACATTAGGCATTGGATACATTTCTTGTACTGTTTGTTACCTCGTCCCTTATTCCCCCCTCCCCCCTCCCCCTTTCCCTTCCCCCCCATGAGTTGTTCAGTTGTTCAGTTCCTTTTCACCAAACAGTTTGTAAGTATTGCTTTTGTAGTTGTTTGTCTTTTTTTTTACCCTGTGTCTCTTGATTTTGGTATTCCCTTCCAATTTTCTGGTTCTAATACCAGTATACCCGGTTTCCACATATACTCAGATAAGATACAGAGAAATGCAATCCTTATCGTGTCTTCTAATTCTGGACATTTTCCTAAATTAGCTAAGCCATACCTTTCCTTTAAAAAAAAGTTGTTCTGGGAGGTAATTCTTTGTATTCAATTAATTTCTTTCTGAAAACTCCAATTGACCAATAATTTTTTAAATATTGTAAAGTCATTTCAAGAGAATGTAGGCATTGCAGAGGGAAATCATTAATGTTATAAATGTTTACAATCTTTTTCAGTAAAGTCTACAGATGATTGCCTAAAAAGAGGTTAGAAGGAAAGACCTTAAGAATGGAAAAGTTAGAAAGAAATGCTTGAAAGCCTCACCAGGAGAATGAAACAAAGGAGCTGTGGTAAAGCCAGTTAAAATTCCCAACTGATGCTATGCTGTCTTACATAACATTTCACACACAGGTTGTTAAATATGTAGATAATCACTATGCAATGTTTGTGGTTACAAATATCGTGAGCAGAAGGTGTAACTGAACGGTGGGTGCTTTTTTTTTTCTTTTCTTTTTTCTTTTGTTAGTACTCAATGCTAGCACTCTACCACTTGTGCCACACAGCCACTCCTGGCTTTTTCTGAGTAGTTTATTGTTGATGAGTGTCTCATGGACTTTTCTGTCTGGACTGGCTTTCAGCCCTGATCCTCAGGAGGTCTCAGCATCCCGAGTAGTTAGGATTACAGGCATGAGCCACCTGTCACCAGTCAGGTGGGTAAACCTTAAATTTATTCTAGGCCTCTAGAGTTAAACCACTGGATAAAATGCCTAGAATACATCCAAGGACTGAAATTTAGTATCATTTGTAAGGAAGAAAAAGTCACCATCTTAATAAAGATTATAAAACTATGCTTTGCAACACTCAGGTTACAGAAAGATGTATCAAAAATTGCAACAAACTACAATTCAAATGCTAAGCACCATCTCAGGTGACTTGAAGATATGTTTGACAGAAGTGCAAAACTAACCAGAAATCAAGAAATGAAAATAAATGATAACAGGTATAAAGTTCTACAGCTGGCAAACTTTGGCAATTATGAATAAAGTTGCCAAAAGAAAATAAAAGAAATGCCTTTGCCATTCATGTGTGGAATATTTGACACATATCAAAGAACATTAAACACTCAGCTTTATGTAACAGCATGATTCCAAAATCAAGCCATCTTGCCTTCCTCTCGTGATACTTATGCTCACAAAATAATCTTTGAGAAACATTTGTTGAGAGGTAAAATACTATTACTTGGCTAAGTTGGCTAATAGCATATCTATGTTTTTCAATTTAATTAGCTAGGTGAGGGCTGGGAATATAGCCTAATGGTAAAGTGCTTGCCTCGTATACATGAAGCCCTGGGTTTGATTCCTCAGCACCACATATATAGAAAAGGTCAGAAGTGGCGCTGTGGCTTAAGTGGCAGAGTGCTAGCCTTGAGCAAAAAGAAGCCAGGGACAGTGCTCAGGCCCTGAGTTCAAGCCCCAGGACTGGCAAAAACAAACAAACAGAAAATTTGCTAGGTGAAGTTTTGCTTAATATTTGGTTAAGATTTGTGGAAACCTTTATTAAAATTCAAAAAGTTTTGGGGAGTTGTATCTTACTAATAAGGCCACTTTGGAGGGATATGAATATGGATTTCTACAGAATTTCATTTATCCCACAATTGACAAATATCCTGTTTGTACAAAAGAAGGTATAAATATTACACAATGCCTCAACTTTATTTAGGAAGATGTCATCTTAAATGTCCATTGTCTGGTCAAGGAGAAGTATTGTAACATCACAGGCCTATGTAATTGTGCCAAAATATATCGGATTTTGAGTGGAAATAAAACTCATACTTATGAGCTCAGCAGAAGAGATAGGGTCAGGAAGTGTTGATATTCAAGTGAATTTTTGTGTGCAGTGTGTGAGAATTTTCTTAGCAGGAGTAATGTGATCTCTCTCTCTCTCTCTCTCTCTCTCTCTCTCTCTCTCTCTCTCTCTCTCTCTCTCTCTCTCCTCTTTCATCCATTTCTCTATCCCTTCCTCCTTCCTGGGCTGGGTTCCTTCTTCCTTTTCTGTCCTGTTAATCTCCCTTTCTTTCTCCCTCTAACATACAGACACACACAGACACAGACACACACACACACACAGTTAAAAGGTGAATGAAGCATTCTTGAGGTGTTCCTTTCCACTCCCTCCTACTGACTTCCCTGCATCCTACCTACAACTTACTGCAAAGAAACAAAATTGCTCACTGAAAATCTCTCAGTCACCTAATAACATTTTTTTGGACTCCATGAAAGGCTCCAATCTTAAATACTCTATCATTCTGTAGTATCTTATTAAGTTTTTGTTGTATTTAAAACAGTGAGCATTTAAAACATGTTAATATTCAAAGCCTGTTTCACGGCATCAAAATGGAGCATCAGATAAAATGTGAAAATGTTTGTCACTCCCCCTCCCCTTATTTATGACATTATTTGTGAAGCTTTCTGGAATTATCCCAAGAACAAAAACTTAGAATGCTGCTTTATAAAGAACAATTTACTTTGTTCTGCCAATGGGAAGGGAAAAAATAATGAATTTGGTATTAAAGATGGTCTTATATAACCAACTAGAATACAAAGTGGAATGTGATAATTATGGTTCAAAAGAACATAAAAAGATAAGAAATAGAGATGACAGGAATACTGAAAAGGGCTTTCCAGAAAACTACTGAAATATATGTGGAGAAGTCTTGTGAATGTATTTCTTAAAACTATCTATTATCCACCTGACCATGGCTTTGGAATTTGCTCCTCATATTACATAGTGCCCTAGAACTTTCTTTCTAAGTATTCATTTCCCATATGAAGTTGAAATCTATTCTCATACCTATTTCTGTATGTGGCAAGTTTCCAAATACCCAATATATTTTACATACAGGGTCTTGGAGTTAGGAAATTTAAATAAAAATTGAATAGTCTCATTTACAGAGTTTTAAAGTGGATGACTCAAGTGACTACAAGCATAGGGGAATTCAAATATTCACTCATGGCACAGTGAAACATATATTTTACAGGCATTGATTTCAATTATTTTATCAAAAATGTGTCTTAGGGAATAAAATTATTTGATGGATACTTGTGTTCATATAGGAGCCATTTTACTGTGGAAACTTATTTTGCACATGTATTACTTAAATCCATTCATTTGAGATAATTACAGAAATTCTCAATTTTCAGGTTGTGCTTTGCAACAGTTTTGATAGTATCAGTTCAGAAGGATTAAATGAATGTCAGTGATTCCGGATCACTCTACCTATCAGCCTCACCATGTGAACATAGGTTTTCATTTCCTTCAAGCTGCAAAGTTTTCTCATGTGTATGTGAAACCTGTAAGTACCCCTGCTCACATGAGGATGGGCTACCTTTTAAAAAAAGCTTACACTAATCAGGATAGTTTGATTTTAGACAAATGGAGGGAATGGATGACAAGTAGTGCATGTCTAACACTAAGATTAGATTTTCTGAAGAAAATGTGGTACATATTTTTGCCTCTAACAGAAAGAATGACACTGCCCCATTCATATGGAAATGGAAGGACTTGGAAAAAATTATAATAAGTGAAGTGAGCCAAATGCAAAGAGAATGAGCTCAATAGCTATGTACATACGAACACATAAAATGATGCTAAGTGAAATGAACTCCAGATTAAGTAAATAAGTGCTTTTACCATTGTCATTGTTGTTTTCAATCTAACATCTGAAATTATGCCACTTTCTTCTATCATTTTTCCCAGGGTTTCACCCCTGACATTACCGTTACTGATTTCGGTACCCTGGATATTGTATATATGTTTATTGGAACTAGGGAAAGGAAAGGGAACATCAAAGTGGAGCGACAAAGGATATAAGATGAACCAATGCATTATCAATACTTACAAAACTATATACTGTAAACCAACAGTACAATCCATGAGGGGGTGGAGAGGGAAGTGAGGAGAAGGGAAGGAAATGGAGAGGGGGGAGGGAAATGGGGAGTAGGGAAGGTGGGAGATAACTGAGGGAAGAGGTAACAAGTTGGGTAAGAAATGTATTCACTGCCTTAGGTATTAAACTCTGCACATCACTTTGGCAATAGATAGATAAATAAAATTTTTTTTAAAGATTAGATTTTCTAAATTGTTAGCCTCAACTTCTACTGCTACTTCTACCACTACCACCACCACTACTACTACTACTACTACTACTACACACACACACATCCAAAGGTTTTTTAGTAAAATAGTAATGACAACAACAAAAACCAAAGCTTAGGAAAATTGCTTTTTCAGTACTGAAAGCTTAAAGGGCTTGATTTTCTTTGTGACTGGTGTTATTATCAAACGTTTCACAGACTCTTTTCTTATTGAAAACAACTATTTTACCTTAATTGCTTCAGTGTTTCTTTGTGTATTTCCTCCAGAATATTCTGCATGTCATTAGCAATTTTCAGAATCTCCTCCAATCTAAATATAACTTTTCTTGAACTAAGATTCCAGCCACCTGGTGTGTTCACAGCTGGGGGTGGTGGTTAAAGGGGACCACTTCACCCTTGTGAAGTCTCTCACTTGTCACCAGAATTGTCTTCTTAGAAAGGAATATTCTATTCTACCCAGTAACTTAAATTGACTCAGATGTTCTCTGAATATATCACATAGATTTTTGTGAATTTTGGATTACTCTGATTTTTGGGTACAAATTAAAGAACAGTTTAGCTAGCCATATAATTTTATAGTATCATGCAGGACATTGTTCTTATAATTTGTCTCAATCATTTGGTTCAAAAACCTCAAATGTTAACATGCTATTTTTTTATGTTCCATTTGCTTGGGTTTGTATTGAGATATAGATCTATAGGAGGGGAAGTTGATCAAGTTCAAACACATTTACACAAAAAAATCTTATAATTAGTGAATATCGGTGACTTTCTGTCTGCTTATACCTTCAGTATTCTTCACTAAGAGTTATACACTTCTTCATAGAATGACAGGATACTTCTTGATATTTATCTCTAGGTATTTTTATGTGTTTTTCCAGTTAAATTTCTCATTGATACACCTAGTTTCTATTAAAGTTATTTATTTTGATTGACTGATTATATACCAGCTTTGTTGTACCAGTATCAGTGAAGTAGAGAAGCTTTTAAATTTTTAAGAAAATATGGAGGGGCTTTGTTTTGTTTGTGATATTTGGAAAGGACTAATATGCCTTTATTCAGTCAATTATTTTATTTCTTTCTTTTGATGATGATGATGATGATGATGGTGGTGGTGGTGGTGGTGGTAACAATGATGATGGGAATCAAACTATGTGCCTGTTAAGTGCACATTTATAAGTGATAAGAACACGTAAGCACCCCAGGCTTACTTCACTGAATAATATTTTTAAATTGGGGATTTGGAGAAGGAAACAAAATTGGCTATTCATAGTCCTTGAGTTTACTGAGGACAATACAACTTTTTCGTAACTTAGTAACCTCATCTGTCACGAATTCACATGTGGTCATGTTTGCTAAATAATTGTTCCACAGTGCAGACCTAACAAAGGTCACTGGAAAAAGTCAGTCATTTAAGTATTTTAACTCTGGAGGGGTGACAGAATTTCCTACAGGAATAGAGAACTGGAGAAATAGAAATCTACATCATACTACATTGGAATTTTACTGAAAATTAAAAAGAAAACTACTCTAGTACTTATCTCTCAGCTTAAATTAACTTGGCCAAAAGATTTTTCTTCTACTTCATATTGAAATAACCGTACACACAGAAATATTTAAATAGATTTCACATGCAATTTTTATGTGTTTAGAAAGCATCAAGATTTTTCTTTAAGCAAAAGAAGCCTGATATCTTAACAAAAATAATAGCATAATATATCCTGTTCTCATTTCCTGTATTTCACAGTGGAGTACAACATAATTATCAGTCATTTGTATGCACGAGCAAGAGCCACAAGTCAGAGATCTACCGTAATATGCCTTTGGAGATCAATTTGATTTTTAAATACGTACACATGATAACAAAAAGCATCCCCTTAACCTTTCATGATTTTTTTTTTATGATGTCCTTGGGTCTTGAACTCAGGGCCTGAATATAGTCCCTGAGCTATTTACTCAAGACTAGTGTTCTTCCATTTGAGCTACAGCTCCACTTGAGGATTTTAGATGGTTAATCAGAGATAATAGCTAGGATTATAGGTATGAGCCATCATTGCCCAGCTCTTATTTTATAGATTGAAGATCAATTTGTGCAAATACAGGATTTAAATCCTGAGGATTCATGGATGTATTTAATTCCCTTAACTGAATATTATTCAGCTGTTAAATTGGTGCTTCAATAAAAAATATGTAACTCATGAGAATGTTATGATGAACTAAATGATTAAAAAGTAGTATCTGAGTTTTTACATACTACTTAATTACAAAAGAACCTTTGATTCACACTTTTTCAAACCAATGAAAAACATTACTGCCATAGATTTAAGTATTACAACTATTAAAAAAAAAACTCCTAAACTCCACCCTCTGGTATTTTACAAGGTCACTTAAGAAAGGTATCTGTAATAAAATAAAATAAAAGAATCATTAAATAAAATATATATTTGGATTAGCATCAGAAATAATAGAAACTTTAAGTACAAGCTTCTTTATATAGTAGTTTGAGTACACTGATTTTCTAAACAGCATTTTGCATAGGGAAGGCACATAAAATCCTCCCGCAAAGGAGATTGACAATGGAAGTAGTCATTTCACCAAAAATCTTAATTTGATATTAACATGTGTTAATATCAATAATGTGTGATATTGTTATTACCACACAATGATCATTTGCATTCATTCTGATCTCAAAGCGACTCCTATATACTTAACATCCTAAATTCAATTGTTGATTTTGCTCCTATATTTGATGACTCTGAATTTGAATTTGAGTTGAGGAAGGGTCAGACTACTGAGAACCAATTTACTTGTAAAATTCAAAGAAACTTTGCTGACAGATGTTTGAGAAGCTAGGGTTTGATGGAGAAAGATTTGACTAGTAAATAGGCTTGTCCCAGATCTTTGGGCTTTACATATTTTTTATATTCCCACTCAACAGCAAATGTTTATTGAAATTTTGAAGTCTTCTTTATAGTGAGTGGAAGTTATGTTCTAAAGTTAATATAGGTCCAGTATTGATAAGAACATACCATGTTGTAGGATCTCTCTAGCATTGCTACAACATGTGTATATACAATATAGGACATTCTCATAATACACAGAGTAAAAAGAGTAAGACAAAAAGGGAAAAATTATGTTTGTGTATGCAAGTATATATGCACATGTGATATTTGTTATAAAAGTTTCTGTAAATATACATTATAAGATATTTTACTTGAAAAAGAACTGATTTGTGGGTAGGAAAAAGATTTTATATTAAAGATGATGAATTATGAATAATTGGAAGAACTAATATTTTTATCAGTTACGATAAGAATAAAATATAGAGACAAAACCACATGGTATTTTGAGGACTTTTCAAAAATCTTCAGCAATGTAGAAAAAAAGCATATGGATAAGTTTAGCAAAAAGTTTAACTAAGAACAATTAAAGATCTTGCAGATTATATGAAGAACATTGAAATTCATTGGAATACAATCAAATGTATTAGAATAGGAGTTGGATGAGCTAGGAATAATTGAAAAGGAAAACATTTCATTTTTAAGAAATTTTTCTGGCAAGCATACAGAGGGATGATACACAAGGTAAAAGGTATAATTTCTCAAATTAAATCAGGTTTGATTGCAGACTCATACATTATTTAGGAGTCTACTAGTTTTAACTAAAACTAGTTTAAGCAACAAGTTATATTGCTACACACAGTCTAACTATGTATATTATTCAAACAATATAAACCAAATAAGATAATAATGATAAATGTGAGCATGAGGAAAAGAAATATTTCACAATATTTCTTTCTTCTTTCCTGGTGATTGGAATTAGCATGTTCACCCTAACTTCATTTGAGAAAATAAGAAGAACCTAAAATAAGGGTCAAGTGGACAGAAACTAACTCTGGCTTTATACATGTAGATTTTAAGAAACATTATACCCTATATGCAAACAGAGTATTGCCTAGAGGCACGTGCAAATGAATATTGATTTATGGTCAGAGCAGGTTAAGTAGTTTTTCTTAAAAAAAAAGGTTTATTATCTTTCATTAGTTATAAGGAGATGATGAGGATTTCATTGTTATATTTCCAAATGATTACAACATATTGCAATTTCAAAACCTCTATCAATCTCCCTTTTTCTTTTTCTCCATTTCCCAATTTCACTGGGTTTCACTGCTCTATTTTTATAGATGCAAAGAACCTACTTTGACCATATCCAACCTCCTTCATCCTCCATGTTAGTCTAACCCACACTTTCTAAAGCTCATCACTCAACACAACCTGTTCCTCTTTCCTCAATGAATCTCCAAGAAATGATTTAAATAGTTTTACATAGATACATAGATTTAGGGGATAGCAACTTAGAAAATAAATACACTGCAACAAATACATAGTTAACAATGAGGGTAGAAATTTGAAATCAGCATTTAATATGAGTAGAACAATTTGGAATATCCTCAGACTGAGCATAGTTCTTATATGGACAAGTTATTTCAAGGACACACAGTTTATTAAATGGATCCATTTAGGCTATAGATACGGCCAGGCCTCAGAACTTGCAAAAAAAAAAAAAAGAAAAGAAAAACAAAATAACAGCAAAAATAAAAACCAATCCATAAAATTGCTGATAATCTTGAGCACTATTTGCAGCCTGATTTCTAAGAATAGGTTGCAATTTTTAAAACAAACATTAATAAAACCAATTAAAGAGAAGCCAAATCACTTATCTACAATCGTGGGTTGATGATAGTTTAAAATCATCATTGAAAGGAAAAAGAATTAAGTGAAAGGAAAACTGCCATCTATGGTCTATTGAGTTTGCACATTACAAGAATATAAAACACTCTAAAATTGTGTCATCCATTCTAAAATGATATTTGACTCTTGGGTGCTTTCCATGACTTGGCAATAGTCCTACATTCTGCAAACTATTTCTGCCTCATCAAGGAACATGTTCCTAAATTGCCATTCCCATTTCCCTCCTTTGATTATATTCTCTCCCTTCATGACATGCTGTCCCTACTTCTGCCAACGTTATCTTCACCAGTTTTCACAGTTTGGATGGGGTCTCATTTGTGAAAATTCTGCTTTTACTTCCTTGCTAACTGCTCTTTCCTATTTCCTAAAAGGAGATGAATGCAATACAATTTAGCTCTAACATTCCCTGACACCCTCCCCCACCCCAATTAGAGGAATAATGTCTTGATGTCATGAGTTTTAAAAGACTTGGTTAAATCATACAATATAACATAAACAATGTAGAGAAAGCTTACTAATAACTGAAATGATACATACTAGTTAGATCAGAGTGGACTGGAAGCATTTTCTCTATTCAAGAAAAAAAATCCAAATATGACAGGATTGGTCAGGGAATATTCCATTGATTTGTTTACACTTTGAGTCTGTTATTCTCCATTAGAACAGATTGACCAGATGACAGATTTATTTGGATTTTTCCCATGGCTCTTTTCCACAGTAACCTCAGGCAGACTAATTAATTTTTTCTTTTCTTTTTTTTTAACTTTTTTGGTCAACTCAAGCACAGAGATGTTATACAGACAAATATTTGAGAAACAGAAAAGGAAATACCCCTATTTAATTGCAAAGTTTCATTTACATTTATTATAAAAACATACACTATTGTGTTGAATGTGATGCAACAATATGCAATGCTTATTGTCTAAATCCCTTAAATTTTTTTATTGAAATATGCCAATATTATCAATTAAATATATTTTCCACAACAGATTTTAACACATCTGATTCACTCTATATAATGCAAAACTATACAATGGAGCCTGTTCTTTGCAATGTTACAACTTAGCAATATACCTGGTTATTACTTTTAGATTTAGATAGAAACACAACTAGTTAGCTTTAGGGAAAAAAATTAACTGAAAGATAGAAACATCTCAAAATTGTAGCTAAATCCATATATGCTAGAACAAATCTAAGAGGATGAAAAATACCTACATAAGAAGGCATAAATCTCAATTACATCCTAGAGAACCAGGGCTTTCTGACAAGCATATGGCTGGCATATTTTTTAGAACACGCTTCATATTTAAAAATACAACTTTCATTTACTTATTTGTTTGTTTTACTAGTCCTGGGGCTTGAACTCAGAGCTTGAGAACTATCCCTGGCCTCTTTCTGCTCAAGGCTAGCAATATCTCTTGAGCCACAGCACCCACTTCCAGCTTTTTCTGTTTATGTGGTGCTGAGGAATCATACACAAGGCTTCACGGATGCTAGGTAAGCACTCTACCACTAAGCCTATCTCAGCCCAACTTAACTTTTTTTTTTTTTTTAAATCTACCTTTTTTTTTTTTTTTTTTTTTTGTCAATGCTGAGGCTCATACTCGGGCCCTCATACTTTTGCTCAAGGCTCTACCATTTGAGCCATGCCTTCAATTCTAGGTTTTTGCTGCGTAATTAGATATTAGAATTTTGCAGATTCGTCTTTCCAGGCTGGCTTAAAATTGTGATCTTCAGATCTCATCTCCGTAAGTATCTAGGATTATAGGTGTGAGCTACAGGTACCCAGCTCAATTTAAAAATTTTAAAGTTTGATATAATTTCTTTTTTGGATTTTATAATTTGGCAAACTATAATAGAGTTTAAGAGAAGCCTCAGGGCTGGGACTATGGCTTAGTGGTAAAGTGCTCGTCTTGTATACATGAAGCCCTGGGTTCAATTCCTCGGCACCACATATATAGAAAAAATCCGGAAGTGGCACTGTGGCTCAAGTGGCAGAGTGCTAGCCTTGAGCAAAAAGAAGCCAGGGACAGTGTTCAGACCCTGAGTTCAAGCCCCAGGACTGGGAAAAAAGAAAAAAAAAAGATAAGCTTCAATGTTACCTAATGGGAGCATGAGATTATTTTAAATGCTGGAAGTCTGTAGTGTATAATATAGTAATGAATACCACTGGAGAATTTTAGGCTGATAAATAATTTGAACAAAAGGCATGAAAGAAACTGAGAAGGAGAAAAGAAGGAAGGCAGGAAGGCAGGCAGACAGGCAGGCAGGAAGGCAGGAAGGCAGGAAGGCAGGAAGGAAGGAAGGCAGGAAGGAAGGAAGGAAGGAAGGAAGGAAGGAAGGAAAGAAGAAGGAAGGAAGGAAGGAAGGAAGGCAGGAAGGAAGGAAGGAAGGAAGGCAGGAAGGAAGGAAGGAAGGAAGGAAGGAGGGAAAAAACAAACAGTGAAGAATTATGAAAATGCATTCTGTGCAGAAGAGAACACTCAATCTAAACTATGTGCAGCCATTTTCTACTTAATGTTACCAGAGTAGAGAAATAATAAATACTATTTTTTTGTTTATTTTCAACAAAACATTAAAGTTGTAGAAACAGACTTCTATTGATTTACTTCAAGAAATATTATGCCTGTTCTTAGTTGAGAAATCACAATTACAAGGTGAACAAGTTAGAAAAAATAGTTCATAACTTTAGGCATTAGAATACTTTATTTAGACTCCTTGCACTGGAAAACCAAAGAAAAAGTAAATTAATCCTATTAAAAATAAAATAAAATTGAATTTCCAAATCTGGGATTATGCTATTCTTTATGTGTACGTATGTTTAATACAATGTGTAATTCCATGTTTTTATTCCATTTGCCTATATTTTCTTATGCCAAGATTATGAGACATTTTATTTAACATAAATACTCTTATTCTGGGTATAATATTATTCTATGTTACTGAGTGGATCCCCCGCCCCTCCCTGGCCTGGTCCTAGGGATTGAACTCTAGGCCTCAGAGTTGTCCCTTAGCTCCTTTTGATCCACGCTCACATTCTACCACTTAAGTTAAAGCACCACTTGTGGTTTCCTATGAGATTAATTGAAGATAAGAGTCTCATGAACTTTCCTTCTCAAGCTGGCTTTAAACTGCGATCCTCAGATCTCAGTCTCCTGAGTAGCTAGGGTTACAGGTGTGAGTGCCCAGCAACTAGATTGTTTTTCAACTAAGCACATGAGAGTCAATTAATTTTTTTTGAAAAAGAAAACTCATGGCCTATCTTTTAACATGTTTTCCAGTCTATTTCAATTATAATGGTCATTAGTTGCTCTATCCACCATTACCCTATAGATAAAAGAGTAATCAAAGCAGAAATTGTAGCTACTATTTGTGATGCTAGAGACAAACCTTAAATAGAAACTTGATATAAATTTCAGTTTTCCTTAAGGCTTCTCATAAACAAATTTAAGTGGATAGTGGTTTCATACTTTCAGAACTCACAAAACAATCTCTGTCTAACCCAAAAGTGCATGTCAGAAGCAAAGAAGATGAGTGACTTGAAGATATTTTCTGTCTTGAGGAATCCCTAAGCCATTTGGAAGTAAATGTGTGTGGGATAAATAAGATCTTATGTACCCTAATATGATTTGGTTCAATTATATTCAATAAAATATTTAATCTGCCATTAATCCATGTATTGCTCAAATATTTGATCGTATTATGAATATTAGTTGCTATCAGTGATGGTGATGAAGGTGATGATGACTGTAATAGCAATGTAGATTATGGTCATGATGGTGATGAGATGATGGCAGTAATAATGTTGATAATGGCGGTGGCAACGAGGATGGTGATGATGATGGTGATGCTTCTTGGTATCACTATTTAGCATGCACAGAAGTAAACAATATATTGAATTTCTTTACCTCTGCCCAATCATATTTCCCAAGAGAAAAGTGGGTAATGTTATAAATCAGACAGAATGTTTTTGGATGCTGACAAATTTTGTGAAGAAATATCATGGGATAGAAAGAAAAATAAAACCTTGTAGAGCGAACAAGTTTTGAAAGTAATAAAAATAAAGTGGTACATAAAGCTAGAATTTTCAGTAAATAAATTTTAAAAATGTAATAGCTCAGGGGAAAAACAGAAGAAATGAATGAATGACTCAGGAAAAGACAAATGGGATAAGGATATCAGTCATTCTCTTTGTTAATAAGAAGGGAAAGCAGGTAAATTTATCCCTGCTTATCTTGCCCATTTTTCAAAGTTCTATGGTATTTTTGTAATCCTTACACAATAGCTATCTGTTTTATTTAAGTATTACTTTAATAAAGATAACAAATAAGCTGAAAACTGTGTAGTATTCCTTAAGCTCTTTCTTCCAAAAGCTAATCCTAACTCCTCCACTTCCATGGATTCTTCTTTGTGTGTGTGTGGGGGGGGGTGCACATGTCTAGGTACTGTCCCTAAGCTTTTTTGTTCAAGGAAAGTGTTATACCAGTTGAGCCTCAGATCCATTTCCCATTTCGAGCGTTTTTGTTTGTTTGTTTTCGGTTTTTTGTGGTTGATTGGAGATACATTTTCATGGACTTTCCTGCCCAAACTGCTTCAAACATGATCCTAAGATGTCAGCCCTCTGAATAGCTAGGATAACAAGTGTAAGATTTCCGCGCCCAACTTCAAGGATAATTTTTATAGATGGAGAGTTGGAGAGCAGATAGACAGTGTTACTAGAATGGCAAAGAAAACCTGGAGTGGAGTGAGAAAGTGATTTTTAATTTGTGGTGTGTGTGTGTGGGGTGTGTGTGTGTGTGTGTGTGTGTGTGTTATCAGGGTTTGAACTCAGGGTTTTTGTTTGCTAGGAAGATACTATTTCACATGAGTCATGCTCCCAACCCTCCGAGCAAAGTTGTACAGGGTTCTGTAGTCATTTCATTTTGTGTGTGTGTGTGTGTGTGTGTGTGTGTGTGTGTGTGTGTGTGTGTGTGTAGTCCAAAGTGAAGTTTCAAATGCAAAGATTCATGAAGAATAATTAGAATTTCTTTCTTTTTCCAAGGAGTCAAATCAGGTAAGCTATTGTGCCACAATGAAAAGAAAAGAAACCAACGCCTGAGCTCACCTCAGGATAGCTTCCATTGTTGGGATTAATTTCTTAGTTGAACAGCTTCTGCAGGTGGGATTATTCTTTCGCTCCTTTGTTCAACTGAAAATATTTCCTGACAGATGGTGATAGCAAGTAAATAAGATCTGTGTGTTTCAGAGGTGGGAAAATAACTAAGCTTGTGAAAAAAAGCAATTATCATAAATACATTTCAAGGTGTCCCCATGTTTACTGAACTCTGGGATATTAGCGGGGGTGGGGAGGACTCATTCATTTTATAGAAATAAAGTTTCCTACCTCCCTCCTGCTTTTGAGTAATATTAACAAAAGGCTTATAGTGTGTTCTTGGCAGAAAACTTTAGCCACATGATAGCTAACTCTGTTGGTGTTAGATATATTACGTTTAAAATGAGTTTTTCTTAGTTCAGGATTTGTGGCTGAGTAAAAATATCTTAACAATATGCCATATCTAACTCTAAGACTGAGACAACTGAATTTTAAACAAAGACTTGTAAAGTCAACAAGGCTAGTTCATGAAAAAGAGTCAAAGGAAAAAGAATCCATTAACCTTAAGCTTAGCAAATAACATTTTATGTATATGAAACAATTACTGGGTACATACGAGATTTTTACTTATTCATCTTTAAATCTCTAGCAATGTCCAAGTTGCCTATGAAAGTATATTTAATATATTGAAGGCAATTCAAGAAGTTCTTGCTTCAGGAACTAATGAGAAGTTACTTTGCGTTAGGAGCTAGGTGTGACAAAAATCAGATTACAGAGGACTTGTACTGTTCACAAATGCCATTTTTACCATTGCAATAACCTAAAGCTTCATGTATAGTCTTACTGCAACAAACGCCAGTGAAAATATCCATTGTAGATTTAATATCTATGTATTAGGATTCCTTATTTTCTAGAATAGCTATTTGTTAAAAATAAATGCTGACAAACCAGAATTAATCAATCTAAATAATACCAAGATATGTTGAAATTCATTTCAAGAATAGCTA
Organism: Perognathus longimembris pacificus; assembly: GCF_023159225.1. Classification (NCBI taxonomy): domain Eukaryota; kingdom Metazoa; phylum Chordata; class Mammalia; order Rodentia; family Heteromyidae; genus Perognathus; species Perognathus longimembris. The sequence continues at coordinate 95,190,608 of NC_063162.1, read as the reverse complement.
ACTTGAAAACATTTGCAGTTTTAAATTCAAAGGGAAGAAAAAGGGGAAAATTATCTTGCTATATTCTCCCTCTCACTTACTGAACCTCAGTCAATCAAACACATTAGACAAGGGAGGTAAGTCATCTCATTAAAGTGGTAAGTTGAATAGCAGATCAACATTCCATTAGATTTGAAGTATATTTCTAAGGATTTAAGTATAGCACGTAAGAACATTATCATTTTTTGTCTTAATTCTCGCAAAGATCACAAAACTATACATTCAACCCTCAAAGAAAAAAATGCCCTTAGGAAACTGGGTCTTAAATTTATTTACTACATGAAGGATTTTTAAAGAAAGATAATTAAAAATAAAATCATGATGAAATATTTAATTTAGATTGATAACATGATAGGTACATAATAAATTCCTAATCCCCAAATCCTAAGCACAACATCATGAGGGTCTGTTGGTGTGTGAATGTGGGTGGAGGTGGTAGAAAGTGGGTTAGCTTTATATAGGATGTAGAAAATATAATGCTTGCAATATATAAAAATATAGGTTACATGAATGCTGTTGAACAGATTTTAGTGATATTCAATATGCTCTGCTAAAGACTGATTTTAAAATGGAAACTATAATTTGTAAGAGAAAACTACTTCATGGACATAAATCTCAGCAAAATCAATTTTGAAAAGTTTTTGTTAAAAATCCAAATCTGAAATCCTCCCTCCTTGAAGTTTCTAAATACACAATAGACTTTTGATTCTATTTCTTCTCTATTAATATCTCTGTTCTTCTCTGTTTAACTTTTGTTGAAAACACTATTTGAAATGTATCCATTAGATAAGATCATATCTACATAGTCACTGAGCTATTATGAACCTCTGCTAGGACTATCCTAGACATAGACCAATTTTTACCAATTGAACCCCAAGATATGGAAACAAGTGGTTTCTCACTGTCAATGCTATTTTGAATGTACTGTGTGAAATTGTTTATTCTTTCTTGTTTTAATTCCCTATGGTTTAGTCCTTGTTGTCATGTACTTGATTTTGATACCCTAGGTATTGTATAAACATTTATCTGAATTAGGGAAGGGAAGGAGAACATTAAAATGGTAAGACAAAGGACAAAGCATGAACCAATGCAACAGCAATACTTACAAGACAATATGTTGGAAACTGTATAATTTGGGAGGGGGGTTTCAGAGGAGGGGAGGTGGGAGAAAATGAGGGAGAAGGTAACAAGTTTGACAAGGAATGTACTCACTACTTTACATATGTAATGGTAACCCCTCTGTACATCACCTTGACAATACAATTAAATTAAAAGTATGTATCTAACTTCCTCCATTGTCATAAACTTTATTTAAATATTGTTAGTACAACATGGAATATAACTTTTATTTTCTTAAGAAAATAAGATTGAAATGATGACAGTGATAGAGTAAAATACAGACTGAATATTAACTTTATTGTTCAAATCATTTCTGAAAAGTCTTCCACTACTTATATCTGTGTTTAGTATTTGGGTATTTTTTTCTCACTGTTATATATAAGTATTTGAGAAAAACGGAAAAAAACAACTTGAGTTTTTATATTAAGCCATATGATCAGAAAAACATACCCTCCGTTCAAGAATATTTTATTTATCTTTCACTCAACTTTTCTAAAGTCAAATGATACATTGTTAAAAAAAAACATAATGAGCTTTTATCACATTTCTGAACATAAGAAGGAGCAGAGAGCAGAGTTGTCTTTGTGATTCTAGTCCATAGCACTTATGATGTATAGCAGTCATATATATCATCTCTAAATTGGTCAAAATGGAAGTTTGATTTTTAAAATTCACCACATCTTATATTCCTTGACTTTTCAAAGTTATATTTTCATTACCTTTAAGTACTTCTACAAAGGGATTGCTGTGCAACAAATCAGCATATGAGTACAATGTATCTCATATTTCCCCCCATCCTTCCCAACCCAACCCATCAACAAAGTCTCAGAAGGAAGGAATTCCCCTAAAGAATTTCATATTTGGCTCAGATCATATTAAAAGGCAAACATTCCTGGGAAAATTGCCATCTATCAACGGTTCTATGTCATATCATGTGGCAACGCAGATATCTAAACAGCAAATGTCAGAATACTGACACTCTACTGTACAAACTAAAACAAGTACAAAATCAGGCATAAATAATCCAAAAATATTGGCAGTGGTGCACTTGTAAAAGAATCATGTTTGTGAAGACAGGTATATTTTCCTAAGCTTTTAACATGCAAGCTTTTCTTTTCTATAGGGCACCCCGGAGAGGAGGGGAGCTGAGAATACAGGAGGGTCAAGTTATTTTTAAATTTAAGAAAAAAACTATTTTGAATCCTTTCTTAATTAAAAATGGAACAGTACTAGCGGGTGACTCACTTCTATCTTAAAAAGCTGAAAATTAAAAAATTATGCAATACCCTAAAAATACAAAGAGTGATTCAAATGGCACCTCGAATAATAACCTTCAAGTAGATCCCAAAGCTTGCCTCTGTAGTTAAGCATTTTGTTGCTCTCACTGCTTTGTCTGCTTATGAATCCAAATATAAATAAGCAAATAATAGGAAGGATGTTTGTTACAGCAAGTAGTTTCTTATATCATAATATTAAAACAATTGCTTCTTTTCTAATTGACCAAAAAGTTATAGCATCCATTCTTCAAATATTCAAATCTTACCTTAGGAGAAACATTCACACGAACTAGTTCTTCATCCGGTTTGATTCAACGATTCCTAACCATTAAGGTAGCAATTTATATGAAAGCAGAGGTCCTACGTGTTCTATTTTATTTAGAAAGACAGATGACATTTCCTTCTACTAGGTAGCTTAGAGTGAATAGTTCCTGGCATAATGTTGTCATAGTGATGGTGACATCAATGTACTTCATGGTAATCAGTACAACAGTTTACCTGAAAGAATATCAGCACTGATTCCTAGTGTGTTTTACACTTTGAAATGTGGTAAAATATGCTATTTAATAGATCACAGTAAATAAGTTTTATTTGAGGAAGGCTCTAGGACATTGGGTGAAATGATAGATACACATTCCTGTGAAATATGAACAAGAACACAAGTGTCTACTGGGTGGATGGGGATGTTGGTAAATGGAGGCAAGAAATTATGATTAATTGTTTGCTAAGGAAGACCAAGTGTCTTTGCCAAATGTGAAAGTTCTTCTAGTCAAGAACTCAGTTTACTTATTTTCTAAGTTATTTTTTGTCTTTTTGGACTCCAAGAATGATATCATGGTAATAGTCCCACATGCTGGAAATTATCCTACATAACCTTGGCAAAACACATCCAGTCATCATGTTTCATGCCAAAGCGCTATTACTGAAATGTCAGATGCTCAGCTCTTTAGTGGTTCAATTATCTCTTACTCCAGTGCTGTGCACATTGCTACATGAGAATCATTGTGTACATTGTTGGCAGACCCTCTCAGAACCCCATGTCCAGCTCATTGTCATATCAAAAACAATAAAAATATATTAAAATGTTTAAATTGTTTGTATTTTTAAAACATGTCCTCCTAAAAATGTCCTCTTAGGCTGAAACCTGAGGAAAGAAATCACTATGTCTTTCAATTGTGAAGACAGAGGTCTGTGGCTGATTGGAAAGCCTGAGGATTTCCTTCATGGATGTATAGATACGGCCTGACAGAAATTCCTTATCTTCTCAGGGTAATTAATCAATTGTGGTGAACTTAAATTTCCTACAGAGTCTGTATAGAAAAGTAGATTTTATCATGGATGAATTCCATACTAAAAAAATTCTTTTCATTTATAATTTTAATTTGTATTAAAAATGTCAATAGTATACTATATATAATTGTATATATAATATTTCATATAATACTTTATATTACCTATATTCTATACTATATATTAGAGCATTATAATATATTATTCTAGAATACATAGTTAGTATTCTAGAATATATATTCTACAATATATGTATATATTCTATGCATTTTATATTTTCCTTCTGATAATTTTTAAGAGTAGCCAATCACAAATTATCCACCAAATAAAGAATAAAATTTTATCAAACAATATGAGGATGTTTATATTTATGTTTGCTAAGGTATAAAAAATAAGACCATGAGCCTCCACTGTGCATTCAAATATTATATACATATTATATAATATAATAATGTAGTGAAACTATCACTCACATGTGCTAATAGTCATTTTGCTTCTTGATTTGTGTCTTATTTTATATCATATTGTATGTATTATGTATAATAGAATAGATAGTATTCTATACAATATATTATAATATTTACTTACAATTTATTAAATTTACATATTATATTACATATTACTAAATTTTATTATATATATTCTTCCACTATAGTTAAAATAATTTTTTCTTAGTTTTCTTTCTTATTTTCTGTCTTTGTATCACCAAATTTCCCTGTCTTACTCTTTGATAAATATCCACCTAAATATCTTTGGTTCATAAAATTTCTAGAACTATGCTGGAAGTAGATGAGGACCTATAGAAGGGATGTACATAGTAGTCTTAGTTACAAAGAAAATGCTCTCCAGCATTGACATACATGGAAAACATTGGTAGTCATTAGGAAATTATTTTTAAATGAATTTTAAATTGTCAAATATTTTTCATTTACTTTTAGCTAGTAGTCCTGGTATCAGTGAATGCAATTTAGAATACCATTGTTGAAGAAATTAAGGGCAGAGAAACATAAAATTGACTGGAACAAATGAAAGATGATTAATTGATGACTAGCAGAGCTTAATGTTTGATTAATCACTGCCTATCCCAGTTTATTATTTTGATATTTATTGGAATTGGAATTGTGACAGTGGATATCCATATTATTGCAGTGTTTTGGTTTTAGCAATGTGATCTCTTTTGACTTGAGGTTTCTCTAAAACTTCAGAAAATTTTCACTTTAGACAGACAGTTTCTCTAGTAACTTTAAATAACCAACAATAATGCCTTGCATAAATTAAAGAGTTATTCAGAGGCAGGACACAGTACATTCAAAGACAGGTAAAGGAAGAACTCTTTGAGAGGGCTGACAGGAAGAACCATATCAGCAATAGTAACGGGACAGGAAGTTATAGCCAGGCAATACCCATACGGGAATATGGGATAGAATTAGGCATTTCTCAAAGGTTCAATGGGAACTTAATAATTTTGAATGTTATAGATTCTGGGGTTACCCCATGGGAAAATAGGGAGATTATATAGTGATTGCAGAGTATAAGAGCATGGTACATTGGGATTGGAATGTAGAATTAGGAAACTACTCAGAAAAGAAAATTCTAGACCTTAGATAGGGTCCTACACTGGATTAAGGCAACATATTAAGAAAAATCACACACACACACACACACACACACACACACACACACACACACACTTGACCATTTATGGTCTTGAAATCAGTTTTGTGTCCAATGATTTGGAATATTCAAATAGTATCTGAAAGAGTAGAAGACTTTTAGAGAGCAGCGTCCATAGCCACCTTTAAAAGTAAATGAAAGCATTTTATTACAAGAGCTGAAAATGTACAGACACTGAGCAGCATAAAATATCCTTGCAGGCCAGCCTGTAACCATAAGTGTCATTAATACAGAACAACAGTCTGAAGAACAATATGTTGGTGTTTCCAGCTGTGCTTAAATAATAAGTTATATAGTTTTTCTGTGATAATATCTTGGAGTATTCTTTCAGTCAAGGTTATCCATGCAACCATCTTGTTTCAGGAGAATATAAAGTGATAAGTTAATCTTTATAGATTTTATAAAGATTAATAATTTTTGTAACCAATAGCGAGGAATATTTGAAATTGCCAAAGTAGAAAAACAGAGCATGATGTTATGTTGTCAAACTGAGGAGGATGGGAAATATCTGGGAGTGAATGTTTAAGTCTTTGGTGGAATCTTAGAAGGTTATAAGGTACATTCATTTATAGATTAGCAGACCAGTAACCTTTATATGATTTCCTTTTAAGCATGATTACTCTTATTATTCTACCAAGATCATAAGTTAACAAGGAGCTTCCAAAATGTAAAATGATCTTCAATATGAAAAAGGAGTTTGTTCTTGAGTAGCATGCATGAAGCCGTGGCTTCGTTTCCTCGGTATAACATACATGGGAAAGGCCAGGAGTGGGGAGGAGGAGGAGGAGAGGGAGGAGGGGGAGGAGGGGGAGGAGGAATGAGTACTAGGTGCTGGTGGCTCATGCCTTTAATCCTAGCTGCTCAGAACTGATTCGTGGTTGGCAGTTAGAAGACAACCAGGGCAGAAAGTCAGTGAGACGCTTATCTCAATACACTACTACTGACAAAGCCAGAGCTGAACAGCTCCAGGTAGAGTGCTAGACATGAGCAAATGAAGCTCAAGAACAGTGTCCAGGCTCTGAGTTCTAGCTCCAGGACTGCTATGCTGGTCATCCCCCCTCCCCCAAACACATACACGCAAAGGAAAACTAGTTACTAAGGCCCAATGTTTAACTTGAAAGTATCTTAGGAGAGTTAGCAAATTGGGTGCTGCTGAGATGGTAATCTCAGTGTCTGAGGTGATGCTTTCTCTGTTATAGAGACAGAAACTGTGAAGTCTGTCTTACTATCATTTCCAAGGATGAGTGCCTGAGCCAGTGTGATGTGGCATTGGATATGCGACTGGGTTTCCTTTCAGATAACTGTTGAACTGAAGTGAGTTTTCTTTATAGGCATTACAGTGAGATCAATTATCTTGTGGAATTTAAGTTGGGCCAGGAAACTCAACTTGTAAATATCTTCAGTGTTATGGCTTTGTGGGATCCCTGCTAATAGAACAGCTATTGGCATTTTCAAACACAAAATGTTATTTTGTAACTTAATGTTGTTTTGATATTGCTATAATTGGACTAATGTCCAGAATCTGAATGGCACAGTTTGGTACAGAACCCAACTGGCACAATCAAAGCCTTTATTCAGGGTGGCTCAATTGGAAAGCTTCCAACAGCCCTTAGTTTTGTCTAGATGGGTGATAAGGGAAATTCTGCTATTAAATTTCAAATCATATACTTAAATAAAGGTGCACATTTTCTTTCTTTCTTTCTCTTTCTTTCCCTTTCTTTCATTTCTATTTTTTTCCTTCCATCTTTGTCTTCCCTCCCTCCCATTCTCCCTCCTTCCTCTCTTTCTTGTTCCCTTCCCTTCCCTTCCCTCCCCTCCCTTTCCCTCCCCTCCCCTTCCCTCCCCTCCCCTTCCCTTCCCTTCCCTTCCCTTCCTTTCCCTCCCCTCCCCTCCCCTCCCCTCCCCTCCCCTCCCCTTCTCCCTTCCCTTCTCCCTTCCCTTCTCCCTTTCCTTCTCCCTTCCCTTCTCCCTTCCCTTCCCTTCCCTTTCCTTCCCTTCTTTGTTGGCACTTGCATGGCTTACTATCTCATAGCTGTCCTTCTACAATTTGCACCAGGCGGCTACTCCAGCCTTTGGTGGACTAATTGGAGATTAAATCTCTCTGACATTTCTCCCCCCCCCATTGGCTTCGAACACAGATTCTTCATGTCTCAGTCTTTTAGGTAGCTAGGATGTCTATTGAAAATATGGCACTGCAAGACAAATACTGTGGCTGAGTTCGGAGTGTTACCATTGGCCTATAGACCGGCCCAACAATTTAGCTAACTGTTCCTTTTTTCACACTTGCTAGACTTACAACTCCATATTCTAGCTATAGTTTATTAAACCAGCCAAACTCCCTGGAATATGTCATGGAGATTTTCAGCATTTGCTTATGGAAGCGTCTGAACAAATAGTAATGAGATCAATAGTCAACAGAATGGTGAGTACTTGCACTGACAGTTGATTCCCTATTTTTTCTGAAGTTACTTTTAATTATTAAGTAGACTTTTCTAATTTCCCTTGGTAGTGTACTCCATTGTCTATAGTAATGACCCTGCAAAAATAATTTTAATTTTCTTCAGAGAATCAGAACCTACAGTCATTTTCAACTTCTTTTTACCTAAATATTGAAGAAGGTTTGGGGTGTTGGAAGTTTGGACTCCCATGGTTCTCACATCACTTGGGTGGGGGCCATGGCTTATGGAGTAATCTATAATTTTTAGCCTCTGGAATTTTTGTATTATGTTTAAATAGTTATACAAAGAAGTTTCAATTAAACTTTTCAGTGTGTAATACATGCATCTTGTTCAATGTTTCCAGTCACACACATCCCTGCCAGTCCTACGCATCCCCTCAATTTACTGTAAGTGCAGTCATATCATTCAATTTTCCTATGTGAAAATAGAAGTAGGTAATTTAAGATTAGCAGGTCCTAGCATCCTCAAATTAGACCTGTCCCAACACTTTTAAGGGAGGGAGGTAGAAAAGATATTAAGATAGGAAGAAATATTATTAAAAGTTCAAACATAATGAATCTTTGTACTCTTTACAGAGAATGAGATCTCTGCCATGTTTGATTTGAGAAAAAGAGATGGCTATTACTATCTTCGATCCCTTGAGAGATGCCAAAGATCCAGGTCACGTACTCAGGTTTCTTTCTGTCTCCTTGGCTATATAGAAAAGGCTACAGAAAAGTTTTTATAAAGTTGTATGATGAGTCAGCTAGTTAAGGGATATTAAATGTTTGTTCCAATAGAGATACCACAAAGGAAATTAAATGTTATTTTATAACTTAAATGAGTTCTTTTTTTTTTTTTTTTTTTTTGCCAGTCCTGGGGCTTGGACTCAGGGCCTGAGCACTGTCCCTGGCTTCTTTTTGCTCAAGGCTAGCATTCTGCCACTTGAGCCACAGCGCCACTTCTGGCCGTTTTCTGTATATGTGGTGCTGGGAAATTGAACCCAGGGCCTCATGTATAGGAGGCAAGCACTCTTGCCACTAGCCCATATCCCCAGCCCCCTTAAATGAGTTCTTTAAGGAGCTCATTAGGTTTCTCTATAAAACCAGCTATCTGGGACATATAAGTAAAATGAAATTTACAGTAAATGTTCTTTTTTCCCCAAGACTCTAGAACTATGTCAGATGTGTGGTTAAATCACTAAAGTCTGGATCATCAAAAAGAATATGCATATCCTCATGCAACCTTATATTGTGGCCTTAATGAAATAGATTTGTGACTGGTTTATAGTCCAGATTGAGGCAAGAGATTTCTAGAATTTTTTATTTAGTGGTAATATGCCTTAGGAAAAAGCCAAAGCATATGTAAAACTGCAGATATGGTGTTATGCTGACCAAGAAAATAGTGCTGAGATGTTTGTCCGAAGTTTGGTCAATGTGCTGATCCTATTGTTTATCAGGTACAGGATAAAGGGGTGGACATCAACAGAATTCCAATGAGTATCACCACCTAGGATTATCAATGTCACCTGTAAAGCCTGTGAACTCCCACCACAGCTCACACAGCTATTCCTAAGAAGAATGGGAAAAAAATGTGAGTGTATCTATCTGTATGGTGTCTGTCCAGGGACTGAAGATAGTGACAGCCAGCTCTTCTTCAAGATGAAATGTGACACAGGGCCCATCTTTATCAAGAGGTCTTTAATAGTAGTGCTAAAATTGTGGTACATGGCATTATGATACAATGACTCAATATTAGTTGGCAATTGGAAAAAGGGTCAGGTCCGTGAAGGCATTTGTTTTTAAGAGAGTCAAGTATGTGATCTTTTTTTTTTTTTTTCTTCTCTAAGAGCATATAGGACAGAGCAAAAAAAAAAAATCAGCTCTTGAATTTGAAGCCAATGGGCAACTGATGTCCTCTCTGGTAGGCATGATCAGAAGTGGCCAGAACCTCTATAGGAAATTTCTGAAGACAGTAACCCCAGTGCTCACCATTTCTCATTAAACCAAAAAAAACCAAAAGAACCTAGCAAATAAAAATATACTTTGGCCTTCTGAGGAATCTCCATACCGCTTGCCAGAGTGGCTGAACCAGTTTACATTCCCACCAACAATGAAGTAGGGTTCCCTTTTGGCCACATCCCCTCCAACATTTCTTATTGTTAGTTTTCTTGATATAGGACATTCTTACTGGGATGAGATGGAACCTCAATGTTGTTTTGATTTGCATTTCTTATATTGCCAGTGATGTAGAGCACTTTTTCCTATGTCTCTTGGCCATTCTCATTTCCTCATCAGAGAAGTCTCTTTTTAAGTCTCTAGCCCACTTGTTGAGGGGGCTATTGGTTCTTTGAGGTTTTGTTTTGGAGGAATGTAATTTTTTAGTTCTGCATATATTTTAGATATGAGGCCTTTGTCCATTGTATGGCCGGTAAATATCTTTTCCCAATCTGTGGGATTTCTGTTTATCTTGTGAGCTATGTCCTTTGCCCTGCAGAAGCGCTGCAGTTTGATGCAGTCCCATTTGTCCAACCTTTCTTTGATTTGTAGCATTTCTGGGTCTTTGTTAAGGAAGTTCCGACCTGTGCCAAAGAGCCCAAATGTTTCTCCTATTTCTTCCTTTAGTGTTTTAAACATAAAGCTCCCCTATGACCCAGCAGCCCCACTTTTGGGCATATATCCAAAGTAGCACAAACAAGAACACGCTAAAGCCACCAGCACAACAATGTTCATCACAGCGCTATTTGTCATAGCTAGAAATTGAAACCAACCCAGATGCCCCTCAGTAGATGGATGGATCAGGAAAATGTGCTACCTATACACAATGGAATTTTATGCCTCTATCAGAAAGAATGACATTTCCCCATTGGTAAGGAAATAGAAGGACTTGGAAAAAATTATACTAAGTGAAGTAAGCCAGACTCAAAGAAACATGGACTCTGTGGTCTCCCTCAGGCAAGTCACAGCAGAGCCTCACAAGAGCCCAATAGCTATACCCTTATGAACACATAAGATGATGCTAAGTTAAATGAACTCCATGTTATGGAAAGATTGTTATATCACTGTTGTAACTACTTTCAACGTGCTAGGTGTAACCATAGCTTCTATTATTGATGATCTTCTTTTATCCCCTTCCTGTGGCGTACCTGCACTATCTCTGTATCTTTTCTGAGTACATTGGAAACCCTGTATGCTGGTATTAGAACTAGGAAACTGAAAGGGAATACCAAAATCGAGAGACACAGGGTAAAAAAGACAAACGACTACAAAAGCAATACTTGAAAAACTGTTTGATGTAAATGAACTGAACAACTCATGGGTGGGGGGAAGGGAAAGGAGGAGGTGGAGGGGGAAATGAGGGAGAAGGTAACAAACAGTACAAGAAATGTATCCAATGCCTAACGTATGAAACTGTAACCTCTCTGTACATCAGTTTGACAATAAAAATTATATATATATATACACACACACACTTTGGGAAAATAACTGAGCTCATTATTTTAAACAAAACACCTGATATTTAGCTGAGGCTAAACACTGTGATTGTTTAAATCAGTAAAGTTTAATGACTTTCAGCAAAGATTAACTTCATTCATGTTTTTCTTTCGTTAAAATGCTATTGTAAAGGTGATATACAGAGGGGCTACAGTTGCATATGTCAAGTAACGAGTACTTTTCCTTTTGAACACTACCTTGTTTTTTCCTTCCATCTTCCCTATCCCCCCAAGTTATATAGTTCATTTCCAACCTAGTGTCTAGTGTATATCACCGCTGAATTGGTTCACACTTTGTCCCACTGTTTCTGAGATTCCCCTTCCCCTCTCCAAATCAGATAGACTTATATGCAAGACAATGGGTACAGAAATAAAATATAGTGACAAAAGGGAATAAGCCAAAGGGGGGTGGGGCAACCAAAACAAATACAATTAAAAATAAAACCACCCTCTTGTTTTATTTTCATGGAGTTCGTTTCAATAATCATAATTTTATAGGGTCACATCACAAGAGCTGATCAATCCACTCTGATGAGAGATGAAGCACTATCTCTCGGTAGATGGTATTATTTGACCTTCACTTCTTCCTTGCATAACAGCATGCCTGTAAGGCTAATACATCACCAAGATTTTGACCCAGCTGTTCTGATCACAAATATGGGGTCTCACTCTCATGAAAAGGAATATGGCTCTGGAGATTAAACACAATTGTGTATATTCTTGTAGTCTTTTTAAAAATAAGGACGCACATGTCCCTCTGAGAGTGAGATTCTATGTATTGTTTGAGGTAACTTTGCTTTTGAATATTTTCTAACATATTTCATTATATTTTCTTTTATGAAAATTTCCTGGTTTTTTAGAAATTTGTTCTTTATTTTGGCCAACCAAGGGTCTCTCTTGCCATTGCTCTTGTCATTGTCATATTGTCCTTGAGACTTTCATACATCCTTTCTGCTTGGTGAGTGAAGCAAATATTACAGATTCTTTATGGAAATTTTTTTGCTTGTGCCAGTGTTGGGCCTGAATTTAGGGTCTGGGTATGATCTCTGAGCTTTTGAATTAAAGTCTAGTTATCTAGCCCTTTGAGCCACAGTGCCATTTCTGTCTTTGGTAGTTAATTCAAGAAAAGAGTTTCAAGAACTTTCTGGCCCAGGATTCTTTCAAGCCACACTCCTCAGATTTCAGCCTCCTGAGAAATTAAGGTTACAGACATGAGCCAATGACAACCGGCTCTTCTTGAGTCATTTTAATGCTGGCATTGGTGGATTCTCACTTGCTGTTTTTAAAACTGTAGTTTTTTCTTTTCAAAACCATATGCATAGCTAGATACCTGGTGGCTCACATCTGCAATCCTAAAGAGGCTAAGTTCTGAGTATAGTGGTTTGAAGCAAGCTAGTACAAGAAAACCAAATGAGCCTATATCTCCAATTAAGATTCAAAAAGCCAGAACTGGATCTTTGGTTAAGTGGTGAGCACTAAACTTAAGCACAAAATCTCAGGGACAGTTTAAGACCTATGAGTTTAAGACCTATGATTGACACAAGGGCAAAAATGATCATATACATATTGTTTTTGTTGATTTTCTTATTTACATGCAAAAGATTTTTTCCATGCTCAACACCAGTGGCTCACCCCTGTCTGTAATCCTAGCTACCCAGGAGGCTGAGATCTGAGGAATGGGATTCAAAACCAGACAGGGCAGAAAATCTTATGAGACACATGTCTCCAATTTGCCACCAAAAAAGCCAGAAGTAGAGCTGTAGTGCAAGTGATAGAGTATTAACACTGAGCAAAATAGTTCAGGAGAATGTTTAGGATCTGAGTTTAAGCCTCAGCACTGGAGAAAAAGAAAAACAAACATTTCTTCCAATTATGTCTTGTATCTAATTTTTATTACAGCTGCTAACTGTACAAGTGAAAAACCTTTCACCAATGGGAATCATGTTGGTGACTCAGAAGGTGGCCTTTAAATAAGGCTTCACAACACTCAAAGTCACAGTAAGTACTTCTTCACACATGTGTTTGTTTATTTTCCCTTGAGCTATATTTTATTTTTATTTTACTTTTTGTTATCTGTAGATATAATAATGAATTTATTTATTCTGTATATTTTATTATTATTGTAGAGTTAATACAGGGGGGTAACAGTTACATGAGTCAGGTAATGAGTACAATTCTTTTTGGGCTATGTCTCCCCTTCGCTTGCTCTCTCCCACTTTTTTCCTTCTGTCCCCATGCACAAGATGTACAATTCATTTTTCACATAGTATCTAGTGAGTGCAACTATTGTATATGTTTGTCCTTTATTCTACCTTTTCTGCCCTGCTCATCTTTTACCTGTTCAAAGACTAGACATGTAGGGCTGAGCTCTCCTGCATCCAGGTCAACAGTGTCTACAGTGGCCGAACATTGATCAAGGGCCCCAAGGTACTTTGCACAGATACTAGAAGCACAGGGCCATGAGGAGTTAAACAGACGACCATAACCATGAGGAGGCAGGAGATGCTCAGGTGTTGTCAGCCAATGTTCCACCTGGTTCCAACTGCTCTGGATGACCCCATGCACATTTAGCTGCCAGGCCAGCTGATTTAAATCTAGACAGATTTAGAGCCTTTTGATAAAAGATAACCCCACTTGCAGTTTACTGATTTATGAGTAGAAATATCACATTTGGTACTGAATATGGGGATCTAAATAAATGGTAGTATAACATTAAACTTTTTAGAAACCACCCTGAAGTTCAGTTCTTGAATTTGTAAGTTTTATAGGATTAAGAACTAGCAAAAGATACTGTTAAGTGGGAAACCACTGCCATAAACACCTCTTTATTAATAAAATTTTACATAATAAATTCTCATCCTTGAAGGCCTTACTTTAATTTACATTGGACTGTTTTAAGTATTTTAGCAAGGAGGTATCTTTTGACAAGCCTATTTTCAAATACCCATAGTTTGTTTAATTTCAATTTATTACACATTTTATCAGTTTATTACCAGTTGTCCCAAATTGAGGCAATAGATATTATATTATGACTTTGGAAAATTTGTAAAAAAATAAAAATAAAAAAGACTAAAGCTAAAGTAAAGAATGACAACTTTTTTCTATGTGTTATCTAGTTACTTTTTAAAGATTATGTGTAATAACCTGCTTTAATTTAGTAGGATCCCTTGGAATATCTGTAGTTTAATTAATTTTGTGATTTAACAAAGTAGTGTGAGACCCAGTAAGATCTAATCGATAAAGTTTTCTCAACTAGTGTATTTTAGCAAATATTTAGTTAATTCAAACTCCAAATCTTAGGGTCAAAAGTTCCAATGAAATTGTTTATTATGTTATTGTTATAGATATTATTTTATCAAATTTTGGATTTCTAACTTGTATGTTTTGTGGACAATTGTTTGTCTCTATCTAGGATTTTTCTTTTCATTTAGTTACCAACATTTCAAATTCCCCCTTCTGACCATCTAATACTATACTGGTTATGTTTTTAATTTATGTATCTGTCTGATAACTCATAGTCCAGACTGTTCAGGAAATGTAGGAAAAGAATCTTAAAAGTCTCCACCAATTTCTCTCATTCCAAGGATTTACTGTTCACCATGACTGGATTTCACTTGAGAGTTATAACATCATCTTCCTTTCATAGCATAGTAGCCCCATTTTCTGTTCTGTTGCATGTTGATCTGCATGAGCACTTACTAAAACCAAAGTAAACAGGCTGATGTCTTGAATTATTTTAAGAATTACATAACTTTGTGAGGGTTTTGGATGAGGTACTTAGATTGAGTTATAGAGATACTGTTCCCTTGCCACCGAAACCATATTCAGATTAAACACTGAGCTAATAATTTCCAGTGATATTTCTGAGTTTCCCATATTTATGAGTTTCTACTGAGATAAATTTCTCTTATAACAACAATAAAACACACAGCAAGGAAGATGACTAGCCACAACATCTATCATATCAACATTGGCATTTAAAAAGAAAGGGCAGAGAACTTAGTCATTATCATCCTCCATAAGGATTCTTTAAAACATATCAAGAAGCCAAGATTCTCAACAGAGTAATAATAAAACTCATTCCACAGATGTGAGGGATGCTTGCATCTACCAAACACAAGCAATGGCTAGAAGCACACAGAAGTCCAACCTCAGAAAGAACAACAGCTCAATAGGTCAATTACACCTACTGCAATCAGGTAATTGTCCCCTTGCATTGTTTCTCACTTCAAAGTTTAATCTACCATTACAGTCAGTTTAGGACAACCTGAAAGACCTGGAGAGACATAGAAAGGGCAGGCAGACAGAGCAGCAGGCAATAAGGCAACAGCACAAGTCTTTGATCTATCTCAAACTAATTGGGAAGCCAAGAGCAGTCTCCTAAATTTCCATGACTCAGTAATCCTGCCACACTTTTCTGGTCACAACCCTGATTATTTTGTAAGATGTAAATATTCTTTTGATGGCAGGATATGCTACATTGATCTAGGATAGACAAAAGACAGAATTTTTTTGTTGTTGTTGCTTATAATTACTAATGAGTCTGGTCCACACTGTGAGTTGCAATTAAGGGCAGGGTAATAACAAAAGAGAGCTGCGGCAGCCACATAGAGGAGCTATGATAAGATGGTTTTAGCTATATGTTTGTCAGGATTCCTGCAGAGGGGGAAAATAATGTGCCCAGTTGTCTGAGCCTATGCCTACTTGTCCTAGGCTTATTGAGGTTGAATGTGGTGGTTGAATATCAGCTCTGATAAAGGGAGTGATTAGAATATCAATGCTTCAGAAAGGGAAACTGAGCAGGAGGAAATCTGGGCTTGCACATGGGGTCAAGATGCTACTTAAAACAAAACAAAATCTATATTACAAATAGTACAGGAAAAATGGGATCAGTCATATTAATGATAATAATTTTTACTTTTAGAACTGGTTTGGAAAGTTTTGTTACAAAATGATAAGAGTATGCAAAGTTTTTGACATACCTCTTATAAGTTTAAATTTCTAGGTTCTTTAATATTTCTAAATTCTCAAAAGGCTACATAAATATATGTATTACATAAATGTCATATGCAATTTAAAATATATGATCTTAGTTACTAACCAAAAATCATAGCACAAATCCAAAAAAGTATCTAAGATAAAAGTTCGCGTACTTACACTTTCATTTTTTCGTTGATGATCCTTAAATGTTGCAAGTACATACCAAATGTAAAAATTCATTAATATTGTTGCCTCATTTTCATATATTTATTTCTTGCATTCACTAAATAATAGTGATGGGCCCTATAAACTTTTGATTGTTTTCCACAGGCATATGGAACTAATTTTGAAAAGCTTTGTTGAGGCATCATTGACATACAATAATCTGTTGATATTTAAAGTAACCATTTTCATAGATTCTGATGAAACATATACCTGTATCTATCTCTACGTGTTTATGTGTTAAATGTAGATGATAGACACAGATAAATATATAGATCATTTCATAGATAATGTATTTATTTAATAGAGGTGCCATGATAAAATACAACAGATTAGGTGACATAAAACAACAGAAATGATTTTTCTCACAATGCTGAGATGAGTAGTCTGAGGACAAGCTCTAAGCCAGATTGGTTGACTCTGTCTTTGACACTGGATGAAGATCTTCTACCAGAGGTCTTCCTTCTCTAGATGATTATGTTATAGTCTCTAGTTCTTATAAGGAGATTACTCACATGGATTAGTTTCAATTTCATATTATCATTTAACTTCTAGGACCCTCTATCCAGATACCATTGTATTATAAAATGTTAAGACTTCAACTCAGAATTTTGCAGAAACACAATTCAGTGAGCAGCATAACTAGAACACACATAATGCAATTAATAAAAGTTAAACATCATCATAAACCATTGGGAGCTCTCTGAAGCAAACTTCCAGGGGAGATCTATAACAATAAATACAAGAAAAAAACCCCAAAACCTCAACAAATGACCTTACCTTCCACTTTAAAATCTTGAAAATTAAAGGAGCAAAATAAAGTCAAGCTAAACAGAAGAAAAGTTAAAAAAAAATCACAACACTCAACTACAAAATAAAAATCGGGAATAGTATTAGAAAAAATATAACTCACATTCTATGAGATTACCATCATAACTACTAAGCATGTAACTAGAAAGACATGAAAAAAAAACAAATTATTAACCAGTATTAAGAATGAATGCTTGTCGGGGCCTCTCTGTGACCCCTCTCCCCACTTCTCCAGGGGAGATGCCTGAATTTTAACTAAGAAAGAGCACTCGGCTTTGTCCCCCGCCTGCAGAAGGCAAAACATGCTCTCATGGATTGCGCTAAGTTGAGGAGAAATGCCAAGACCCCCCTCCCCTTAAGTGTGGAATGGCAGCGGAGAGAGAGACATCAGGGAGGCGATTCGATGGTCCATGCGCCTCAGCCTCCCAGAAGGGGGGCAGAAGAATTTATTATGGTGACAAAGGTGGAAAGGGAGGGACTTGGGGTGACTAACTGATTAGCTGAGCTGGGCTGCCCATCAGGTGATATCATGAAACTTCCTCTGTGGGCGGGAACCACAATCCCCCAAGGGCTGGCCTCCGCCATTAGACACATGGCTGAGACAAGAGGTGGGGACCGCTGGCTTCTCTTCTGGTTGAGGCCGGAAGGGGGAGTGGCTAGCTCCCACACTGACCCAGGGCTAGGGGAAGGGCAGCATCTTGGGAGCTCTGCTGCCCCTCTCCCCTTAAGGCCAAACTAAATCCCCAACAAATGATAGCCCCAAAGATTTTAGAGATATTTAAATAATAATAGAATATTTTAAACATATATATGTTCATTTCTTTATCCATTCATCTGCTGATGAGCAACTTGGCTGATTTCATAATTCAGCTATTGTGACTAGTACCATGATATATACTGGTGTACTGGTAGAATCTTTGTAGTAAAATGACCTTTGTACTTTTGTGTGCATATCCAGGATCACATAAGGCTCTATTTTGGAAGACCCTTCATACTAATTTCCATAGTGACCCAACTATTTTACATTCCCACTAGCAGTGAATAAGACTTTCTTCTAGGTAGAGTGGTTTAAATCTATAATCCTAGGTTTGTGGGGAAGTGGAAAGTAGGGGTGTTTGGTTCAAGGCTAGACCAGGAATATGAATATGAGGGACTTTCTGTCCATCTATGACTGACACAGTGACAGAGCTTGTTATCTCAGCTGTGGGGGAAGGTACAAATAGGAAGATTGCAGGCCAGGCTGGACTGTACTTTTAGTGAGACCTCAACTCAAGCATTGCTCAAGTGGCAAAGTGGTAGAGCTTTTGCCAAGCAAGAATAAGGGTGCAAATTTAATTACACCTACCACTCTCCCAAAAGTTGCTTTCCCCCTGTATTTATACTAAAACTATGTTTAAAGCCTTGTCAAATATTATCAATAAGCGAATTTATCAGTAATAGCAATTAGTTATTTTAATTACAATCTATTCCTTAAATAAAATTCTACTCACCAAAAAAAAGAATCTTTCTAACAAAACAAATAAAACCTCCAACCAAAAAAAAAATCTATGAAACAACAAAAACTCCAAGCTAGTATGTAAGACATGCAAATACCACATAGTAAAGGGTTGTTTTTTTTTTTCTATAGAGCTCTATTTTGTAAAGAATTTTGACACTATCTGAGATGAGAGTTCTCACTATACTATTTCTGGATATAGACCAAAAGTTTATACATGAATAAGTATGTGTACTGATGTGTTTTTTAAAGCAAAGTACAAAAGAATGTTTAAAATTACATTTTTATAAAAATAAAGGAGGCCAGGAACTGGTAATTACACATGTGATTGTAGCTACTCAGAAGATTGAGATCTAAGGATCAATATTAAAATCCAGCCCACACAGAAAAGCTTGGGAGACTCTTATCTCCAATTAACAAACAAAAAGTCCTGAAGCAGAGGTGTATCCCAAGTGGAAAGCATCAACCATGAGCAGAAAAAGCTAACGTGTAGCACACAGTCCCTAGATGTGGTCTCGATACAGGCTCAAAAAAGAATAAATTTAAAAAAAGGACTATTTGTACTTTCTTGATTAGCAAAGTGAATTCATTTAGGCCAAATTTTGTTAGTGACTATTATAATGGTAAAGTCCACAGCGGAGTATAGAGAGATCTATTACATAGCGTTTAAATAGTAGAGATATTTAAAAGCCATGTGGAATATTAAAAATTTACTTAACAATACAAATTTTATCTTAATCATAATTCTGTTATATTCTACAGATAAATATATTAGGTATCTAAGATAAAAAAGACATTTCTGTCTAGTAAAGGAAACAGATAAGTGGTATTATTTTTATAAAGAAAAAGATTTGATACTAATTACTTTAGGAAAACATAATATATAATACTTATTAGATTAAAGTGGTCTTTATGTAACAATGCCGGGGGTTTTTAGCCTCCCACGCTCTCCTGTCTTGGGGGAGAGACGGGATAGCACACCCCACGCAGAAGGGTCCAGGAAGAGGATAAGAGGACTGACAGATTGCCACCCAGCCCCCATCTCGACGGAGGACACACAGACAGTCTGGGAGCCAGTCAGTGCTAAGACTCGTTTAATGGCGGCAATGAGCTGTTCTTTTAAAGGGGTCGGAGGGAGGCAGAAGGGGAGGGGTATGTGCACCTAATGTAGGGTTGGGATTTGATGCCTGAGCTCCATCAGGGTGGAGCTCCAAGGGACCTCCCTAAGGGGCGGCCTACATCTACGTGGACTGCCTCCGGGTTCACCATCAGGCGCCTTCTTGGCTACATGTGGTCCCAAGGCTGGGAGGCGGGGCCAGCTAGAACCGCTTCTTAATGAAGCAAGGCATCAGGCGGACATGTCCCACATAACAACATCTATGATGTTGTGGGTTTTGCCTCAAAGATACCTTGGTTGAGTCCTTGACATGACAAAATAATAGTAAATCTCTAATGAGTAATATTTTATTTACTACTAGTAATATTTCTTTTAATTTGGCATAACATGAGATGTTTCACATATTGCTATAAACTTTTTAATCTGAAGCAAATGAAATACTAAATAGTAGATCTGAATATAGATAAAGGATATTAAACATTTGATCATATTTTTGTTAGAAATAATTTACTATTAAAATCTAAGGACACTAAATTTTAACAAAAATTAAGGTAAAAGTATTGAGACTATGTCACTGTAGAAAAATCAAATAGTATGGATTTATATATCTCCCCCCCCCCAGAGTAACAGTGACTTCTACATTCTTCTTTCAAAGTACAATTATCTTTTTTTTTTTTTCTTATTTATTGTCAAAGTGATGTACAGAGAGGTTGCAGTCTCATATGTTAGGCCTGGGGTACATTTCTTGTACTGTTTTAGTCTCTGAAAATGTCAGTCAACAATGCCCTCTTTTGGCTTTAAGATTATATCTGTGTTTGGAGACATTTCCTAAACTAAACTAGTAATTTTCCTTTTCAAGCTCTTTTTACTGGTTTTACACATTTCTCCAATATTTGAATGTCCAATACCATATCTTCTGAGATACCAAAAACTGAAACACCAGGATTGTGTTATTTGTCTCATAGACATAAAGGGAGCCCATAGACAAAAAAGGATAAGCAAAATGGTGTGTGTGTGTGTGTAAAATGATAAGCAGATCTTCCATTATCTGGGAGGGTTCCATGTGTGGTGGATCACATTGGAGTTAAGAAAATAATAGCTCAGAAGAGAGTTACATATTTCTCATGGTTATTGGACAATCTTTGGGACCCCTCATTTTTCAGATTCAATCAAACACTCCACTTAGCTTGCAGGCGATTTCCATAGGTTGTTTAGTTCTTCTGAATGGATGTCCCTTCTGGAGCCTACTTACGCATTCTAAGCAGTCCATTGTTCATGTAGCAATCTTCTAGGACTAAGTAAGATGGGAATTACCCTGCATGGGGGTATAAGAAGTGTGCACATCATATTGTATTTTAGTATTTGAAGCTTGGTGATGAACCTTAAAAGTACAGCAGGAATCACAGGCTCAGGATATGATCGACAGAACTCCTACACTTGACTCTGATTTTCAGACAAGAGTGTGTGGGCTTTAGCAATGCACATGTCAGAGTCAGATGTCTAAAGCATACGGACCACACAGGGGAAACCATGCATTCGAAGTTATCCAGCTCAGCCTACAATTTATTTGCACCTGGAGATTTTATTTTAAATAAAATAGCTTAATTATTGGGAAATACAGTTTTTCACTTCTTGGAACAGAAACTGAGTCCTACGATACTGCACTAAATATTCTTTAATTACTTTTTTTTATAACCAGAAAGCATTGCTTCATTGGATGAGTTTCTTTTTTGAATTTTCTATTATTCCAATAAAATGATATCAACTTTCTAAAACCTCCCATGCGAGCTTTCATTTGGAAGCCTTTGGAGAGTTACTCAATTTTATAAAGTTCTGTATTTGTTATAAACCTATTAACTAGGGAATTTCTTGTACTGATTAATTATGCACAGTTAGGAAAAATGAAATACTGTAGGTTTCTCATGCAGTAAAATATTTTCAATATGGAAAAGAAAATGTATCAGAATAAGCTGTGGTAGATGCAGTTTGGGGAGCTGTTTTGAATCTACCATAATATAGCAACCCAATGTGGCATTAACACGTGTTACAATTATTTTGCCCAGATTTGTGCAGGGCAACGTAATGTAGGTCTTCAGAGCAATACTTCAGAGCATATCTTCATTGGTCTGGAAACTGTCTTTCTCCATTTCTCCCAAGACATTAATTCTTCACTCCCTTTCCGTTTCCTGAGTTCCTAGTACATTTTGCCTCTCCTCTCTTCTGTGTGTTTGGATCGCATTATACTATTTCAGAAATATTACCAAATTTCCTTTTCTGAATAGACCTGAATCTTTACACAATGATTAATATATTATTTTCTTTATTGTTCACATCCTACACTCTGCATAGATTCTACAACATTTTATGGAATTGTGTTTTCTAAGGTTACTAATGGCCTTATTTTTTCAGATATATGGTACCATTTTAGCCTGCATTTAATTGATTTCTCAGCAGATTCTGACAGTGCCAAATGTTTCTTTTCTTAAAATATTCTTTTATCTCTACTCTTATGTTACAATACTCTTGACCAGTGTTAGAACTAAAGCATTCCCAAAGTAATGACTTTGGGAATATAAGAAAAAAAAGGAAATAAGTGAAAGATATCTTGAATATACTTGATTGATTAACTAAATATAATTGATTGGTGCAAATTATTAGCTACTCACCAGAATTTCTCCTTTCTTCTTTTACAGTAGCCAGGCATGTCATTATTCAGTGGTACAACATTCCCAACCTCCTTGTAATTGTCTGTACTATGTGCTAAATTTCCCTTTGAAACAATGAGAAGCATTATCATGTCTGTGAAAATTCTCTTACGTAACATCTCATGCTGTTTCACCTTCACAGGGGCATATTGAGAAGTATAGACAAGTCAGTGTTGCGCTCCGAATGACTAACTAGAACAAAGAAAACCTGTAATTCACTCTTATGTACACATTTATCCCTGGGTCCATTGTTCCATGGACTTGAAACTTCATCATGCATCAAAATTTTATTAAAACTTAGTTTATACTGATGGCTCACTCTCAGAAACACAGTTTCTGATTCAATAGATTAGGTCAGGTCTCAAGATTTCAAAAGTCTTAGCAACTCTCGGATTACTGCTCCAGATAGAATACTTGGAGCATTACTGCCATAAACTTTTGCATAAGAATAAATGCCTGTTTCCCAAACTATTAGATTTTCAGTCTATTTCTAGGGCCCTTCAGTTTCCCTTACTGTAGAAATTATTATGGAACTTGATGAAACATTACTGTTTCAATATGCATGATCACCTAGTTTCTCATGAAGTGGAATAAACCCTTGTAAATATATTGAGTACTTGAAAATGAGCAAAACTATCCAACTTTGCTAGTTTCAAATCTTTTTTTGATTGTTGAACTTCTTATAAGTAATACCCCCATTTTACAGTCCTTTCTTCCCAGTAATTTAGGATTGCAGTGAGTGAACTAAAAATATTTTGATCCTAGTTACATTTGGGGGCAAAAAAATGGACGAGAAAAAAGAATTTGATAAAATAACATGGTATTGGACTTCCAATGTAGAAAATAGAAATCAATTATGGCTTTGTTCCAAAATATGTCATATATTATTTGGAGTGGAAAATATGTATGCTGTTTGGAGCCAAGAAATGAACATTGTTCACAGAGGATGAATGTATCATATAGGGCCAATATCCAACAGAATTAAGGAAAATTGAGAGTAAAATTTCAGGTTCTGTAAATGTGAATAGAAAAGCCTACACAACTGAGTTTAGTAATGAGCAGGGTGATCTAGGAAATGAGGAGCCTGCCAGATTTTGAGTCTGTGGCTCTGTAATCCAGCTGTTTTATACACAAGGAAAAGAAAACTTTTAGTATCCTGCAATAATGCAAACATAGTTCGTTCAAAGTGTTAGTGATGGGCACAAACAATACTTATGATGCTTAAGTGAAATAAAAAGAGAATTTTGCACTAAAGTTGACATATGTCAGTTCAAGTACTTTAGTCTCTTTCCAGTGCTATAAGATTGAAAATATAAGGCAGAGATATCAGAAAGACAAGGTTTCAGCAATTTCCAAATAGAGAACTGTTACTTTTCTGAGATAGTTTGATGTAACTGCTTCACTAATATTCTTTGTGTTTCAGTGCAGGTAAGGTTTTAGATATGCTTTTTCAAAATTGTCATCTACTGTTCTTAGAACATTTGGTAACTAAATATAACTTTCCTCACCTCCCATTAAGATTCTTTATCTATTTTCTGTAATGAGGATTTAGCTATTCAACCCATAGTCCTTCTATATCCCTGAATCAAACCTGAACTGTAAGACTAACAATTAGTCTAAAGCTAATTACATTCAAATATTAAAAGAAAAACAGATAAACCAGTTCCTCTTAATCCTACTTTGATTCAACTGACACTTGAAAAAAAAAGTTGCATTCTACCCAATATTTTCCCCTTTTCCCAATTCTACACATAAGCACAAAATGGAGCACTTAGGCTGATTTTTACCTGTGCTATGCCCAAATCCTACTATTAATAGAAATACTGTATTTCAAATTCACCCTAATTTTTCTCGACCTGTAGTTCCAAAATTTATTTTCAGTTTGATCTAAAGTTTTTCAAATATCCTAACCCTAAACCCAGCCAGAAGTCTAAACCTAAATCTGATACTAATGGTGAGCAAATCTACTGTTGTGAGTCATCATCATTTACACTTCATGAATATTTCTTGAAATAAGCCATACTTTGAATTAAATCCTGAATATTTCCTAACTCTATCTCTAAACTAACATGTTTACTAAAAATAAACCTTACAACCACTGGCCTAAATGATGACTTTATGAGAAATACTTTTCTACAGACAGTAACATTTCTTAAACTACTGGAACCTAAAATAAAGCTCAAATGTATTTAAAATATAACAAATTTCCTAACTGTAACCCTATACTTAAAACTAACTGGAGTCCTAATTCTAAATTTAACCCTAATTAAAATAGTAAATATAAGACAAATACTGTAGCTTCTATTAAGGTTCAGATTTATTTTACTTCTAATTGCTAGTAGAAAACTCAGTTTTACACTAAAGTTTACCTGTCCATAACTTTAACCCTAACCTGACCTACAAAGCCAACCCTAGTCCTTCCATTTCCTTACAAATGCGGCAATGTCATTCTTTCTGATAGAGGCATAAAATTCCATTGTGTATATGTACCACATTTTCCTGATCCATTCGTCTACTGATGGGCATCTGGGTCTGTTTCATATTTTAGCTATGACAAATTGTGCTGTGATGTATATATACTACGTAAAGTGAGCCAGACCCAAAGAAACATGGACTCCATGGTCTCCCTCATAGGGAATAATTAGCACAGGTTTAGGCAAGTCACAGCAGAGGATCACAAGAGCCTAATTGCTATGCCCTTATGAACGCATATGATGATGCAAAGTGAAATGAACTCCATGTTATGGAAACAACTGTTATATCACTGTTTTAATTACTTTCAACATGCCCTGTGAAACTGTAGATTCTTTTGTTGATGATCCTCTTGAATCCCCTTCCTGTGGTTGTACCCACCTTGTCACTGTATCTCATCTGAGTACCCTGGATACTGTATATACTGGTATTAGAACTAGGGAAGTGAAAGGGCATATCAAAATCAAGAGACGAAGGATAAAAAGACAAACGACTCCAAAAGCAATACCTGCAAAACCATTTGGTGTAAACCAACTGAACAACTCATGAGGGGAGAGGGAAAGGGGGAGAGGTGAGGGAGGAATGAGGGAGGAGTTAACAAACAGTATAAGTAATGTACCCCAAGGCCTAAAGTATGAAACTGTAACTTCTCTGTACATCACTTTGACAATAAATAAGAAAAATACCCAACCCTAACCTTAACTATAATTATTCTCAAATGTTAAAATAACACTAATACACCATTTTTTATTCTAGCTTTGAATCAACTGGTATTTGATAAAAATGAATTGCAGTTTTATCTAATATTTATCCTCGTCTTAATTCTAACCTTAAATCTAACTAGAGTACTTAGGTTACTACCTTATTCCTAAATATAGACAAAGCCTAGTATTAACACAAATACCATATTTTGTATCCATCCTAATTTGTTACTTCGTTTGTAATTCTAAAATTTACTCTCAGTTTTACCTTAAGGGTTTAATTTTCCTAACCCTAACCCTAATTCAAACCCTGGCTGGAAACCTGGATCCTAAAGGTCACCCAGTACTGAAATTGCCAAAAAAATACCTGTATTTTGATTCATCCTAACTGATAATCCTCTCTTATTTCTTGAAATAAGTTGGTTTTCCTTAAAACTTAAAGATTTCCTGAATAGAATTCTAAAGTTATTGTTCTCCATGACAGGAACTGTGATATCCATTGTCCACAAATCCTCATATGGAAAATACAGTAGTTTCTAACTTTACTTGAAATTCTAGAACCTAAAATAAATTTCATATTTTCTTAACATTTCACTCATTTCCTAGCTATACCTTTATACCTAAACCTAAACAGGAATCCTATTTCTAAATTTAACCTTAATTAGACCCATATAGAAATTTTAAGGAAAATATTGTACTTTATATTAAATTTCACATTTATTTTACTTATAGATGCTAGTAGAAAATGCAGTTTTACCCTAAAGCTAACCCTGTCATAAGCTAACCCTAACCTGAACTAGAACACTAAACCTAGCCCTTCCCCTAGATACTCCTGAATGCTAAAATGGACATAAATACACCATTTTTATTTCATCGTAGTTTGGAATCAACTGAAACTTTATAAAATCGGTGACTGTCTTATTCAATAGCTACCATTTTCCTAAATCTATCCATACCTCATCTGGAGTATTTAGGCTAACCTTAACTTAATTATATGTGAATCCTAATATTAACAGGAATACTGTATTGCACATTCATTCTAACTTTTACTCAGCTTGTAGGTCCAAAGTTTATTTTAAGTTTGACCCTAAGGGTTTCATTTTTCTAACCCTAACCCTAGCCCTAGACAGAAATCTGACCCTAATACTCATCCTAATGGTGGCCTAATCCTGAAATGAACAAACAGTATTAGAGTTTTTATTTATTCTAACTGATACTCCACTGTTACTTCTTATAGTCAGTTGTAGTTCATTCTAAATCCTAAAGATTTCCTGGCAGTAAGTCTAAACCTATCATTTTCCTAATATGACCCATAACTTGCATTGACCTCACATCCTCATATTATGAATAATATTGTGGTCTCTTTTGATACTAAATTTATCAGACATGCAGGAACCTAAAATATGTTTCATATTCATTTAACATTTAACCCATTTCATAACAGTACCACTGTCCTATACCTAAGTGGAAACCTAACTCTAACTACAACACTAATTAATACCAAATAGTAAATATTAGGAAATACTAGGAATACTAAATACTACGAATAATAAATATTAGGAAAAGGCTGTTTCCATTATTCATGAATTTTCATTATTTGAAGAAAAGAATCATGAATTATTCATTGTTTGAAGAAAAGAATGATCCATTTCTTCTTTAATCTCTTCTTTAATTTGCTATTATAAATTTTGTAAGATATCTATAGATTATATCTTAATTATCAAAGATAATCTAATGCTTTTAAACTGGATGCATATATATTTACCTTTTTGTCTAATCATGGCTTGCCAATTGAGAATGACATTTAAAAAATAGACATTTTCCATGGAAAATCAAAATATAACTTCTTGTCAGTGACTCTGGCTATTCTAACCCTGGATATTCTGTTTACAGAGATCCAAACAACTGTCATTCAAAGCCAGTCTGAAGGGGAAAATCCAAGAGACTACAGTTCCAAAATAACCAGCAAATTCATGGGCTGGAAGCATTGATCAAATGTCATTTAAATGCCAGTCAAAGAACAAATGTGCCAAGAGTTCAAATACTGCTACTGAAAAAGCATGGGAAATTAAACCAGAAATTGAAAGAATAAGTTTGAAGAGAATAAATGCCACTTCAGTAGTTACACATTGATCAGCTTTTGTAGGCCAGGAAGAGAACTGATGAGACTGATGAGTAGCTATTGAATGAATGCAGAGAGAGAGAGAGAGAGAGAGAGAGAGAGAGAGAGAGAGAGAGAGAGAGAGAGAGAGAATGTGAGCATGCATGTGTGTGTGTGTGTGTGTGTGTGTGTGTGTGTTAAAATGGCACAATAGACTCCAACACAATAATAGTGGAAGACTTTAACAGTCCACTTTCATGAATGGACAGGTCAACCAAACAAGCGATCAGCAAAGAAGCTTCTGAATTAAAAGATACCACAACCCAAATGGACTTGGCAGATATCTACAGAATATTTCACCCAACAACCACACAGTTCACATTCTTCTTAGCATCCCATAGAACATTCACCAAAATTGAGCATATCTTAAGACATGCAACAAGCCTGAACAAATACAAAAGGATCGTGGTAACTCCTTGCATCCTGTCAGATCCCAGCAGAATTACACTAGTTCTTAGTAACAAAACATACTGCAGGATGCATTCGGACACATGGAGACTGAACTTTTGAATAACACATGGATTACTGAAGAGTAAAAGAAGAACTCAGAAATTTCTTAATTTAGATAACACTGTAAATTTGAACAATATATGGTGGTATGTGTGTGTGTGGGGGAAGAACTCTATTGTACTGTTTGGTGGAAATGTAAAATAGTGCAACCACTCTGGACAGAAGTCTAGAGGTTCTTCAACATGCTGAACATAAATCTTCCTACAAGTCAATCATACCACTCCTGGGTATCTACCTAAAACATCATAAGCCAGGATACCCTGAAGACATTTGCACATCCATGTTCATTGCTGCACTTGCAATAACTACTCTTAATAGCCAACTTAAGGAAATAGTCCTGATGTCCTACAATAAATGAGTGGATCCACAAAATGTGGTACATATACACAATGGAATTTTACACAGCCATTCAAAAGGATAATATTATGCCTTTTGCATGGAAATGGATGGACCTAGAACAAATCACGTTAAGTGAGGTAAGCCAAACTCAGAGAGAGAAATGGCATGTTTTCTCTTATATGTAGAAACTAGATCTAAAATACAGTCCTTTTGACATTCACACAAAGTGAGACCAAAGGAGGACACTCACAGGAGAAGTATATGACTTTTGGAGAATAAGGATAGGCACAGAAATGGAGGGATAAAGAATGAATAAATGCAGTGGTGGTACTCACTGGACATTATGTTGAAAATGAGCTATATAACTTGTGAATGGGATGAGAGGGAATTACTGGGAGAGAGGAAGAAAAGGGGTGACATTGTACAAAAGGAAATGTACTCTTTGCCTGACTTATATAACTGTAGCCCCTCTGTTTTCAGCATTTTCAAACAAAATACTTCTAAAAATAGTAAATAGGCACAACCTCCAGGAATAAGAAATTTTTGAGAAATTAAATTCTGACATTGAATTGACCTTGATGGAGGGCAGAGACCCAGTGAGCCATAATAATATGTAGAAATTGCTCCAATAATATGGCATATTTGATCTCCAGCCTCAGCTTTTACATCCCACATATTAAGAGGTTGTTTGGTTCATTGAGTGGGCTTAACTTGATGGAAATGTGCTCAGAAAGTACCATTACTTTCCACTACCTATTGTATCTTCTCACTCCCTGCTAGCACATCATGCAAATCTCATAACCTCCAAATCACTTCTGCTTCCTCTTCAATCATGATGACTCACCGTCATTTGCATGTTCATTCCTGTTTAAATCAGAGATCCCAGCTCTAACTCCATTAGAAGATTTTCATTGCCACAAGTTAAAGACTGACATATGGCTTAAACTCTTACATGGATAAAGGGCATTGTGCCTTTCTGCATTTGTATCTCCTTATTCTTTTAGGAGATATGTGTTTATGACAGGGTTCTGATATAATCTTCCACAGTGCTTAGTAGTGTGACTAGCCACCAGTTTTCGAATATCCTTTTCCTGTTAGATTTCTCTCTTCCAAAGATAAACTGGACTACATTGTTCTGCATCTATCCACCAATGAACCTTTACCACTTCCAGTGATGGAAGTGCAAGCAGCTTTCTTCTTCTCCTTGGGATTTTTCACAGTAGTGGGCTTTTTAAGCCAGAGCTCTACCCATAGAAGACACTCACAAATCTCCGATGTCATAAATATGAATCCCTCTAATCTGAGAAGATTCAGTGAAGTCCTGTCTTGTGTGTTCTTCCAAGGGAGGGAGCCCGAAGATAAGCTGACTTTCTGTGGTTTAGAAGTGATTGGCTAATGTTTGGCACACAGTGTATATTTCTTAAAGGCACTGTTCAGGTCTCTGCATGATATGTTAAGATTACCATGCCTTGGCAAGGGAAGGCCTTCCAAGGTCAATTATTCTGGGCTAAAAATAAAAGAGAGCTAGTGATTTTCTAGTTCTACAATCTACTCAAACGTGCAGCAATCTAGGATGGACTGGTGCTAAGTATGCTTTATGTAACTGCTGCATACTGTGGACTTAGTCATAGCATCTCAGAAATTCTTGTAGATGGGGATAGCAGTTAATAAAGTTGTTTTCCCAAAGAGAGGATGAATGCAAAAAGTAAAGATGTACCAAAAGACTTGCCAGCCATATCTTACTAATCAATAACATTCTGGAGAATGGAGTGATTTTTAGATATTCTAATAAACTTTGAGTGAAAGCATAGGCAGGGAACATTCTTGCTCTTGCAGAGGTGTGTCCTACAGGACAAGCTAACTACCTATTAACTGAATTTATCAAATGAGCCGTTTTATTTATTTTTCATAGCTGCTATAGCAAAGTACCACAAGCTTAAAGGTAAATATGTTAGTTAAAATGAACAAATTTATTCCATGCTCTTATAATCTTTGAGACTGAAAGCTTGAATCACTTTCAATGAACTGAGATAAAACTGTTAACAAGCTGGCTTCTACTGGAGACTCTAGGACATCATTAATCCTGAGGATTTTTACCATCTAGAAGCCTCCTACATTCACCTGCTTCTCCTTTCCATCACTCTAGCCTCTTTCTTTGGAAATATCATTTTCTATTTTCTCACTGACTACTGCCTCCTTTCACAATAACTCCGGTGATTATCCTAAGCCCATTGGCATAATTCAAGACAGTTACCCCATCTCAACATTCTGTGCTTATTCACATCTACAAAGAGTCTTTCATCTGTTATGTGAAATCTACTGGTTAAGGGATTAGAATGTAGATATTTGAGGGTCAAGGGTTCATTATATAACCAAATGCAATAGCCTTGAAAATTAAGGTAAATAATTCATGAAAATAGCTACCACAATGCGTGGCACACATCATGTTTGTTCTACCCATCTCATTATTCTATGAACTATCTTGCATGATAATAATCTGGCTAAGCCATTAAAATAAAAAGAATATTTACTGCGTCATCTATACAACTAAATATATTTTCCTACTCTCTAGTGATAAATAAAATTGAAGTAATTTCTGTTATCCTTAGCTTATATTCAGTTTGAGGGCACAACTAGTAATATGTATGCAAACACATATGCATGACTATTCTACTATAATTATGTATAATAAGATACTAGTAATTACCATAAAACAAGTTGGCAATTTAGTTTGGGAAGAAGCATGAGGCGATGGGGATGGGGGTCACTCATAGCCAACTCTCTCAGTTCATTTAACATCTTTAATATGTTGCCTCTGTATTTGATAGGAGATTGGAAGGATCATGATTCAAGTCAGCAAGATCTCCATCTTAAGACAGAAGCTGAACACGGAGATGCACTTCTATAATCTCAAGTAGGTGGAAAGTATAGGAAGGAGGAGAAGAGTTTGAGGCAAATCTCTGGTAAAAACATCAATCTTGTTCAGAAAAATAACTAAAGCAAAAATCATCTCAAATGATAGAGCACATTTCTAGCAAGCACAAAACCCTAAGTTGAAACTGAGTACCAACAACATACATATATATATACTACTTATACACTTATGTGTGTATATATACAAACATGTACTGATGTATAGCTGTATCCTATATGCATATAATAAACGAATTTATAAATAAAATGTGAGCAGATAATAGTACAGATTATTTTTAAATATATGGCTAGATATAATATACTAAATATATATTGTGCATATATTAACAAATATATATTATACTATATACATATACATATATACATCATATCCTGCTTAGAAAGGACTGACTGACAGCATGACCTAAAGAATGTTACTGCCCACTCTGCCAATCATTCTTTTTCTTTGACTTCACTAATTGCTAACTCACTTCACTAATTACTCCCTTAATATGTAAGCTTTAGAACAGTGGAGGTCAAATGGCCATTTTTATACATCACTTACTAGAATAGTTTGACAATAAGAGAGAATCAATTAATATGCATTGAATAAATTAAGAAATGACATAAATCTCATTAGGAACTAGATTACCACAATTTGTATATTTCCCTTAGGAAAACAGTAGAAAGGTTCACAGTTCTTTCATATCCAACTGATAGATGATATAAAGGGATACAAATCAGTGTATGTATCATCTACCAATGTTACTGAGAGAACTCAGTGGTAATCCTGTATATGAGTACCAGAAACTTGTACTTTCTTCTTAACAACACCTTTGATGGATGATACATGAATATATGAATAAAATTTGTGAAGATAATAGTACAAATTATTACTTATTTTTAAAACTCCATACAAATAACTTTACTTAAGAAAATATATTAAAAATACTTCTCTTGTAATATTTTTCTAGTAATTGACTAGTGCTATGATATATGCAAGAGTGCATTTTAGCCTGGGTAGGAAAGGAAGCATTATAAATATATTTTGAATATGTATGTGAATGTAAAATAATTATGAAAACTGTAAAATATTTCAAGTATAGATTGAATATTATCTATTCATTTTATGTTCAACTAATAGGTATGACTTATAAAAGCACATGCTTCATAAAATTAAAGAAAATAGAGAGCTTCAAGTTTAAAAATGTATTTGCAATTGAATTCTAATTATTTTGTTTATATATAGTCATAGACAATTTAATTTAGTGACATATTTACAGCCAGCCACTTAATTTTTGGTTTTGTGAGTATTGATCCTTAAAATCATGTTCTTGTTAATGAATCACATATTTGTAGAAAAACAAAATGTGGTGTTACCTATTATTTGAATTTGTTGTCTTAGATACATTGTTTTATAAATGTACTCTCTAATCAATAAGTAGGATTTTAGATTTGAAAATAATTTTATATGAATTATATTCATCAAAAAATCTTATTTTAAGACAGCCCTGTTCATGAATCAGATTTATTTTCAAAATTAATTTTAATAGTTTACTTCATAAAGACATAATATAGAGCATATATTCATTACCTAATCTACAAAAATTAAAAGCTGAATCTATGTCACAACTAAACCTAGATCATATAGCCATTTTATGTTACTTCCAATTTCTTATATTATAACTCAATTTGGTTGTTTTGAGAACTATTGTATGGGAACTTCAAATTGTTTATGAGCTGTATTTTTCTTCAATGTCAAATAATATACTTGTAGCAAGAGTTCTGAGAAGGTATTAGGGGGTTAGGACTCACTGGGGTGGCCTTCTAACCATCCTCCTTTCTGGACTGGTATACACAGAAGGCAGCAGGGATTAGATTCTGTTGTCAAGTTGGTCTGTTGTCTTGTTTGTATATCCTTTTTTTGTTGTTGTTCATTTTTTTCTTCATTATTGTCATAGTGAAGTACAGAGGGGTTACAGTTTCATATGTAAGGCAATCCTTCTTAAAGACACCCAAAGCAAATTCCCACTGCTATCTGGAAAGCTGCCCATACCTTCCCAAGAGTCAGAAGCTCCTATGCCTACATGTGTAGTATTCTCTCTTGCTACAGAAGGCTAACTAAAGTTTGGGTTGTATGACCACAGATGTATTCCTGACTTTGTATGACTACAGATATATTGCTCAATGAGCTTCAAAACTACCACTATCTATGTTGGTTACTTAATAATTATGAACTCATTTTTTTTTTGTGGTGATGTGTATTTGAATTGTGATATCATGTTTAATAAGAATGGATAAAAACTACCTCATTCGATTAATTTAAGATAGCAAGCATTAATAAGTAATGGTGTTTTTAATTAGCATATTCATTGTGTTAAATAAAATCAGGTAGTATACCTGATATGACTCCTGGTTTATTTCTTTTAAACTTATTTTTCTTGTGGCTCTACATGTAAGAATATAAATTTACATGAACTGTCAGCTGGGGCAGCCTCTGAATAGGAATGCCTAATGCTAATTTGAAAGACTGAATAGAATTTCCAGGCTATTGGCTTTTGCAGCCTATAACCAGAAGTGGATTCAGTGACCTTTGAAGTCTCTCTGTCCTCATTAAATCATGATTTTTATCATCTAGAAGAGAAATATTCAGTGTCTAGTATTCTTGATGCGATCAGAATTTGATAAATGAGCTAGTAGGAAAAAAAACCAGGGACATATTATAAGAAGTTTCTGAGACAAATAAGCAAAATATTGTGATAAAATGACAAAGTAATGAGAAAATGAATAACTTTTTCAATTTCCTGATGTCATGTGTGCTATTTCAAAATATAAGTAATTAGGTAGGCAGCTAATGCCAAGGTCAGTTTCTTCAGAAAGCATTGATTTACATTTAAAAATACCTGGTTTATTTGGTAGAGTTATTTGGGGCAAAAAGAAAAAAGTGAAGAGGGAGCAAGAGGGAGAGATAAGAGGATGCATGAGAAAGAAAAGGTGAGGGCTAAGAGAGAGTAAACAGGACTTAACTGATATATTCGGAAGCTTTCTATTTACTGCAATGAATTGATGAATTTACATACTTTTGTGTTTTAGTGCATATTAACCTTTATTATTATCTCTTTATTTGACCTTTGATAAGCAAGGATAGATGCTCAAGAATTTATTTAGGAAATATTTTGGCATGATTTATTGTGTTAAATTAAATATTAGTACTTAAAATAATTTCTCCTTCCCATTACTGTATGTTGGTTGTTGGGTTGTATTGTGATAACTATTTTCATCTCACGCTCTTGTCTATATTTATCCTTTTCCATATTAAGCAAGTTTAAGTGTAGTGGAGAAAAATGTCTTTGAGGTTGGATTGCTCAAGTCTTTGATCTTTCACCATATTTTAATGGGGTCCTACTTTTTACTTTGTCGATGGCAAATCATCTTCTAATTTTGTTCTTTGTCTGCTTCAAAATTTATAGAAATCTGCGTGAGACAAGTGGTGTTCCAAATGTAGCACAGCAATCAAATGATTCCTTTCACTATTCAATTGCTACTACACAGGAGACAGAAGCCACTTTCAAGGAATTTTTGTGGAATGTACATTATATACCAATTCATGAATGTCTGGATGGCATGAGAAATTACAACTTGATCAAGCTAAATAAATGATAATAAGATCTAAGGCTATCTTCTATATTTGCATGTATATTTTTGTGTGTATTCATTTCTGAATATATCTGTCAATCTTAATCATTTCCACAGCAATATCCAGATCCACAAAGAGCTTCGTATAATCCTTCATCCACAAAGCACATACACTTGATTAATGATTTTTAAAATTTTCTAACATAATTAGGTAGCAAATTATTTTTATTTATTTATTAAAAAAATAAAACTTTAGGGTGCCAAAACAAGGACTTGAACTTGGGGCCTCATGCTCTTACTTGGCTTTTTAGTTTATGTCAGGTGCTCTACCAATTTAGACACCTCCAACCGAGCACTTTGCTATTAGACATGAATTTTCAAGGTTTTTCTGTCTAAGCCAACATTGAACTAAGATCTTCCCTGTCACAGCTTCTGGAAGAGCTAGGATTACAGATGGGAGCAATCAAGTTAATGTACTCCACCTTAATTACTGTTATTGGTTTAGGTTTCTGTGTTTCTTGTTTCAGGTTTAAGTTTCTTACAGTCTCATACAAAAGAATGTTAAGTGGATAAGGATAAAATGCTAACCTGCAAATATTTAAAGTACATGCTTTAAAATAAAACATCCTCCTTAGCAATATATGAGAACTAGGGAGTTATAGAAGACAGCAAAACATAAGTAAGACTTACATTTGGCTGAAAATGATGAACTGCTCTGAGATGAATGTCATCACTATAAAACTTTCTCTTCCTTTCTACTGGGCATTGACATAATTTATA
Source organism: Perognathus longimembris pacificus (assembly GCF_023159225.1). Classification (NCBI taxonomy): domain Eukaryota; kingdom Metazoa; phylum Chordata; class Mammalia; order Rodentia; family Heteromyidae; genus Perognathus; species Perognathus longimembris. The sequence continues at coordinate 95,154,437 of NC_063162.1, read as the reverse complement.
TCCTGTCCCTTGGAGTTTTTAAATTGATTGTGAAAGACTGAAAGACCATTTAAACTTATCTGTAAAAGTGTACTTTCATTTAGTGCTGCTCATTTTCTATTTTCTATTGAGATTCTAAACTCTCTCAGTAGGTAACCCTCCTTTATTATCTCATGGAACCTAATAAATCCTGGTGAGTTAATCAATTCTACCTGCAGGATGCCTTTGTCACCATTAGTAAATCCAGGAAAGGTGATGCAGTGTTATAGAGAAAGATATTCTCGTAGGTCATGTGTGTTGCTGTTTGGCATGCATAGAGCTCTCATTTGAAAATGAATTATTCTTGCTCATTCTTTTTTTTAGATAAGCAGAGGTAGATGATTTTTTAAATAAACATTCTCTGTTTTGAGTGAGCTATGCTGACTTGCTAATATCCAAGTTAAATTAAGTAGAAATAAATTTCTATATATTTTACAAATAAGATTTTGTAAAAGAACTGATATTATGACCAAAAATATTGTCAATTAAAAGCTATTTTATTGTTGTGAGTACCTTATCTATGTATACAGATAATTATGTATAGTATCATATAATTTTTATATATCCATTATTTTATATATTAAATATTATATTGTTAAATATGTTACTGTATTATTAAATATCATTAGATGAGCTTTACATAGTTGTTTACATAAAATTTGGATAATTATTTACATAATAGTTATATTATTTATAAGTATAACAATTGTAATTGTTATTTTTGAATCTGAAACCTATTGTTTTGAACTTTATTGTAGAAGGTGTAGTTTTGGAGTTTTGGACTTTTAGACGTTTCATTTTCCTAGAGGTGTAAGGAAACTTTAAGAGGCATAATTCAACCATTCATAGTCGATCACATAGAAGGCCTCAGCTCAGGAAAGTAAACAGCTTTTCCCAATCCACAGTATTGGGTGAGTCTAGCAGCTAAACATTCTATTCTAAGTCTGATTCTTTACCCAAATCATGGAGGCTGTAGCTACAGAAATGAACAAGTAAGTTATATTGGCCATGCTGAAAAAACCTTTTCTGATTTAAAGTTACTGAAAAATTCCATTCTATTTACTAGTTCTAGGAAATTATGGAATAAAAATGGCAAACATAAGGGGCAGCAACATTTGTTTAATAAATGCCTGTCTAACCAGACTTAGACAGCATCACAGTCTGCTTATCAAAAGTCATTCAGATTGACATGAGTCTAGTGCATGGAAAGTCAATTGCCTGTATACTTTGATAAAGAAAGAACTAAGGGCAGCTTTTAAGCATTAACCCCATGGGAATGATTTATGAATCTCAGCTCTTCAACAATTTTATAATTAAATTATTTGATCAGAGAATAAAAGATAAATGCTCACCATTTAAAAATGACTCTCAAATGGGGCGATTTGGGCCATGGAATTAAATCCCTTCGGCTTAGCAAATTTTAATCTTTGATTGATATAAAAATAAGTCTTATAGAAATATATTGATGGACATTTGGCCCTTGGGAACCTGACAATTTTGTACATATGTGGTGTTTGCTTTAATTCTCTTTGAAATGTATGGGGAAACAAATAAAAAACATCAAAATTAAAGCCTCCAATTTCAATTGTTTAATGCCTCTTTTCACTGTTGTTGTTTTTTCCTTTACAATTAGGCTCTAAAGACTAAGAGGAAAATCTCGGAAGCAAACATCACAATTCATTCAAACTCACAAATCCATATAATCAATATTACATATTTCAGGAAATCAGTAACTTGAACCACTAAAATTTTTAACCTTTATGAACTGATAAAACTTTAAAAATAATTCTGAATTCATCTGCGAACTAAAATAATTCTCAAACTCATAATTGAAAGAAAGTTTCTTTGACAACCTTTTTTTTGTGATCTTTGTACAATTATTCTTAATTACATATGAAGAATGAGCTGCTTGCCTTATCTGGTATTAAACAGAAAGGTCACAGAATGTTGAATCTGAAATCAATGTCAAATCATCTGCAGAAGCCAATTTGCTTTTACAAATAAAAGAGTGAGATCTAGAAGGATGATGTAGCTTATGGTAAGAAAGTTTCATAGTAGAGTCACAGCCTTTCTTCTTATTTGGTAGTGAAAGATTCAATCACTCAAGAAAACAAGACTCCTGAAAAAATCATTTTAGATTGATGCACTAGAAACCTAAAAATTAGACTGTCAAAAGATAAGCCTGCTTAACCGTCTCCTTTTGTTTTTCTTTGTTCCTTATGGCCAAAGTCTAGGGATTCTTTTAGCACTGCTTCCTTCCTGCTATGTGGGATCTATTAGCATCCTTACTAAATTTCCTGACTACCTTTAGTGAAACACAAGCATGAGTAACATGGCTTTTGGGTAGTTTTCTTTGCTGACATATTCTAAATATCCAGTTCAAAGCCTGACCATATGCTTGTTCATATAAGATTCATGAAAGAATGGTTCCACCAGTGGGAAAGTTGGAAGTATCTGCTTGAGGCAAGTAAATCCTGTTGTATCTTCTTCCTCTCATGGATCTCACTAAGCAAAGATTTCATGGCATTGAAAGTTCAAGGTAAAGTTATGTTTCACTTAGCACTCGGAGTCGGGTATGATAACAGGTCTCTATCTTATACAGACTTCTCTTTCCCACACTGTGCCCTCTGTCCTCCCCCTGGTTTGTTGAGTGTTGTACCTTGTAATGTGATTCTTGAAGTACAAGATCACATTTCATTCATGAGGGGACAGAGTGAAGAAAAGGGGCCCACATTGTGAGTATGGCAAAAGGGACTAACTGTTAATTACATTGGGTCTCAGAAAATAATACTTCAAAATATGCAACTTTGGCATGCTAATGAACTGGTGAACTGTAGAACCATGGAATGACCTCAGGGCCAGTCATTTAAACTTCTTTGTCCTGTTCTGGAAAGCTTATAATAGAAAGTGTAATTCTTTTTCAAGGCAGGTAATAAAAATGAGAATCTTCTTTCCCCAAAGCCTGATATAAAACATAGAAATGGTAATCTAAACTTTCTCCACATATTTCTTTCTTTTTTTTTTCTTTGTGTCCATGTCCTAGAACTTGAATTTAGGGCCTGAGAACTGTCCCTGAGGCCTTTTTGCTCAAGATTAGTTCTCTACCACTTGAGCCACAATGCCACTTCTGGCTTTTTTAGTACTTAATTGGTGATAAGAGTCTCAAGGCCTTTCCACCTCTGGCTGGCTTTGCATCACTATCCTTAGCTTTCAGCCTTCTGTGTAGCTAAGATTACAGTGCTGAGCCACTAGTGTCCAACCTCTACACTTCTTTATAAACATTGTCTGTGAAAACATTATTTGACTTATCTTGTATGGCAGTTGTTCATAAAACTCCCATTTCAGAAGGGATCCTGACCTATATCCGGGAAGGAGGAATATTCCATATCAGGCCAGAAAGAATCAGAACAGGCCTTCCAGAGTTTCCCTTTTTTCATGCTGACTTTTGATCATCCCTTCTGTGCATTAGCATTTCTATAGTGTCTTTCTAACATGTCTATATGTTCAGTATTTATGGAATCTAGGAATGTTAATGTGGCCTGTGCTATATAAATATTGGGCTGAGCATTTTTTTATGGTTTCCCCTTCTTTGCCTTTACAAAATTATTTGTCTCTAGGGGTGAAGAAGAGTGTCATAAACTTTTATCACTATGATTAGGTTATTGATCTATGGATAACTTCTACTCTGGTGCTTTCTTAATTCCATGGTCCATATAATGCAAAACAAGAAATTTTCTTTTATTTTCCTTCTTCCGTTTTTGTGAAAAAAATGCATAATTTAATTCCATAAACACTGAAAGAAAACATGGATTCTATGATTTCCCTCATAGGGGATAATTATTGCAGGTTTAAGCTAGTCACAAGAGCACAATAGCTATGCCCTTATGAACACATAAGATGATGCTAAATGAAATGAACTCCATGTTATGGAAACGAGTGTTATATCACTGTTGTAATTATTTTCAACAAGCCATGTGAAACCATAGCTTTTATTTTGTTGTTGTTGTTCCTCTTGTATCCCCTTCCTGTGGTTGTCCCCATGCTATCACTGTATCTCATTTGAGTACCCTGGATACTGTATATATCTGTATTAGAACTAGGAAAGGGAAAGGGAATATCAAAATCAAGAGACAAAGGATAAAAAGACAAATGACTCCAAAAGCAATACTTGCAAACCCATTTGGTGTAAACCAACTGAACAACTCATTGGGGGAGACTGAAAGAGGGAGGGGGGGAAATGAGGGAGGAGGTAACAATGAGAAATGTACCCATTGCCTTACATATGAAACTGCAACATGGGGCGGGGGTGGAATGAGGGAGAAGGTAACAAATTGTACAAGAAATGTACCCACTGCCTTACGTATGAAACTGTAACCCCTTGGTACATCACTTTGAAAATAAATAAATAATTATTCAGAAACAAAACTGAAAAAAGTAATTGACTCTTCATAGAAATAATAATCACAGACAGTAACAATTTACAAGGGAACATACATAAATACAAGTTTCTTGTATGGGTTTTGGAAATTTCTTTTCAGTATTAGCAAAATCATTCTAATTGATTGGAAACCCTCTAGTTTCAACCCACAGCATAAATTCCATAGATGTATGCTGACAAGAGGGGTTTTAGACATCGTTCTCCAAGGCAAGTTAATCCTCCCTGACAAATTCAAGCCAATGAGATGGATCTTCAAGGGCCTATGTTATGCTTTGAATCTGAAATTACACAGACTTACATACTGGGGTTTGGTCATCTGTGGATTGGCTTTTGGGAAGTGATTAGATACTGAAGGCTCTGAACTAATTAATGGATTAATCCCTTGATAAATGATGTAATTATTGAGGTGATAGGAAGGAGAGGTGGGATAGGGTGTAGAGGGAAGAAGTCAGTCACTACACGTGTCCTTGTAAAATGTATTTATATCGCTTCCTCTTCTACTTTCTGTCCACCATGAATTATGTCACTTTGTTTCTCCACATGCTTCTTGCCATGATGATCTACCGCACCAAAATAAATCCACTTGACTGGAAACTCTGAAACCATGAGCCAACATAGATCTCCCTTTCTTTTAAAGTGTTTCAGGTATTTGTCATAGTGATGAAAATCAGACTAATGAAGTGTGTTTGGAAGAGATGGTTTCTTCTAACCAGTAATGTTCTAGAATCTGACTCTTAGGGAGTTACCAAAACTGTAAAGGCCGCATTTGAACAATTAGGACTCATAACTGAATTCAATACCTCAATACGTAGCTCAATACGTAGTTTCATTTTCTTCAAAAGCTTAATAAGTGGTAGCCTGAATATATTTCAGGGGAAGTTTCTATTCTCGAAGTTTGGAAGTGGATTTTGTAGCTGGTGAAGCAAGCTGCATGTGTCTGTTCTGCAAACACTCTAACTCCCTGTATGTGCTATGTGATCTATGATGTATGTTGAGGAAATTATAGTTACAGCCCAGGAAGAAAGAGCATGTAATTAAGAGACCATAAATTAGGGTGGAGTTGGAGTGAGGATATCCCCTCCAGAAGATGTCATGAATAAACTCTGCCTCTTGTGGAAGTATTCTCATTTTTGGCTATGTCTTTTTTGAAAGTGTTAATATACTAGAAAAGTGTGTTGAAAATAAAATATTTGTATGAGTTTATCAAGTGGTTTCTTCTCTGTCAAGAAGTATTTGGGTTGGGGACATGGCAGGGGCCATACCGGATGAGTTAAGATGAGGATCTAAGTAACAATGGGCAGGTTGGAAGACAGGTAGCTGTGCTTAGATTATTTTATACATGTGGAAATTGAGGCCAAATTGACAAGACACTAGGTTGGCAAAGATCAAATTAGGTACTTACTTAAAATCAAGTCTTTATTAGTCATCAGAACTATTCAACTGAAATGAAAGTGAATTACCCTTAGTATTATACTGCAGTTTATCTTTAATTTAGTATACCGCTTTCTATATCTAATTCTATATGTGTATACATAAGCATATTGCAAGATAAATTTGATCATGAGTGATCAAATGGCTTATATTGCCAAATAATTTTGGAAAGATTATCTCTCTCCCCAGCCCTCTTTTCTGAAGCAAAATATGGGAAAATACTGATATGATAGGATTATTTTGAGAGTCAAATAAGTGTTTAAAATATTGCATGGCATCCAGAAAGCAGACAATAAAAGTGTTGCTATTATTGGAGTATTTTTTTTTCACTTAGGTTCTGTAACACTTATTTTTCCAAATGATTGAAATGTCATTTTGTAATGTATTTTTAATTTGGAGATTAGTTTTTCATTAGTTTAAGAGTATTATATATTAGCTTAACATAATAAAAAACTATTTAGATAAAACATGTAGTATGTATGCACATTCATTCAATATATAATAGCATGTATGTGTATAGATGCACATGCTAGCAGTATATATGTGTATATATGTGGGTATATATACACATACATATATATACACCCACAAACATATATACATATACACACATACTACTTTATAGAATATATTAGTAGTAGTGTGTGTATATATAATGTGTATATATGTATATAAAATATGTAATATATGGTAGTTTTCTCCTCTCTTTTCCAACTATTGTCTGAAAATGATCTTAAAGTATTGCTTATCTCATAACAAACTATCTTAAATGAAAGATTTAAACATGTAATTTGTACACATAGAATCTCCTCTTTTGCAAATTGCCATATTGAGATGAAAGGAAAGGCATTTTTCATTTCAGCTTATTGTCACAGTGAAGAATAAGATTATCCCAAATGGCTTGATTTATGAGCCCAAAAAGTGTGGGCCAGTGAAATATAAAGCGTATCTTTAAAGTGTGATCCATATTCTTTGCACTCTTCCTTCACCTGGCTTTCTCCTTTTCCATGCCCACCTAAGTTCATCCAGGTGCAACCTGTTTAAAATCAATTCCAAGAGCAAAGTTAGTGAGTGAGGAGAGGCAGACTAGAGTTGCTGAAATAGAGGAGGTGGGTTGGAGGAGGCTGTCTAGGTTGCCTTGGTAACACAAAGGAGAATGTCAAGGGGGAGGGATTTATATGCTGATGTTAGTTGCGTTTGCAAATTTCTTTCTATTGTGCTGAACTGCCTGCTTCTCCAGTTCATATTTCTGAGTCATCAGACAGTTCCTAATGCTTCTCTAGGCTGTGTTCCTTCCTCTTCTAATTGTTTTTCCCTCTCCCAGGCACCCTGCTATTGCTAGAGCGCTACCTTTGGCTATGTTCTGGGAAAAACTCTGCTGTAAATAAGCATGAAAGGTTTAAAAAAAAAATCCTTCAGGAAAACACATCCTTTTTGAAGCTTTCTGAAACAGTGCTTTGCTGCTCAGACATAGCATGGTTTCATAGCCAAAGAAAGCTGTTGAAAAACCTAAGAAAATGAATTAATAAAAAAACTTTCTATGACAATTCGCTGGAGAGTAAAGTGCAAAAAAAAAAAAATACAAAAAAAAAATACAAAAAAACAAGAGAAAATAGGTTTCCTCTGAAGTCCCTTGAGTTGGAAAGGTGCTGGGACACGGGGTTTAGAGATTTATTCCCTTGCTCCCTCTGGTGGTTATTTGATTTAATTACAACTAGGATTCTAGGAGAAGAATGTCAGCATACCATAGTACCTCCTGTGAAAAATGCTTTTTTAAAATCCCTGACCAAAGAATTACACTTATTGCACAGTTTCTGTGGTCACAAACAACAAAGATACTCCAGAACACATAGTTTCAACTATCAATCAAAATACTTAAATATTTTAAAGTAATATATGTACACATATATATGCATATTTGTTGAATTAACATATTCACGTTTGTGGTGTTTTCATCCTTCATCACAAGCAGTGCCAAAGACATGGCAAAACCTTTCTTCAATCAATTCAGACTCCCCCAAATGTTTTTTTTTCTCCTTTTTTTCTTAGGCCTATTGTATGTATGCCTGTTATGGATTCCTAGAATAAGATTTCTTTTCATTCCAACTCTTCTAGTGTATCTCTTCTGAACTCTCCCCTGGTTTTTCTGTATTTCTTAAGCCCTGACTCATTCATTGCTCAGAGCTCAAATTGGCTCCTTAATGGCAGTTAAATCCAGGTCAGGCCATCTGTAGCGTGCTCAGTGTGTATATCCTGTTTTGCATTTGGTCATAAAGCATGGCAGATTTATCTAAGTGGAATTTTTTTTTCTATGGAAAAATTTAGTCACTCACTGTACACATTGAAAGAACATTCCCTGCAGAACAGCCTATTCACCATCTATACTCCTTGCTCTCACGTTCGTGCCCCCTCCTTTTATATGAGTTTGAGTTCCTCGGGAATATTGCTCATAGCCTTAGGAAGAGGAGAAAGGAGGCGGCATTGGCTGAAGTTTTTCCATAAGCAAATCTGTACATGATGTTTATTACTCTTCCTGTGATGCTGAAGCCCTAGCAATGACTCTGCCTGTGAGTATCACAAACCATAGCAATCCAAGGTTTCTCATTTTGCTTGAGTTGCAGCATCTATATTAGACATTACTAGAGCTCCAACTCTGTCCATCTCTCACATTTATTTGATTTCTTAATTGCTTCACTGGTAAAAATTATGGGAAAATGCAGTTGATGGAGAGAAGAGAATGACTTCATATTGTGATCAAGTATAGCTCATAAGCACACTTGCAACTCCTTCAACATTTCAAACCAATAAAGGTCATTTTATAGAATGTAAACCCTGTGTGGGTAAATGAGGTGAGAATCTGTGCCATACTAATTGATTTCTGTTCCTGTTAATTAGTGGGCACTCTGGTGCAGGGGCAGGGAGTGGGCACAGAGATGGCAGGGAAATGAGATTTATGTTTTCATTTGTCTCTCTTCTACATGTCTCTCTTCTACATATCAACCCATATTTGCTGGTCAAAGCATACAAATTTAGTGCCAATTCTGCTCTAGGAAGCTTTTTAGAAGGTGGCAAGGATGCAGTCAACACGACAGTTTTGGTCCTTAGGAATGATAAGCAATGTGGAGAAAAGAGAAATCAGGGTTAGAATGCAAATAAGCATATATGAAAGTACACTCTGCAAAGAGCTTGTATAAGTCTTGGATGAAGACCTGGGAAGAAGGAAGGCAAAACTGTACTGAGAACATAACCTGCAGTTGCCTTTAATAAAAGAACAGCATGAATGAGAGTTAGCTGAAAGGAGTGATCATGGAGAGATGGTGACAGAAGAAGAAGCCATGTCTGGGGAGATGTAGATGGGGGATGGAATGGCTGATTCAGAAAAGGAGAGAGGGTATTGACTGAGTAAATGTCTCGATAATACAAGTTCAGAACACAGGACACAAGAGGAAATTGGGCCTTTTTGTAAGGTAATGATATTCTCATACTAAATATATCTCTATCAGTTATCAAAGCACCTGTCACCTCAGATATTTATTTCAATTATTTAGTAAAACATTTATTGTACTTATTTAACTACCATGTTCCAGGCTGCTTTCATGGAGTTTTTATCTCAGGGAGGAATGTTTGAGGTAGTAAAGAAACAAATGTAATGATGATACAACTTTAGTATATTAGTGAAGAACAGAAATAGAGTGATGTTAGAGATAATTCCAATGGATATGCAATAATAGATAGGAGGATCAGAAAATGCCTCTCTCAGGAGACAAGTGAACCAACTCACGACACAGAAGGACCAGTTATTCAAACCAGGGAGACACAGATACTGCGGTCCTGGAAGAGACCACGGCTTGGTTTTCTTCCATTGCCAGGGGCAAGGCTAAAGTGACTCAAGAACCATGAATGAAGTAATGGTGTTATCAAGAGACACACCGTGGGCAAAGCTCTCTTTCCTCTTGTGTATGTATTGTGTATGTATTATTGTTTGCCCAGTGCTGGTAGAGTCTAGATTACAAAGAACGAGAAGATGCAAAGAATAGTCAGCATGCAATCTATTGCATTCCTCTAGGACAGTGAAGATGGAGCACTGAACAAAAGGGAATGATAAAAGGAGATACTGATGTTTTTTTTTTTGTTTGTTTGTTTTTTGGCCAGTCCTGGGCCTTGGACTCAGGGCCTGAGCACTGTCCCTGGCTTCTTTTTGCTCAAGGCTAGCACTCTGCCACTTGAGCCACAGCGCCACTTCTGGCCGTTTTCTGTATATGTGGTGCTGGGGAATCGAACCCAGGGCCTCATGAATATGAGGCAAGCTCTCTTGCCACTAGGCCATATCCCCAGCCCGATACTGATGTTTTACAAATATGAAAATTGTTGATGATTTGATGAGGAAAAAACAAGAAAAAAAAACTGTTTGATAATAATTTCTAAGTTGTAGAGGGTGCCATTAATTGAGACAGGGAAATCTAAAGGGACAGTAACTCTATTTGAGTATATTAAATAAACAGGTGAGATCTGGGTATTTGATTGGACCCACTGGGGATGCATCTGGTGCTTGAGGACATGGAAGATTTAACATTGATAAACTCATGGCCCACTGGCAAAGTTGGGTCAATAGATATGCTTGATTGATATACATTAGTATTTTCCTTATTTTTTATTTTAAAATAATCCTCAACATTTACAAGCAAGATGATTTGATATTCAAATGGAATTGGAAATGATGGCTCTGAATTTTTATGTGACTTTAGCCAACAGGAGGTGAATAACACTGCGAGTCAAGCCCAGGGCTACATCCTTCCCTGTCTACATCCTTCCCTGTCCTTTGCTCCCCCAGTTGCCTCTACAATGAGGCTGTCAGCTGCCAACTGTGAAATTTCTTCTTGTAGTAGAGAGGTATATTTTACCTGAAGCGCATACTCAGATTGAAGAAAAACAGAAAAAAAAAATCTATGAAGAATTTATCACACTTAGATCTAGCCTGCATCATTCCTCAGTATTTCCCCAGACGCACTTGTAAGTTCTCGAGGTCATAAATTGATATATAAATAAACCTGCACATCAACAAAGTAAATGGCAATACTGACAGAAGTGAGAAGAGGGACCATAATAGAGTTCAAGGTCCTGACACGTAAACAATGAGCATTTTCCTGAGGCAAACTTCAATGTATGAAATGATCAAGTCATTCTAGAAAGGAATGTGAATGCGAGGAGAAAGTCACAGACATAGATGACAAGGTGATGCAACAGAACAAAAGCAGAAAAATAAGAATGGACTTCACCAGACAAATGGAAAACAATGGTGTTAAGAGAAGCCCAACTAATGATTCCTGGATATGTACTGAGGGATTGCTGTGGTGAGATTTTTGTCACAATTATTAAACCTACAGTGAAAGTACTACTATTTTTATCAGGAATTAGCAACAAGAAAACACAAGAAGTTACAAGGAAAATAATTTGTCTGTTTTCTGAGGAAACAGTGAGTGCGGAAATGCAATGATGTAGCTCATGAATGATTCTAAGAAACAGAGGGCTCTTCCTCCTATATTGACAGAACACAAACATGTTCCCTGTTTCAGGTGTATGACACATATGGCTAGCTTGACGGAGGAGAGGCTGCTAGTTCCATACTATCCAAGTGGGGAAAGCTATTCATTGCCATGCTTCCTGCAGCATCAAACTTGACATTTCATACACTGTTAATTCTTGAGAATAATCACATCATTCTCATTTGTCAACACAACTAAAGCAAGTGTTAAAATTAAATGATGTTTCTAGATGATAAAACTACAGATAATAGCTGCTTTTGACATCATATTTTTGTCTAAATCTATATGTACAGACATACACACATAAACACATATGTGTGCATACCCATACATGCACATACTTGTATGTGCATAGAATATGCACATGAATATGTATGCATGCAAGTATAGGTATACATGTGTGAGTACACATGCATCTATTTGTTTATGTGTGTATATTTCTTGTGTATACACACGTGTGTATATCATGTAAGAAGCTGTGAGGTTTCATTTACTAAATGCGTCAGGAAAAAGCTACTTAAGGATTGAAAGATAGCGAGTCAGATATGATTTGTAATACAACCAACCTCACTATGCCCCACCAAGATGTAAGATATTTTTTACCCTATCATATAAACTACTGAAGTCTTTTCATTTGTAACTGTAACCAGAGCACTATCCAACAGAATATTTCTTCTTTTTTTGCCAGTCCTGGGCATTGGTACTAAGGGTCTGAGCACTGTCCCTGACTTCTTTATGCTCAAGGCTAGCACTCTGCTACTTGAGCCACAGCGCCACTTCTGGCCTTTTCTAAATATGTGGTGCTGAGGAATCGAACACAGGGATTCATGTATAGGAGGCAAGCACTCATGCCACTAGGCCATATTCCCAGCCCCCCAACAGAATATTTTTATAGAAGAAATAGCTTAAGGTATATGAGATATTATATACTTCAAGCTAGTGGTAAACTAAAAGGTTGGGAAAATTACTTGCATATTCCATTAAATTTTAAAAAGGAGTTTCACAAAATGAATGTTTAAAATTTCTTTGTAAGGAAAATAATACTATCCTACTATATAAATGAGAATACTGAGAGAGAAGACAAATAATGATCAGAGTTGTCAGGTGGCTGAGATTGAAGCAACAGCTGAACTTCTCATTCTAAGCCAGGTGCATAACCATATCTGTATTCCAGAAAACTAAAGCCTTATCTCAACTCAGCATTGATTACCCCATAATGCTCTGCACCTGAAGAGCAAAAAAAGCTAACCAGAGCTCTTTCCTTTGGCATAGTACTTCAGTTCACAGTGTAGAGAAAGGACTTTTAAGAAACGTGGCTGTGATCATTCTGTGGTCTATCCAAGTGACATCCAATACCACAATACACAGAAGGTAACTCCAGGCCAGTGCTCTTTCAAGGACATCTGAGCAGAACAAATAAGGTTTAAGCTTGGCTATATATGTATGTTATTAGAAAAATGACTAACGTTATAAATACATATATGCATATGTACATATTTCGTATATGTATCCATTTTGTTTTCAAAATCAAAATGTCTTGGACATTTATTAAACTGCAGAATTGTCTGATTTTAAAATTTGTCTCTGAAAAGCTGCCTGAGGGTATTTGAAGATTTGAATGATAAAAAGCAAAAAGTCTTCTCTGAGGCCTTTCCCAAAGGAGAGTGACAAGTCCTGATATTAGCATAATCATGGCCTGTGTGTACAGTGGTTGCTGAATAATAGTAGCCATTTTACAGCTTTGCTTTTCTGCTCCACCAGCTGGATGACAATAGCAAGGAAGCTTTCATTCATGATCTTGCTTCTTTTCTCCTAGGTAGGACACCAAGAAATAATCAAAAGAGATATGTGCATGTATTTGTGAAAAATATAGATGGAGCTTTCTGGTCCCTCTATCAAAACTGAACTTCTCTAAAAACATATTTCAGGGAGGATTGGTACCTCATCAGAAGTATTATTTTTTTTACTTGTTTTCTTAGCTTTAATGACATTCTTAATACTTCAATGGAAACTGGTAGGTATAATTTCTTTTCAGCAGCAAAAGGAAACCCCATTTCTTGGCATGAAATATCCTGCAATTAGGTAGGGTAAGGGGTAAAGAGGAGCACTTACTGCTAGTATATCCTATAAAAGTAATCTTAATTTGCAAAGATTTTCAGTCTTTGTTCTAAGGATCCATGAATTACAATTACTTAATGATGCTATTTGACAGACTAAAGTAGTATAATTTATAAACCCTTGAGTTTAATGGGTCCCACAATTTGTAGTGCTTTCTGAAGTATAATGTTAATATATTTTATGCCATAGTTTAAAATTATACTTTAACAAAATAACCCCTTCTCTAGGTTCTTCCAACACACACACATACATGTCATAAACAGAGCACACACACAAACACACACACACACACTTAATAGGAAATGAGGTAGTTTACTGTCCTTGACTACCAAATGTGTTTTTCTTTCTATTATTTGCTATTTTATTAGTTTTTATTACTTTTAAACCCCTATGTTTATGTTCTGAGTTTACAAGCAAACTTGTAATTAGCACTTTAACATTAATACACTTGCTTTATTTCTGTTCTGCATGCAGAAGACATTTTTCTTTCCCAAAACTATATATTTATTATATATAACTAAATAACTATGCATATAACTATATATATATGTCCAAGATAATTCTGTCATTCTCTGTGAATAATACAAAGGGCAAATATTTCCCCCCAATTATTGACAGCCAATTAATAAAATAATCCCAGTGTCCAAAACAAATCTCCAAGGAAGCCAGGCTCCATTAAGAAAGAAGAGTTGCAGTGTGTAGGTTGCTTACCCTTTCACTGGTTTGTAGAAAGATTGTGCTTAAAACAAGTGATGGAGTCAGGAGAAGTTGGAATTATTAAATTTGTATTTCTTTTGCTGTGTTTAGTGTGGTGATGCTAGAGGCTAAAACCACTATACGTAACCTACTACATATACTTAGAAAAGCAAGCCAAATCCTAGTTATATAAATGGAGTGACTACATACTTTAAGGTGAGTTGAAATATAACAGTCATTCTGAAGAAAAGAACTACTGCCAATTACTTATTATTACTTATCTAGATATAATGGTTACAAAGCCTATCTCATTGTGTATGTGGGATGTCCCTTCACATTCTATACCTCACCTAACTGATGAACATCTGTGATCACTAAGGCTCAACCAATGGGCCTGAACTTTGGCTGGAATGAAATTCATTTAAGGATCATTTACTATTTGCTATTACTTGGCTTCCCAGGTATATCAAAATCTCTGCAGGTGGGCTATGAGCTTCAGTGAAGTGAAAACAAAACAAACAAACAACAACAACAACAACCCCCCCCCCCCCCTTACCTGTTGAGTCGGGAATAACTGCTGGAGAATTCTCATTGAATAATGATTACCAGGCTGCCAAGGCCAGATACTTTGGCATTGGAGGTTTCTAGATTCAATGTTCAACCTGAAGATTGGTCCCTCCATGGCTGTAGCATATGATCTGTAGGCAGGTAAAGATCATAAACCGGAAGCAAAACCCTGGTGCAAAGACTATCCTATTGAGCCTTTGACACCTGTGTCTTGAATTTGGCTGACAGAATTTGTTACAAGACATCTGTGAAACTGACAGAGAAAAGTAAGCAGGCAAGGATCAATTCTGAGCAAATATAATGACTAGAACTCCAGAGGAAAACGTATAATGCCAATCCACAAATCTTTCCTCACTTAAATTGTCATCATATTTGAAAATATCTACTTAGCTGGAGGGGCCTCCGGTCACCTTCCATCAGTTTGACACGGATCCGGGGCAGGAAAAGCCTCAGGCAAGGCCTGGGGCCAAGACCTCCTGCTTCTCCTATTTCTCCTTGCATTGCTAAAGACATGCTTTATAATTAGCATATTTGTATTTGTAGCATATTTTCCGGGAGATAAGGGCATTTCAGAGAAGAAAGTGCATGACTATGTGACTGACCCAAAAGTAATTACTTCATCACCAGTTGGGGAAATGGCAGCTGTTCAAGCCCAGGATTGCTGCAAGTGGAAAAACCCTGTAAGAGAGATGTATGAGCAACTTAGAAAAAAAATGAAGAGAAGACCCAGACTCGGAGAAGCCTCCCATACCTCTAGCTTTAAGAGCTAGACATCTTAAATCCCAAAATGTGGACTCGGTATTCGGGACCTACAACCCCGTCCAGAAAAGAGAAACCGTTAATTTCCACCATAGGGAGACATTTCTATGAGGCATATATGATAGAAAGTAGGATTTGGAAGCCCCCGCCGCCCCCCCCCGCCCCCCCCCCCCGGGGCAGTAGTTAATGGGAAAAGGTTGTTGACCACACTTAACCTGGGAAGATTTTGGACAGGATATTATGACCATGAGGAAAAAAGGGAAGTTAGAATTGATGGCAAAACAGTGAGATGCACAATCTTTTTATTTGGGAGAGAATAAGGCAGTCTGGAAAGCAATGGTGCACAAATGACTTAACATAAAAAAATGGGTAAACAGTTACAATTGTATTCAAAAAAGAAAATGCGTGCAGCAAAATATCCACAAAAAGGTGTACTTATGCCTATTTTGAACCTGACAGTGAAGTAAAAGGAAAATGGATTCTAAAGCACAATTACAAAAAAATGAGAGGCCATTTGACATTTTACAATTACTATGTTAAATTAAATATTTGATTAAATTACTTGGCATTTGGTAGGATAAAAAAATAATACAAAAACTGCAAGCATTAAGATAAAGAGATGTCTCATATCTCTGACCAAAGGTTTATTGTGGTTAGAAAGCCAATGTCTAGTTGGACATGATATGTTAAAATAAATACAGACAGCTGAGCAATTTGCACACAATTGTTTAGAATTTACTAGAAAAGAAAAAAAACCTTGGAGTCATGTGTGAAAGATGATTGCTTTGAATAAATAGATGCTTTTATGTAACCATTTTTCTGATTGAAAATAGTATAAATAAAGACCTCTGAGCTATTTGGGCCAGAGACTAACTCATCACTTTTGACTACGCATCTCTCATTTCTGCACCAACTCCACACTCCTTGGTACCCTGTCGACTGCTGAAGCTGGTCTTCGGCACTTAGCCTGAATGGATTTTGACAGGCAGCTCGACCATGAATAGAAAAATGTAAACAACAGAACCAATGAAAGAATATTGAGGGGGCTATTAGAATGATTTCCCTAAATTAAAAATTTCTCAAACTCTACTTTAATATTCAGGAATGAAGAAAACCACTTAGTAGTCATTGGGACTTGTGTCTAAGGATCTATGATTTGTAGGGTTATGGATACTTTAATTGTTGTTTTTGACCTGATATGACTCTAAAATGATTACCTTAGCTCAGGAAGATAAACATAACCTTATATAAAAATGTAAGTCAGATTCAAGGTATTCAATTTGCCAACCCTCAGTTCTTTTTCTAGCAGGTATAATTATATTTGGTTCCATTAAGAATCAAACACACATGCACACACAAATTGCACCTAGTTACAGATGTTCTAAATTGCATGCAACCACTGATTCTTCTATTTTGGGTTCAGTTAATGAGCTTTCTCAAAGGAAATGACTGCAATGAATTAAAATAAATCAAGTAAAATGTCTTTCCTGAATCCAATTAACCATAATCTATTGGAGTTCAAATAAGTTTCTAATAGCATTATTAACTCATATCTACTAAAATCCAATAGGCAGTATTCTTCTCTATGAATCTCTTACTATTTTCTCTCTCAGATAGGAATTTTGATGCAGTGGCAAATGTCTTGCTTTAGAAGCCCAGGCCTTTGATTCCTAGTTTTGGTTGTGTTTATACATCTATTAATTGTGATAAATCATTCCAGTGCCATCTTTTATATCTTGTCTGCTTTATAGGGAATAATCTATTTGTCTTTCTGAAGACTTTGATGAGCCTAGTAATTTAATAACACATATTATATCAAAAATGAATAAAACTGCATATGTTTAGAAACTGTTTCTTTTTTATGCTGTGGATATATAGTTTATGACAGTAACTTATATGGGTAAGAAGATGCACAATTCCTACCTTTGTGAATGACCAGTTTCTGGACAGATATTCAGTTATGACCAAAGGCAACAGTGATGAGAGAATCATGAAAAGTGGTAGGTTCCTGTTGAGAGCTACTTATCCAAACACCATTAAACCATATTTGGGGGGCTGGCAATATGGCCTAGTGGCAAGAGTGCTTGCCTCCTATACATGAAGCCCTGGGTTTGATTCCCCAGCACCACATATATAGAAAATGGCCAGAAGTGGCCCTATGGCTCAAGTGGCAGAGTGCTAGCCTTGAGCAAAAAGAAGCCAGGGACAGTGCTCAGGCCCTGGGTCGAAGGACCAGGACTGGCAAAAATAAATAAACAAATAAAAACATATTTGGGTCATTCGTATCAACCTGCTTTTTTACTAACAAATAGCAGATCTAATGAAAACAAAATCTAATTAACAAATTTTATATTAGCAATGGATATATGTGATATATTAGGTGCCTATGTTATTACTTTAGCTCTCTGAGGAAACACTTTCTGTTGATGACAATGCTACAGAGGTTTTGGTTCTATTGTGGCTGCTTACCTACTTTCAAAATTAAAGTTAAAAGATAATGAAAATACAATAGTGATTCTTTTTCATATTCAATTTCACAGGCCTTTTGAATTCTAAGAATAACTCTATAATCAATGCTTCTCAAGTTAAGAATGCCTTGGGCTGGGATGTAGCATGTAGGAGAGCTTTACTTCTTCTATGCAGGGACCTAGTTTGAACATCAGAACTGCAACAATGAAGCACACACACAGAATTACAAGGGCGAACAAATCCATAGGAGAGACTCATGGGAAGGATCCACTGGGAAAAGAATTTTTAGAAAAAAAGAAAAAATACTTAGGAGGAATGAAATAGAAAATTAAGAGAGAGTAATCCTCTAAAAGTCCAGGTTAAAGCATATGATATGACCAATATTCCATATCCTTTCCATCTTTACTCCTCTTCCCATCACTTCTAGAAACACTTTCCTACAAGCCATTACAAACATCTTCTGAGATTCTGATGCACCTTTCTAATGCAGGCCAATTAATCCTCCTCTTCAAATGTAGACATTAAAGCATCCGTGTAAAGGCAGGAGTCTTATAAGCAGGAACTTCATAGGCTCTGTAACTCTATTTGCTGCTTTGTTGCCCAGTCATACCTCTTTGCCATAAAGGTAAACTGTACTTCAAGATTAGAAATTGAACATTTACTTGATTCGGCTCCCAGACACCTGAGGAAATTCAAGTTTGCATTACAAAGACACAGATGAGCAGGGGATTGTCCTTGGTGGTGAGTTCTTTTACAGGTCTAATTTTTAGAAGTCAGGAGCTCAAAATATCTATTACTTCATAGTAAAGTATTAATAGAATTCAGATCGAAAAGGAAAGCACACCTTGATTTTAAACACGCGTATGAGGGGTTATATTTCTTCCAATGCTGCTGCATGATACAACTTTTCACTGGAGAAATTCTCTATGTTTTTAAGTCTCAGCTTCTGCTTTCTTAATTGTGAAACAAGAGGTGTAGGCAGACTTTTTCTAAGAAGCAAGTGTTGGAAGAGGACTCTGATCAATATTATAGCCAACCTGTTCTGTATATAAAAAGCTTGGCAAAAGAATCCATAAATGTTTAAAAATGTCTTCTTTTATCACCAAGATGCTCATGGGCAAAACATCCTTACTACCTGCCAACTAATCTGAAAGAAAAAAAAAGAACATTTTCACATTAAAAAAAACTGTAATTTTGATATTGCTTCTTCTAGTCACATTTTATAAAAATCATACTTATTCTTTACTTTTTTCATGAAAACAAACTATTGATTGTGATATGTGTAAATGTGAAATAATCCTACTTTTCATATACAATAACAAAACATTTCTGATAAGAATATTAGAGATGTTTCGTTTATTTAAATAATATCCTGTTGTGATACGGTGAAAGAATATTAGAGATGTTTCGTTTATTTAAATAATATCCTGTTGTGATACGGTGATTTATGTTTGTAATCTAGCTACCCAAGAATTAAATATCATGAGGATCATGGCTTGAGGCTAAACACGGGCAAAGTTGCCAAGAACCTATTTCAAGAAGCAAAATTGGTATGGTGGTCAGCACTTGTGATCTCAGACTTGTGGGATACATAGGGAAACCGATCACACTCCTACGCTGGCCCTGGGAGCTGGGGGAAGAAGGGGGCAATGTGATGCCTTATGTGAGAAATAAAGCAAAAAGAACTTGGGTGTGGGGCCGGGAATATGGCCCAGTGGCAAGAGTGCTTGCCTCGTATACTTGAAGCCCTAGATTCCATTCCCCAGCACCACATATGTAGAAAATGGCCAGAGTGGCGCTGTGGCCCAAGTGTCAGAGTGCTAGCCTTGAGCAAAAAGAAGCCAGGGATAGTGCTCAGGCCCTGAGTCCAAGGCCCAGGACTGGCCAAAAAAAAAAAAAAAAAAAGAACTTGGGTGTGGCTCAAATGATCCATTGCTGGCTTAGCAAACACAAGGCTGCCCACTGGCACTTCTCCTCAAGAAATTTATTCTGTATTAGCTCATTTAATTTATTGTGTCCACAGTAAACACCTATTTGAAAGGTTACCTTGGCCTCCGAGCTCTGCTCATCATGATGAGATAGCACGTTTCTTAGTTTGCTGTCCTGCAGGAGACAACATGAAACAGACTAAACTAAGATCATTGTCTAATTTAACAAAAATCACTATCTAGTTAACTTTTCCCACTGCTGCTAGCAACAGGGGCATTGCATGAGTGTTGATCAAGGAAAGCAAGGAATACACATTGAGCTGTCCATCAGAAGGGCAGGATCATTCAGGACAACTGATTCTTTAATATGGAGCATTGGATGGAAGGTACAGAGGCTGTAGTTGGGGACATTCAATGAATGGCAGTGTGTGATCATTCACTGGTGTGATGGCAGATATTAACAGCTTGCTTGAGAGGCTATCATTCTACTTATATATCTAACATCTTGAATAACTCATACTCTACATGAAAGCCCAGAAAAGCCTGTAGAAAGATATTTACACTAACACTAAAAATTATAGCTGCAAGGTTGTGATTAGGTCAATTTTTCTTCAATTATAAGTTTAGTTAAATCAACAAAAAAATGATATGTGAGCAAGCATCATTTACAGAATTCTCTGTTATAAATATATTTTAATTCATTTAAAAATTTACTTGGAGGTGATTGTCTTTTCTTTATCTTTCCTTTTCTTTTTTTTCTTCTTCTTTTTTTTTTTTTTTTTCGTCAGTTGTGAGGCTTGAACCCAGGCCTGGGCATTGTCCCCGAGCTCTTAAGCTGAAAGCTAGTTCACTACAACTTTGAGCTGCAGATACACTTTTGTTCTTCTGCTGATTAATTGGAGGTAAGAATCTCAAGGACTTTCTTGCCCAGGCTGGTTCTGAGCCTCTGTTCTCATATTTCAGCCTCCTGAGTAGCTAAGATTACAGGCCAGCACCTGGCGGCCTTCTTTTTTAATTGAAAGTATTTTTAGTTGATTTATTTATTGTGAAAGTGATGTACAGAGGGGTTACAGTTTCATATCTAAGACAGTGAGTACATTTCTTATCAATCTTGTTGCCTTGTCCCTCATTTTTATCCCACCTTCCCCCTCCTCAACCCCACCCCCAGTTGTAAAGTTGGTTTACAGCATGTAGTTTTGTAAGTATTGCTGTTGCATTGGTTCGCTTTTACCCTTTGAAGTTTCCCTTTCCTTCCCTACTTCCAGTAAATGTAGGGTTTCACCCATGATGTCATGATAACTGATTTTTAATTTCTTCTGGGGGGTGCTAAGCACAAATGCTTTTTAATTCCAGAGGAGACTTAAATTATATCATGTAAACACCACAAAAAAAACTTGTAATAAAATTTTTAGTGAGTATGTTGAGTTATTTTTTCACTTGACACAGAGAGATATATTTCTTTTCTAAGACAAAATAATGGAAACATAATAATAATCCAATATAATATATAAGAGAAAATCTAAATCTTTTAAAAAAAAGTATTGTAAAGGTGATGAACAGAGGAGTTACAGTTATATAAGGTAATGAGTACATTTTTTTGAACAATGTTACTTCCTCCCCTTGTCTCTTCACTCCCCCAATTCCTCTTTCCCAATGTTGTAAAGTTCACTTCCAAGATGGTGTCTAGTGAGTACCACTGTTAATTTGATTCAACCTTGGTTGGTCCCACCATTTCTGTGATTCCCTTTCCCTTCCCCAAATCAAATAAACATACACATATGTGTGTATGTACATATATATACATATATATGACAAATGGTATAGAAATAAACAAAACAGTGACAATAGGGAATAAACAAAAGGCAAAAAAGAAAACAAGAAGTAACTGCAAACAGTACACTGAAAAAAACCCTCTTGTTTCCATACCTTGGAGGTCATTTCAGTAAACATAATTTTATATAGGTCATATGCATGTAGCTATTGAGCTACTGTGAGCCTCTGTGAAGAATGTCCTGGATATATTCTAGTTATTACAATGAGTGAAACCATGCATCCTTTGTTTCTTTGTGTCTGGCTTACTTTGAATAATATATTTTTTCCCAAATATTTCCATTTTCTATGAATGGGGCAATGTCATTCTTTGTGGTGGATGCACAGAATTCTATTGCATGCATAACATTTTTTTAAATTTATTCATCTACTGAGGGAGATCTGGTTAGATTCCACAATAGACACATGAAGAAATGTTCGACATCTCTGGCAATAAAAGAAATGCAAATCAAAACTACATTGAGGGGCTGGGGATATAGCCTAGTGGCA
Organism: Perognathus longimembris pacificus; assembly: GCF_023159225.1. NCBI lineage: Eukaryota > Metazoa > Chordata > Mammalia > Rodentia > Heteromyidae > Perognathus > Perognathus longimembris. Next base: position 95,132,151 of record NC_063162.1, on the reverse strand, counting down.
AGAGTGCCTGCCTCGGATACACGAGGCTCTAGGTTCGATTCCCCAGCACCACATATACAGAAAACGGCCAGAAGCGGTGCTGTGGCTCAAGTGGCAGAGTGCTAGCCTTGAGCGGGAAGAAGCCAGGGACAGTGCTCAGGCCCTGAGTCCAAGGCCCAGGACTGGCCAAAAAAAAAACCAAAAAAACAAAAAAACTACATTGAGATTCCAACTCACTCCAATTAGAATGGCTATTATCACGAAAACTAATAAGAGATACTGGTGGGGATTTGGCCAAAAGGAAATGATACTACAGTGTTGGTGGGATGTAAACTTGCTCAAACACTTTGGATATCAGTATGGGTATTCCTCAGAAGACTAATCATAGAGCTCCCCTATGATCCATTCATCAGTCCTATACCTGAGCATTTAGCAAATGGCTGTAAACAAGGCCATACTAAAGCTACTAGCACAACCACGTTAATTGCAGCATTATTTTCTTTAGCTAACATATGGAAAATAATTAAAATCTTACAGAATTGAATACACTCCATTCTTTCTTCTCAATTTTCTCTTTATTTAAAAGAATCAATGCTAAATGCCATAAATGTAATTAACTTTCATTCCTCAAAGACTGTTGATATTTGTACCCCTCTTTCTGTCACATCATCCTTTCCAATCTCTCTTAGCTGACTCCTGGATATGCTGTAAAATATTTATTCTTCAGTTTCTAAAACTGTATCACCAGGTACAGCATTTGATTTTTTGGTTATTTAAATCTTGGAACCATTAGCGGTTTCCTTGCTATCTAACCAAGAGACTAGAAAATCACATTTTTATGTACAGAAGTTATATATTATAAAACAAATAACAGGAAATATTTATAGCATATTCACAATTGTATTTGTAGAAAATAAATTAGTAGCATCGTTCTGCTTTTAAATTAACATTGATTATTTTCTAATTATTATTTATTTATTAGTAGTAGTAGTAGTAGTAGTAGTAGTAGTAGGTATCACCACAGCCTGGGTGCTGACATGAGGCTTCTTTACTCAGGACTAAATTCTACCACTTGAGACACATTCCTACTTCCAGCTTTGTGTGCAGGAGTGTGTGGCGATGTGTGGGTGGGGTGTGTGTACCTGGGTGTACTTGGAAATAAGAATTTCATCCACTTTCCAGCCCTGGCTAGCTTCGAAGTATCATCCTCAGATCTCAACCTACAGAGTACCTAAGATTACATGTGTGAGCCAAGAAAACCCAGAAATTTCAAATTAATTAAAATATGTATTTATATGTGTGCGACATGTATGCATGAAATGTGCATACATACTAAGAGTTTTAGAATTAGAGAACTAGGAATTGTCCAAAATGGTAAGAAATCCAAACCAACCCAAAAAAAATTCCCAAAGGAAGTAGAGAGCTTAGTGTATACTAAATTAATTATTAAAAGAAATCATAAGTCTATCTTTTTTTAGAGAATGATGGAAGTGAGAAAAGAGGCAGAAAGAAGCAAGGAATATAGTGTGTCTTCAATTCAATGGCATATGTCATGTACCAATATATAAAAGGCATTGCTTTAAGTTTTTATTGTGTTTTCTTGCTCAAAATATGTACAGAGAGGTTACAGTTTCATACATTAGGCTTTGGGTACATTTCTTGTACGCTTTGTTACCTCCTCCCTCATTCCCCCTTCCCCTTTCCCTCTCCCTCCATGAGTTGTCCAGTTGGTTTACACCAAATGGTTTTGCAAGTATTGCTTTTATAGTCGTTTGCCTTTTTATCATTTGTCTTTCGATTTTGATATTCACTTTCACTTTCCTATTTCTAATACCAGTATATACAGTTTCCAATGTACTCAGATAAGATACAGTGAGAGTTCGGGTACAACCACAGGAAGGGGATACAAGAAGATCATCAACAATAGACAGTATGGTATTACATGGCAAGTTGGAAGTAATTAACAACAGTGATATAACAGTCGTTCCATAACATGGAGTTCATTTCACTTAGCATCATCTTATGCATTCATAAGCATTTAGGCCCTTATGATCCTTTGCTATGACTAGCATAAACCTGTGCTTATTCTTCCCTATGAGGAAGACCATAGAATCCATGTTTCTTTGGGTTTGGTTCACTTCACTTTGTATAATTTTGTACAAGTCCTTCCATTTCCTTATGAATTGGGCAATGTCATTCTTTCTGATAGAGGCATAAAATTCCATTGTGTATATGTACCACGTTTTCCTGATCCATTTGTCTACTGAGGGGTATCTGGGTTGGTTCCATATTTTAGCTATGACAAATTGTGCCGCAATGAACATTGTTATGTTGGTGGCTTTAGTGTGTTCTTGTTTGTGGTCTTTTGGGTAGATGCCCAAAAGTGGGGCTGCTGGATCATAGGGGAGCTCTATGTTTAGCCTTCTGAGTAATCTTCATACCGCTTTCCAGAGTGGCTGAACTAGTTTACATTCCCACCAACAATGAAGTAGGGTTCCCTTTTGGCCACATCCACTCTAACATTTATTATTGTTAGTTTTCTTGATAAAGGACATTCTTCTGGGGTGAGGTGGAATCTCAAAGTTACTTTGATTTGCATTTCTTTTATGGTCAGTGATGTAGAGCACTTTTTCATATGTCTCTTGGCCATTCTCATTTCCTCATCAGAGAAGTCTCTTTTTAAGTTGGTTCAATGTATGCAAGTCAATTAATGTAATTCACCACATCATCCTGAGCAAAGTAAAGAATCAGATGCTTATATCTCTGGATGCAGAAAAGGCGTTTGATAAAATCCAGCACCTATTTATGCTAAAAGCCCTGGGAAAATTGGGATTCCAGGGAATACTCCTGAATATAATAAAGGCAGTTTATGACAAACCAAGAGCAAGAGTAATTCTAAATGGTGAAAAGCTAAAGCCATTCCCTTTAAAATCAGGAGCAAGACAGGGAGGTCTGCTCTCTCCCCTTTTCTTCAACATAGTACTAGAATTCCTAGCCAAAGCACTTTGACAAGAAGAAAACATAAAGAGGATCCAAATAGAAAAAGATGAAGTTAAATTTTCTCTCTTTGCAAATGACATGATCCTATACCTAAAGAACCCCATAAACTTTACTCCCAAGTTACTAGAGCTGATCCAAAACGTTGGCAAAGTAGAGGATATAAAATAAACCCTCAAAAATCAACAGCCTTTCTATATGTTAATGACCTGAAGACAGGCTGAAATCAGGAAAGCAACTCCTTTTGCAATACCTCAAAAAACATAAAATACCTAGGAGTAACCTTAACCTAAGAAGTGAAAGAATTATATGATGAGAACTTTAAAAACATGAAAAACAAAATTAAGGCAGAACTAAGAAAATGGAAAAACTTCCCATGCTTCTGGATTGGGAGGATTAATATAATCAAAATGGGAATATTGCCAAATGCTATCTACGAATTCAATGCAATACCCATTAATATCCCAACATCATTTTTTAATGAAATAGAGGAGCAATGCAGAAATTCATATGGAACAATAAAAGACCCTGAATAGCAAAAAAAAAAAAAAAAAAATCCTACGCAAAAAGAACAGTGCTGGAGGAATTACAATACCAAACTTCAAGCTGTATTATAAAGCTATATTAATAAAAACAGCTTGGTATTGGCATCGGAACAGACCTGAAGACCAATGGAACAGAATTGACGACCCAAAAATGAACCCACAAAAGTATGCCTACTTAATCTTTGATAAAGGAGCTAAAAAATAGGATGGAAGACAGATAGCTCTTTAACAAATGGTGCTGGCAAAACTGGTTCAACACCTGCAACAAAGTAAAACTAGATCCTTATGTATCACCCTGCACCAAAATCAATTCCAAATGGATCAAAGACCTTGAAATAAAAACAGATACCCTGAGAACACTAAAAGAAGGAGTAGGAGAAACACTTGGGCTCCTTGGCACAGGACGTAACTTCCTCAACAAAGACCCAGAAATGCTACAAATCAATGAAAAGATGGAAAAATGGGACTGCATCAAACTGCAGAGCTTCTGCACTGCAAAGGACATAGCTCACAAGATAAACAGAAAACCCACAGATTGGGAAAAGATCTTTACCAGACATACAATGGGCAAAGATATCATATCTAAATATATGCAGAACTAAAAAAAATTACATTCCTGAAAAAAAAAAAAACGCAAAGAACCAATAACCCCCTCAACGAGTGGGCTAAAGACTTAAAAAAGAGACTTCTCTGATGAGCAAATGATATTAGCAATTTTTCAACTTGGCACAGCAAACATTTGCAACCTGTCCTGAATTCCACTTTGAAATATAATGCTTAACAAATGATGTACTGAATATATTTTGACTTTCCTCAGATTTTGGCCACAAAGGAAGAAATTAAGTTGTTTATTTCTTCTGCAAATCAGTGGGTACTTGAATTTTGTCTGTGAGAAACATGGTCAATTTCTTCGTCTAAATGGATGAATTCTAGCCTATGAAAGAAGCTGATTTCTCAAGAAACAAGTCTCTTGCTTATTTTGAGATTGCTTTGTTCTTATAGAACTATGGGTACAAGTTAGTCTTAGAATCTTCTAGGAAATAAACTGTCAGTTCACAGGAATCTTTGCTTCATTCATGTATATGTTCCAAGTACCTAGAAACGTTCCAGGCATAGAATAAGCATTCAATAAATTTTATGTTATTAAATTTTGTGATTTAGAAAAAGCATATTATTGTAGTTCATTTAGGATTATGAATTTGTTTACTTTTTGCCTATGTGTAATTCCTTGGAATCATGAAAGAGATAGTAAGACACTATTCTCTGCTCTAAAATTTGATTTATCATAACCAAAATAGACTGGTAGCTCTTAAAGTAGCACAGTTAATTCCAATTTACCTAAACTGTTTTTTTTTCTTCTACATTTTCATCCATATTAAGTTTTATTGAGGATGGTGCAATATTTCCATAATTGATACAGTATCTTCTCTGTGGAGGATTTTACCATGTGCTAAAGGATTTCATGGGTGAAATTGCACTTTGCAATGTAATTGGAAAAGTTTGTATGACCAATTCTTGTTTTATAAGTCAGTGCAAAAAAGATTTAGTTTTTATAAAAGCTGAGAAAACTGGCTGAAAGCTTTCTGTTTCTCTTGTGGTTATAAAATGCCTGTGAATTATAATGTGTAATATGATTTCAAATATTACACTTTAACAGCTTTCTTTGTAAAAACAAACCTTCTTGGAAAAAAGTTTATATTTGTCAAGTTAGGAAGGGTTTCTTAGGGTTTTTATTTTTCTAAATATTTTTCTAAATACTTAAAGAAAGCTTTCAAAGTGATTATCTCAAAGGAGAGAGAGAGAGAGAGAGAGAGAGAGAGAGAGAGAGAGAGAGAGAGAGAGAGAGAGAGGATCCACCTAATCATAGATAGCCAAGGACCGACATAGTGATTATTCTCAATGTGCATCATGGCTCCCTGTGTGCTGCCTTCTGCTAGCAGACCCCAAATTGCTTATAGTGGTATGCACAGAACCCAGAACTAGACAGCAATAATGCACATGCAGGTGACTTGGCAGGGCCAATGGATACTCTTTGAATGGGTGTTGTAGGAAGATATATATATATTCCTGTTCTGGATATTTGTCTACATTAAGTACATCATCGTCTCCTGCCACAGAAAGATTGTCTGCCATGGAAAGCAGTATCCACAGGGCAACTAAACAAAGAGATGTAACAAATCAAGAGAAGGGCAGGTGGCTATGAGACATATTTGTAGGGGAACTGTCCTTTTAAGTGCTAGAGAAGCCTTTATTCAGGAACTGCAGTTTAGTCTTTATTTTTGGACTCCTCCCTTATGCTAATTTTCCTACCAATTTGCCTAGTGAACTTCTGTTCATCTTAGTACAACTGTCAGATAAAATCTGTTTTACTTTTAGTATATATGTTTTTTCAGAAAACATATGCTTTTGTTCCGGGACCCTTTCATAATGTAGGCTTATTTGTACAAGTTTTTCTCCACATGTTTTTGTTCCTCTGGTTATAGAATCATTGAAGGAAATGACTATGCCCGATGTTACTACAAAATCACCAGCAATATTATCAAAGTACTTAACACACTGGAAATTGTAAGGAGAATTTTCTCAAAAGGATAAAATATAAACATGAAAGAAATCTGGCTGTAGTTCTTTAATCAAGAATTTTTCAATAAGAATGAATAATATATATAAAGACTCAGAAGAGGTTAGTATCTTCTCCCAGTGAAAAAGTTATTTAAAGTTAAATAGCAGTGTGCTGAACCAGAAGTAAAAGGAGTAGAAACATTGGACAAATGTGAGTTCTAAACAATAAAGGTGTCATAATTCCTTCTGCCCTTTCTTGGTCTTTCTTGTCTCCTATGTGGAAAGTAATTGGACAAGAGCAGGATAGATCTAACTGAGGAATCAGAAAGCCTTCTAAGAGTCTAGCAAAGAGATAATGAATTAACCTGGGGTAGCAACTGTGGAGATTGAGAAGAAAGAATATGAAAGGGTAATTCAAAGAAGACGTTTACCTGTTCATATTTAACAAGTATGGCAGTCTTATATTTTTGTTATAACTGGTATGTTAAATTTCCATTTGCATCAAAGTTCCTCAACTAATACTTGCTTCCAAAGCTAGGTTTAGTGCTGAGGAAATAGAAATGGAGTCGTGGTAATAAATGAATGGAAAGTAAATTATTTGCTATTAAAATCCTTCAGGCATTCAATTTTATAGAGGCATTGTGACCTGCTAAAAAAAGAAACTAATTCATAAAAGCACATAAGTGCATTTTATAATGTTCAGGATATGTTTACCTTTACTTGGCTGTAATAATAATAAATTCCAGAACTTGAATCAGTATGTGCAAGAGTTATAGATTCTTCTCTGAAGGCCTTGTTTTATGTATTTTTAATGTAAAATATGTGAAGCTTAATTTTACTAGTCATGAAAAAAGTAATTGTAAAGCTTATCTAAACTCCTCTTAACCATGAAAAGTTTGCAGTGTTTCTGAAGGCTGTAAAATGGTTGGTTCTATCTATTGCTGTTCTTTTGATTTCTTAGTAAATAGTTGAACATCACAATTTTCTTATTATTCTACAATTAATTCTAATAGTATATTGATATACAACACCTGACACATCTAGATAGAATGGGGGACTGAAAGTTCTGGTTTTAGTGATCTGCCCCCCCCACCCCCGAGTAAAACTATTAAAATCCATCTATTCAAATGATCTATAAAGTTTAGTAAACAGAAAGTCCAAGAAGTTAATGAACACAAGACCTAGATGGATCAGTATAATTGTGAAACATGAGGTAACTGAAGAATTGATAACTGCATGGAAATTCATAGAGGTAATAAGATGTTTATAACGGAGCTCAATATGTGAAGATAAAGGGTTGAAATTTGTTTTGCGGCTGTGGAAGAGTATAAAGTATTGGTTTACATGTGTAACATGATAATACAGAATTCCTCTTTAAATGAAATGTAGATGTTCTGACTTAGAAAACTGAAAGAGACGATTATGGCTACTTAGAAAGAGAGTGCTGTATTAAATGAAGGAGACCAAATATATGGATAAAGACATAAAAATAAAGTTTACATTTAATTTTAATTCTCAGTCTCTATATTTCCAGATAAATTTTAAAATAATCATCTTAACGAGCATGAAAATAATCTTCCTGTGGCTAGGAATGTGGCTAGGGGCCAAGCATGCATGCAGTTCTGGGTTTGACTCCTCAGTAGCACACAAACAGAAGGAGCTGGAAGTGTCACTGTTGTTCAATTGGTAAAATGGTAGCCTTAACAAAAGAAGTTCAGGGACAGTGCTCAAGTGCTGAGGTCAAACCCCAGGACTGGCAAACAAACAAACAAACATAACTTCCATCATTTTAATATGGGTCTAACCAAATATATCTATATATATACATATACAAATAATATATATAATATACATGTACATATATATATATATATATACAAAATATTAGAGGACAAAGGCTGTCATTGTGTAATAAGCCTTCCAGCTATTGATCTGGCATATCTTCCCTTCATTTAGGTTTTCTTCAATTCTCTTTATTATACTTTATAGACTTGAATTACTATTCTAAAGTTCATGTATATATTCTATGTGTGTGATATAAATATATATACATTACATGTTGATACATGCACATATATGTGAGTGTGTATGTGTGTGTGTGTGACATAGCATGTTTTTCTCCTTTTCCTGCTATTATGAAAATTACATCATCTTAAGTGCCAAAAGTACCTTATAGTTTTGAAAGTAATCCAGTTTGGTTTTAATATATTATGCCATATACTTTGTAGTTTTTACAAGGAAATTCAGTATCTATATTCTAAAGAAAGAGCAATATTTAGCTTTCCTTTCAATGTCTGATGTTTCTTTATGTCAGTGTTATACTGGCTTAATTAAATAAATCAAAGAATTATGTCTTTTCTCCTTCCAAATTATCTTGTGTAACTTTGGTAGGACATCTTGAATTAAAATTGAGGTCCTCTATTATACAGTTTCTTCATAGAAAGGCATTTTCATTGCTTAATATACCAACTCTATTGAAGCATAAATGGTATGCCATACACTTCAATATCTAAGAGATAAATACATTCATTTTAGTATGCTTATATCATCATTGCAATCACTTTTAGAAAATATCCATTATCACATTCAATAAATTTCATGCCTATTAACAGTTATTCTCTAGTCCACCCCATTAAACCTAAACAACTACTTTGTAATCCACTTTCAAATTGCCTAGATTTCATCATTCTAGACATTTCATATGAATGAATCATTCCACATTTAGTTTTTCATGATTGGATTTTGAGTACTTGAAATAATGTTTTTAAGGTTCATCTATGTGGTAATATATATCATGATCATATTTCTTTTTATTACCCACAGTGTGAATAATATTGCATTGTATAAATATACTACATTTTGTCTACCCAGTCAGTCATCATTTGATACATAACTTGTTTTTTTTTCCATTTGGAGTTTGATATCAATAACATCGGTATTATCGAGCATGAGCATTTTTTTACTCAGACATATGCTTCCTTTTCCATTATTTTCCTAGGATTGAGACATATTTTCTTATAGAAACTCAGTGCCAAAACTTGTGAGTAAAAATAAAATTGATTTCCACCACAACTGCAACATTTAATATCTTCGATAGCAAACTATGAAGGCTCCAACTTCGCCATATACTCTCCCACATTATTATTTTGTTTTTTAAATTATAACCAAAATAGGCTGGTAATGTGGTTTAGCAGTAGAGTGCTTGCCTAGCATACATGAAGCCCTGGGTTCGATTCCTCAGCACTATATAAACAAAAAAGATGGAAGTGGCTCTGTGGCTCAAGAGGTAGAGTGCTAGCCTTGAGCAAAAAGAAACCAGGAACAGTGCCCAGGCCCTGAGTTCAAGCCTCAATACTGGCAATAAATAAGTAAATATATAAATTACATAACCAAAATAAAGTGTGTACACTAATGTCTCTTTGTGCTTTATTTGTGCCTGTGCCTGAAGAGTAAAATTTTGAACACATGAATATTTCAAGTGCTTAATACTGATTTTTTTCTTGTCCTTTATTTAGTTTTAGATTTGATTGTTCCAGTGTAGTTGTGTCTACATATTCAAGATACTAGTTCCTTCTCTAGGATATGCTTTCAAATGTTATGATATAGGGACCCAGGCCTCAAGGGAAGCAACCAATCTAAATGTTAATGTAACTAATAACATAGCTGGAAAATGCACTTCACAAAACCTGACAGAATCTTGGGAGTTGTTAATACCTAAAAATACCCAGCATTTTGTGCTGCCATGACAGACACTGAAACTCAGCCTTCAATAGTTGAACTCCAGGTTCCTTCCCACTCTTTCCTTTGTGTGGTTCCCTAGGCCAAGAGAGACCAGGCATGATTCCTACTATCTCTAAATAATAGGTTTCAGTTCCTTTCCAATTTCCTATTCAAAGAAGCCATTTACATCTACCCACGGGAACAAGGGGTCTTCCCACTTCCTTGGCACTAACAAAGCCTTCCTCCCACAGTCTCTGCTTGTTCTCTTAGTTTCCAAATGTAAACTGTGTGGACCCACATGGCCCACAATGTCTTTCTGCCCTACACTTTCAGTATATATGACTAACAAAACTGCCATTCATTTCATCTGTCAAGTGCTAAGTGTCATGTGAAGGACCAAAGCCAACTTCAGGCTGTTCCCTCCTTCCTTCAGGAGAATGTCAAAGGCCTGCTTGAATAATTCAACTAGTGGTAAGAAACGTATTTGCATGAATTCGTGTGAAGGCAATTCTATCATTTGGGACAATATAGAAATAAAATGGAATGGATTCTGCTGAGATAAGTCACTTGCCTCTCACAGCCTGGGATTGTTCATAAAATCATGTAAATACAATGAGATTCCAAGATCTCAACATTTCTTTTTATAGAAATTAATTATTTATTGTATGGAAAGTTAAAGGAATTACAATAAAAGCAATTTAACCAAAGAGGAAGTTGGAGTATTCTTGCTGTTGTATATAGATCAACAACAGTCACACCACGTGGTCTTTGAAAAAAACATATGGACCTAAATACATTTATGTACTCAAATATAAATGTTTCTCTGTTTCTCTAAAAGTTTAAAATCTTAACAAAGATACCTGCAAATAGCAGGACATCACAACTGACATAGGAGATGGAGAATCTTTTCTACATACTAACATCAATTGAAGTCTAATCAAAGGCAAATTTTCTTAGTGAGAACAATTAGAAATATGGGAAAAGAAAGGTAAACATGTCAAAATTTTGGTAAATGCAACTTTGCACATTTCCTATGGGCATCATATGCAAGTGTTCTGTAATGGTATGAATTTGCTGTTGGGAGAAATGAAAAGTAATCCTTGTTGAAAACATGTATCTATTATGAATGAAGCTGATGACACTTTCTTATAATCATCCAATTGTCCAAATAAGTGTTCTTTACAACAAATCTTAAATTTTCCAAGAAAAATATTTTATATAGTCAGTTTATCAGTAAGTAATATCTTTAAAAGTTGCCTATAGATATATTAACATGCTAGGCACCGGTGGTTTGCACCTATAATTCTAGCTACTTAGGAGGCTGAGATCTGAGGATCACAGTTGGAAGCAAGCCCAGGCAGAAAAGTCCATGAGATTCTATTGCCAATTAATCATAGAAAAACCCAGACGTGGTGCTGTGGCTCAAGTAGTATAGCACTAGCCAGAGAAAAAGTTGCTCAGAGAGTCCTCAAGACTAAGCCTAAACCCCACAACTGAAAATAAAAAGATATACAAGTGTAATACTTAAACTAATATATGACTTGCTTATACATGATAACATATTGATAAAGAAATGGAGAAATATGTGCATCTACACTTTTGTAGTACATCTATTTTCTGAACTTCCAAATGGTGTTCTAAAATACTGTCTCACATCAGCATACTGTTATGTCAGGCTTAGAGTGTTTAAAGGAAATACTCATATTCTAAGAAGTAACAATAGGGTGAAAACTCAAGCTTCACATAGTTTGGGGGAGTTGTACTTTCAAATTGGTGATATAAATGACAAAAGAATATTTGCATTCACAGAAACTAGTAATAATGTTTCCCTTTTTATTGTTTTTTACTTAGCATGTATGCAAGAGGTAAAGATTTATTTTTGGACTGATTACATATTTATTTTAAAAAATCTTTCAAAATAGGGGCTGGGAATATGGCCTAGTGGTAAAGTGCTGGTCTTGTATACATGAAGCCCTGGGTTCGATTCCTCAGCACCACATATATAGAAAAAGCCAGAAGTGGCGCTGTGGCTCAAGTCACTGAGTGCTAGCCTTGAGCAAAAAGAAGCCAGGGACAGTGCTCAGGCCCTGAGTCCAAGGTCCAGGACTGGCAAAAAAACAACAAAACAAAAAACAACCAGAATATTTAAATGTTGTGACTCTAAATGAAGCCTACTAAAATGGAAAATTTATTGTTTGATTGATGTGCGCAGGCATATATCCACATAATGAAGCACACTAAAGACAAATTAGCGCAATTGTCTACAATTACAAGTGTCTTCTCTGAATAAGCTCAAACTTTTGTTATCAAGTTCAACTTTGGGGTGGAGTTATACTGTTTGTAAAACAGAATAATCTGTCTGGAATAGTCTTGAATAATCATTTCACCTTGTGATTCTTCATTTCACATAATACTGAAAATCCATGCTGTTTTCCAATATTAGATTGAGGGAAAAAAAAGATCAAATCTCAACTTTAGACTCCCATATATAGATGGAATTAATTAGCATTGGGGCATGTTGTTACATATTTATAATTCTTGATACAATGGAGACAAAGCTGGGAGGATCATGATCAGAGTCTGGCAAGGGAAAAAACATGAGTACCTACGTGAGAATTAACTGAAAGTACTATGAGTTGCACATATGCTCAAGTGGTAGAGTACATGCCTAGCCAATATCAGGCACTGAATTGAAAGCCTAGTACTGGTCCCTAAAATTAAAAAAAAATCAAATATATTCTTATAAATAAAATAATATATGTGCCAGTGGGACATTCCTTAGTAAATTAGTTTCTAGTGTCAGGAAGAATATTGGTATTCATTAGATATTTAGTAATTACAGACTGAAGAACAGAAAAAACAACTATAGCATTATAAACTTTACTAAAATAATCTATGCAATTCAATGAACAGGAAAACTGTAATATATCTACAATAGATTTTCTGGGATCAGTATCATGGTATTCACAAAGTTTTGCTTCTTCATGAGATTTCTTAGTGTGAGATTTTTCTCTTCTCCCTTCTCTCTTCTCATACTTCATTCTGAAGACCCACATATTTCAGAAGTCTAGGGTCTGAGGATCATGTTTCAAAGCCAGACAGAAAAGTCCGTAAGATTTTTATTTCAATTAACTACCTAAAAACCGGATGTGGAATTGTGGATCAAAGTGGTATAGTGCAAACCTTGAGTGCAAAAGTTCAGAAGAAGTGCTCAGGCTTTGTGCTCAAGCCCCATATCTGACGAGAAAGAGAGAGAGAGAGAGAGAGAGAGAGAGAGAGAGAGAGAGAGAGAGAGAAGAAAGAATAAACCAACTGAATTTAAGCTAGAGTAAAAAAGAGAAGCTATACAGTTACAGGTAGAGAATAGTATTTTTTAACTTCTTTATTGTCCAAGTGATGTACAGAGGGGTTGCACTTTCTTACATAAGGCAGTGAGTACATTTCTTAACCAACGGCTTGTTACCTCCTCCCTCATCTCCCCTTCCCCCCTTCCCCATTCTCTCTTCCTCCCATGAGTTGTACAGTTGGTTTACACCATATTGTTTTGTACGTATTGCTGTTGCATTGATTTGTCTTTTTATCCTTTGTCACTCAATTTTGGTATTCCATTTCCCTTCCCTAGTTCCAATGCAGTTACAGTGATATCAGGGGTAAAACCATGGGAAAGAAATACAAAAGAAAAAGCGCATCATTTCACATGGCATGTTGAAAATAACAACGATGAGATACCACTTGTTTCCATCACTTGGAGTTCATTTCACATAGCATCATCTTATGTGTTCATATGGACATAGCTATTGAGCTATTATGATCTTCTTCTAGGACTATGACAGAGTGTACTAATTATTTCCCAGTAAGGGAAACCATAGGAGTCTATGTTTCTTTGGTTCTGGCTCACTTTGGTTATGTACTTGTTGGAATTATAGGTTGTGCAAGTATATTTTCTTCCTGTATATATGTTAACATTTAATATAAATTTAATGAATTAACAAAACCCAATTGAATACAAATGTTATTTTTATTCAAATGAAAAAGTAAAGATAGCTTAAGTCTCATTTACTAACAAGTTATTTCATTACTCACCACTGAGACAGGTAGCACAAGGTAAATACAGAAAAATACTTTCTCACTACTTTACTACTGACACTAATTTTAAGATACTTCTGTTGTTAATACTAATTGTTGATACAAATCAATTGTGAGTACTAAGTAGCTAAGTGCTGGTAGCTCATGCCTGTAATCCTAGCTACACAGGAGGCTGAAATCTGAGGATGACAGATGTAAGCCAGCCAAGGAGTCTATGACTCTTATCTCTAAACACCAGAAAACCAGAAGTGGAGCTAAGCCTCATAGTAGAGTACTAGCATTGAGCAAAAAGGTCTTTGTCAGATGCCAAGTTCAAGGCACAGGACCTGCAAGACAATCAAACAAAACCCCCAAATCAAACAAAAAATACCTAAGAATTTAAATTTACTATTAATATTAGATATACAATGAATCATAACAAATGAAAGCAGCTATTCAGATGAAATGAACAATATATGAAATCACTTGGGAGTGTTAATGAATTTGGAGATCTAAAATGAAATAGCCAGATTATATCCTACTAGAAAACCCCACTCAACCCATGTAGCTGCACACTGTAAAAAACAACAAAATACTTCCAAACCAAGTCATAGGCAGAGAAAAATCCATAGAAGAATTAGTTACTGTCTATGAAAAATTGATGCTGTATTGGAGAAGAAACTTTCAAACAGATAAATACCACAAAACACAGTATACTTCATTTCCTTTTAATGTCCCATCTTCTTTTTCAATAAATATAATTTAATTTTCGATCTCCTGAATGAATGTCTGTTTTTTACTTTCCTGTTTATTATTTAATTGAGAACTGGACACTATGATGTCACAGGAATCTGCCTTCAAGCTTTAGTGATGGTGGAGAATGAATGAAGTAGAAATCTATGATGGCAACATATGAAGAAGGCATAAAGAAGCTCCGTGAAAACTCTTGAACAACAGGAAATGCAGGAGGGATGGGAAAAAGACCAACAGATGAGGTTAATTTGCCTAAATTTTAGAATATGCACATGTGAAATTACCATGGTGAAATTCCTTTGAACAATTAATATACACTACAAAAATTTACAGGAAGTTAAACAGACTTGTGGTCCATTAAGTAGTAGCAGGAACAGGGAGGGTCAACAAAGAGAGTAGATAAGGGTTTATATGTCTGAGAGCTTTATATGTGTGTGCAAATGGAACGATAAACTTATTATAGTTGTTCTAAGAAGGGGGAGTGGGGATGAGAGACAGATAGATACGTTTGATGAGCACATTGTGGATACGTATGGAAATGTCACAATTAAATCTTCCCCTTTAACAATGAACATATGCTAACAAATTCTTCAAAACAAAAGCAATACTTGCAAACTGTTTGGTGTAAGTTAACTGAACACCTCAGGGAGGGAAAGGGGGAGGGAGGAGGGGGGTATGAGGGACAAGGTAACAAACAGTACAAGAAATGTATCCAATGCCTAACGTATGAAACTGTAACCTCTCTGTACTTCAGTTGTTGTTTTTGTTTGTTTGTTGTTTTTGTTGTTGTTTTTTGCCAGTCCTGGGCCTTGGACTCAGGGCCTGAGCACTGTCCCTGGCTTCTTTTTGCTCAAGGTTATCACTCTGACACTTGAGTCACAGTGCCACTTCTGGCCATTTTCTGTATATGTGGTGCTGGGGAATCGAACCCAGGCCTTCAAGTATACAAGACAAGCGCTCTTGCCAGTAGGCCATATCCCCAGCCCTGTACTTCAGTTTTATAATAAAAACTTAAAAAAAAAAGAATGATAACGTGGTTATAATTACATGATTATTATTGTGTTCATAGCCTTTGGAATCTGCCAGTATGTTTGGTATTGGCAATCAATGATCAATTGTCAACAGTGGTCTCTGTGTGACAAAAGTTATATTGACTGAAAGTTGTAATGAATATTGATGTTTGATACTTTAGTAATGTTGGGCTCGGGTCGCCTTCCCTGGTGTGGGAATCAAGGCTCAGCTACGCTTCTCACAACTCCCTTCCTCACCATCTCCCCTGGTCACCCGGCCCACAGGTAAGGCCAGGGTGGAGCGGGGGAGCCAGCACTGACCATACGTGCACAATGCCGGACGAGAACGCTTTGCCCACCTCCTTACCAGTAAAGAAAGCCAGGCATACGTGGGTCTCGGAGAAGCTTCAAGAGCAATCTGATTTATTAAGGCAGGGGCAAGGACTAATGATAGGAAGAGAAGGTGATCGGCCAGGATGCTGATAGGCTGGGAGCTTCCCATGTGACCCCCTCATGAGCTAACGTCACTTGAAAGCACTGTACCAGGGAGAGACTGGGGGCACCTGGGCTGGCGAGAAAGTTGGGGGTTGTTTGCAAAGTCGATTCTTCTGGTTCCAGACCCAGAGAATTGTGGCCTGCTTCTGCATTCCCCCAGGGCTGGGAGAAGGGTGGCGTCTAGTCCCCCGTCAAGTCCAAAGGCTGGATCCCAACATCTGCCCCTTTTACATTTATTTTTTATTTATTTTTTCTTTGATCAGCAGGAGGCGCCCTACTTGAGAGCGCGCCGTGTCTTAGGTTGCCCCCGCCATGGGGAGTCGTACCCGTCTTGGGCTAATGCCCTAACTCTTCAGGCTGACCTTCCTGCCGGGCTGGCGGGCCCGATGAGAGGACTCGGGGAAAGTGGGATTGGCACTTGAAAGAAAGCCCTGATAATTTTCTCTCATGCCAGAGGACCTCAGTGAGCAGCAGGTCCTAATGGTCGAGTGACAAGCCTCATGGGGTTCCTACATGGCTAAAAGGCCAAAGGCCACTTGTTATCTAGATAGTTCTGGCCTATCGCTTACAAAATAAGAGACCCATGTGTCTAGCACAGGGCAATGTAAACATAATGTAAATGGGAGCATAAAGCAGACATGAGCATAAGCAATCGTAATACAAGGCAAATGCAAACATGAGCAACTGTAACACATGAGCAGTTACAACACAGGCACAAAGTAATGGAGGGTCTCTTATCTGGCTTAGTCCATAAGAAATAGAGGAATCCTGGTCCATTCTGGTGTCACTCAAGATAGCGCAGATGGCTCTTCCTTCCCTCGATGGTGAGGTAGAGGCAGGTTCAGGTCCTGGCGATTTGGCAGCCAGGGTGCTGGTAACTTAACAACTGAGGTTAGTAAACACTTTATAGTAAACATTGCAGCAAGGTGCCAATCCCTTGTTTATTGTAAACATTTATCATAAAACATTAAGGTGTCCAAGTCCTTTAGCTCCTATTTCCCTCCAATGGGGACCCCTAAGATAAGCAGCAAAGGGGGGAGCGAAGGGAAGAACAACAGTGTGCAAAATTTCCCTTTGGTCCTTGTGCAAGGCTGTGGGCCACGCTGCCACATCAAACATTACTCCAAAGGGTGCCAGGCAAGGTCCAGGGAAGAAACAGGGCCAACACTGGGTCCATCGCTGGTACAGGAAGGCTTTCCCATTTCTCCATAGAAAATTCCACCATGGTCTTTGCTTTCCTGAGAGGAAACAAGGGGAGACATCCCTCAAGGGCAGGTGCCCTTGGGTGGCTATTCTGATGAACAATATTTTAAGTCTCTAGCTGGTATCCAGATTGGATTCGGTTCCCTAGTTGGGAAAACACAGGTGAAGCCCCTTCCTGCACTGATAAGTGGGTCTGGGCCTCGCCATGCCCCTGTAAGGGGGTCCTTCCAATGGACTTCCACCTTTAAGTAGGGTGTTTGGCTTGACCAGTGTCTCTGGAAAGCCGACAGAGGTTGGTCCTTAGAGAAATTTAAAATATTCAATGTAAACATCGCTGTCCTCAGCTGGTCATGGGGGCTTCCCCCCCTTTTTGTTTTAATAATTGATCCTTCAGGGTCTTATTATGCCTCTCAATTATGGCTTGACCCTTTGGGTTGTATGGTATTCCAGTGGTATGTTTAATACTCCACATTTGGAAAAAGGCCTGTAAAGGCTTACTGGTGAAGCAAGGTCCATTATCTGTTTTCACCTGTAAAGGCAGCCCTAGGATAGCAAAACATTGTAAGAAGTAGCTTTCAGCATGCCGTGCTCTTTCCCCCATATGCAGAGAGGCCTAACACGCACCAGAGCATGTGTCAATAGACATAAATATATATTTTAGCCTTCCAAAAGGAGCGTAGTGGGTTACATCAGTCTGCCAAATTAAGTTAGGTTTCAAACCTCTTGGGTTCACCCCTGGAGATTGCAGGGGAGGGACCTGCACGAAAGGCATACACGATTTGCAAGTCCTTATAATCTTTTTTAGGTCTTTTATAGGAATTGAAGGAAATCTCTGATGTAACCCTCTCCAATTTAAGTGAGTGCGCTCATGGAGTCCTTTGGCCATTTGAAGGTTTTGAGGTTGTACAATGGCCAGAGCTATGATGGTTCCATTAGTGGCCAGCTGGTCAGCCATATGATTACCTTGTGCCAGGTCCCCAGGCAATCGTTGGTGACCATGAAGGTGCTGTAAAAATATAGGCTCACCCCGCTCTTTTAACAGAGACCTGACTTGGATCATCAGAGGAGTGATTGGGTTTTCATCTAATTTAATGTATGAAAATACCAGGTTGGGTAGCAAATTAACCACATACAGACTATCAGAAAGCAAGTTCATTGGCTGTTTGACATGGGTCAGTTCCAGGGCGACTGCGTACAATTCTTTAAATTGTGCAGAGCCAGTGACGGCTTCAAAGTAATGGGTGTTTTCTTTGCCACCGGCAGGGGGTGAGGCGGAGTGCACCACTACGGCAGAACCGGCTCGTCCCCCATCTGTAAACACATTGGCAGCCTTGACAAGAGGCTTGGTAGAGAAAAGCACAGGAGGTGTCCATTGTAGCCTGGAAAATGAGGTCACCCACCTCGAGGTGCCATAGTGGCCATCTACCTTTCCCATAAAGCCCTCAAGGGCACTGGACACACGTGCATTATTCCTTCTGACCCATTCAAAATCTGACAAGTGGTAAGGAATAGTTAGCACATCGGGATCTCACCCATAATGTCTCAGGGAAGTATCCCTGCCCTTGATTACCAAGTCAGCTAGCTGGTCTAGCTGGGAATAAACTCTGGGAGCTCCTCCCACTGAGGCGTGCACCCACTGAAGAGGCTCGCCTGATTGGGTAATAGCAGCTGAAGAAAGTTCAGACCTGGGGAGGATCCAGAGGCAAAGTGGGCACTCAGGCTTGTAGTGTGCCAGCTGTGCCCTATTTAGGGCCAATTGGATTTTCTGGAAGGCTGTTTGAAGTGATGGAGTTATTGTAATAACATCAGTGGGTGCTTTGCCCTTCAAAGAGTCATG
The DNA here is from genome assembly GCF_023159225.1 of Perognathus longimembris pacificus. Taxonomy (NCBI): domain Eukaryota; kingdom Metazoa; phylum Chordata; class Mammalia; order Rodentia; family Heteromyidae; genus Perognathus; species Perognathus longimembris. The sequence continues at coordinate 95,112,988 of NC_063162.1, read as the reverse complement.
GAGTGGAAGCAGCTCCTCTGTAGGCAGGTGAAGCCAGGGTCTTAGCCAATTAATCTCCCCCAACAGTCTTTGCATCTCCACCAGAGTATAAGATGACTGGAAGGATAACTGGGGCTTAAGGGGGCACACAGAGTCTAGTTTAAGCTCTGCCCCCAAGATCTTAAAGGGGTATACTTTGTGAACCTTGTCACTGGCTATATGCAGCCCTCCTCTTTGTAGGAGTATTTGTACCTTGTTATAGGCCAAGTCTAGCACTTGAACAAGGGACAGTTGTTCTGATACCATTTCCTTTAACTTTTTTAATTTGTTTGAGGGACTAGGCCACCATTTCACCCAAATCGGGGCGCGGATGGCAGGGACAGTAGGAATGGTGGCCCTTAGGATTGGGAATGAGGCCCTGTAGGAGAATTGGGAGCCTCCAGCCCCGAGGCCTCAGAGGGAGGCACTTTTTAGTAGCCACTAGGACCACCTGATTGGTCCTGGCCTGTGATGACCAGCCTTAATCTTTCCCAAGATATCTCGTCCCAGCAGGTTATCTGGTGATTTTGTTATTATTAAGGGAGGCACTATTCCCTTGCTGCCATTCATATCATCCCAAGGAAGCCAGTTCCTGGTTGTTTCACTTTCAGCTGTGCCTCCCACCCCCGAGATCTGGGGGCCAGGGATTAGGTCCCACCATGGAGGCACTAACTCCTTCTTTAATATGGTCTGATCTGCTCCTGTATCAATTAAGAATCGGAACTTCTTTCCAAATATCATGATTACTGTCTCTGGCCTCATCTCGGGGACAATGGGAACTGCCCAGCAGAGGGCCTCAGGCTGTTTATTGCCTTGGTCAGTGGGGAATCTGAACGTCAGGCCCTTTGCGCTTGGTGGTGGAGCGCTGCCGCCGCCGAGGCCGCGGAGGCTGTAAAGCTGCAGCTCTATGGGGCTGCCAAAATCTGCACATGTATAGAGCTGAGCCGGGCCTCCCCTGGGGGAGGGGTATCGAACTGGCGGCTGCGCCGCATGTCTCTCAGCTGCCGCGGGAGCAGCGCCTGGATTGGAGTCCCGGGGACCAAGTGTGCGTTCGTCCCTGGGCCACTCGGAGCGGGGTGTCAGGGCCCCCTCCGGATCAAAATTCCCTCTGGCTGCCCTCTCCTGAATCCAGGGATTCCCCCCTGTGTCCGAGGAGAAGCAAGTCTTGAGGGTTTTAATGGCTCGCAGTGGGAGTTCTCCTCCCCATTCTTCCTCTTGTAATTCCCGCTCTAGTCGGTCCCAAGTTTCCCATGAGAGTGGGTTGGCTCCAGTTAGCCACGGGACCCTGAGATTTAGCTCCTGCCAAATAAGCATGGCACATGGTTCTGAGATATTCATCCCCGCGTTTTGGAGGGTGAACTTCAGGATTTCAAGGGGCAAATTACTTCGCCTACTTTGAACTTGTCCCATCCCCTTTTTGACCTGGGTGGGAGGACCGCGTGTCCCAGAGTTTCCACTCTAATTCCGTGAGGGTCTGTCGGGAGCCGGACTTCCTCGCGTGGGTTGTGAAACCACGCTGGGCGCCAAAAAAATGTCGGGCTTGGGTCGCGTCCCCTGGCGTGGAGATCAAGGCTCAGCTACGCTTCCAACAACTCCCTTTCTCACCATCTCCCCTGGTCACCCGGCCCACAGGTAAGGCCAGGGTGGAGCGGGGGAGCCAGCACTGACCTCACGTGCATGCGGCCGTACGAGAACCCTTTGCCCACCTCCTTACCAGTAAAGAAAGCCAGGCATACGCGGGTCTTGGAGAAGCTTCAAGAGCTATCTGATTTATTAAGGCAGGGGCAAGGACTAATGATAGGAAGAGAAGGTGATCGGCCAGGATGCTGATAGGCTGGGAGCTTCCCATGTGACCCCCTCATGAGCTAACATCACTTGAAAGCGCTGCACCAGGGAGAGACTGGGGGCACCTGGGCTGGCGAGAAAGTTGGGGGTTGTTTGCAAAGTCGATTCTTCTGGTTCCAGACCCAGAGAATTGTGGCCTGCTTCCGCATTCCCCCTGGGCTGGGGGAAGGGTGGCATCTAGTCCCCCGTCAAGTCCAAAGGCTGGATCCCAACATAGTAAGAATGCTTATTTCATGAAATACAATTCTGTGTACAAGTTCTTGTTTTTAAGAGGGAAAATAGTTTCATTTTTGCCAATATCAAAGTGTATAATCAGGGCCTGTGCTCATTCAGCTAGTCTCTATCACCTAACAATGCTTGTTTTGGAGATGGAATCTCCAGGAAGTTTCCATCAGACTAGCCTCCTCCCCCTCCCCCTCCCCGTCCCTCTCCCCTCCCCCTTTCCCTCCGCTTTTATTTTTGTCCACCAGGCTAGTTTTTAACAGTGGTTTTCCTGGATTTCAGCATCTTGAGTAGCTAGGATTACAAGACTTAGTCATGAGCATGAGTATCTAATCTCCTTCCCCACCCCAGTTTCCCTGCTCCTCATTTAATGTAAACTAGTCATGTCAGCACATGGTACAAAAATTAAAACACACAAACAAACAAAAAGACAGACAGAATAGCAAGTTTGAAGAGGTTAGTAATTTTCCTTCAAATAATGAGTCTAAAATGAGGCAATTGGATATATTTTAAAAATCAATCAGTTTAACTGGATGGCTTGTCAATAGTATATTTGAAATTAGCTTCTGAATTTTGCAAGGAAGGAATGAATGTTATTATCCATTAAAGTGACTGTTGAAGTGTCTGGTCTTTAGCTACAAAGAATATTAAAATGAGGTGCACAGGAGGCTGAGTATTCTTATCTCGAAGGCATAACTGAATAGCTCTCTGTGCATGGTTTTGACTTTATTAAGTCCTTGAGTTTGAAACAATGAAGAAATCCTGCTTGTATCTGAAAAGAGACAGGTTCTAAAAAACAGTGTTACCATCCCTAGGTTTATTTAATATATTATGTTGGTGTATTGATTAACACTCCTCCTCATATATCTATACATTTATTATAAGCGTTTTCTCTACTAATCTATTGTATTTGATTTTCTGTCTATTCTGGAGAGGAAAATTTGCATACCCTTAAATCTAATGCTCATATTTAGGTTTAGTTACTCGGGTTTAAAGAAGCTTTTTCTTCCACTCTATCAAAACAAAAACATGATAATAGAGGAACATATTTTGAGGCAAAACATAGTTTTATGTAAATAGTGTGGGTTGTATAAATATCCCAGAGATCTCACAGTTTGTAAAATGGATTTGATGCGCTTGGGATATATCAATGCCCTCTCTAACCTTAGAATATTCTCAGTGTTAAAATTCATAGCAAAGGGTTATTCATTATACCTTTTTTGAACTGGTGTTAATGGTTTATATATAGATTAACTACAAACATTCAAAATTATATACATGTATATCCTAATTCGTCTATGCATAATTGAAGGTTCTTTAAAGAAAGATTTGTCTGCATAAAGGGAAACTGTCCTCACAATCTCACAGGAAGCAACACAAGCCTTTTATCATCATGTAGACTAAAGCTAGTACCACATAGACTCCTTGCATGCTGCTTCAGCTGACTGAGTCAGGCAGGGCCTCTAGGTCTTTTCAAATTCAGAAGCAAAAGTGGTAAACTTAAAAATGGACAGCTGAACTATTACTCTGTAAACAAAATAATTCCAACCAGAATCATTTAAGTAATAAGGGAAAGTAAATTGTGATCATTTGATTATAATAGTGTTGATTTAATTTTACTGTTGTATTTTCAGTTGGGTATATAAATAAACTTGTTTTTTTTTCTTAAGTTGTCTCATCATCCATTTACCAGCCTCAGTATTACTATAATTCAGAAGTAAACACTTTTATTGACTTTTTGTACTGTTTATGAAAATATGGCCATTGGTATAGATTAAGTGCTAATTGTTCTCATTTACAGAGCTGTAATTGGAAAACCAATGAATCCAAGGCCAAACCTAGGGTATTATATTTAGGATACTTTGTACTTAGCATGAGCCAAGCCCATGGTTTGGGGATGAATGTAAACAATGCCTGTGCTTATAACAGCCTCTCAGTTTTATTGCCCCGTTATCAACTGCAGCTTTGTAATCTCATTGGGAAGGAAGGCCCTTCCTGACAGATTAAAGGCACTCCCTTAACAAAGTTATACCTCTCAAGGCAGTAGAATTCCCTAGTTTTATAGAAGAGACTTTCTTGTGTTTGGATGTTCTGGTTTCTGTTTAAAATACTAAATAATCAAGCTAATAAAAATCTAAGCTGAGCTTCACAAGAATTTCTGGACAGATTTATTTTTCTAGTAAATGCTCAGTAGCTACTCACAATTGTATGTCCTAACATATCCAAGTTCCTATAAGAAAATATTAGAGACTGTGTGAAATACAAACAACAGAAAAGTATTTTTCACTTCCCAGAGTGAACAGTACAAGATCAAGGTATGGACAATGTAGTAGAGAAATATAAAGGAATGGATAGAGTCCCTGCACAGAAGCAGACCTGGGCTCCAGGTAAGGATTGCTCACCTGCTCCGACCCCAGGTCCACTTGATATTTATTGTTTGTGTAAATTCTATCCAGTACAAGAGACCTACTAATATTCACACAAACACCCACCCAACCCATACCCACACTCAAAATTAGACCTAACAATATTCTATAAAATAACCTTCATATCCTACCTTAAGGAAAACAGAAGATGGACTTCAGCACACAATGAGATAATAAGGTGGTTATATTACTGGACACTTGTGGCTCCCACCTATAATCCTAATTACTCTAAAGGCTAAGATCTGAGGATTGTTATTTGAAGCCAGCCTGGGCAGAAAACTCTATGGGGTTTGTATCTCCAATTAATCAGCTAAATATTGAATGCTGAGTTGTGTCTCAAGTGCAAAAATAACAAAAAAATGAACAAAAAAGGAAGAGCTTGAAGCCCTGAGTTTAAGCCCCAGTATAGGCAGATTCACCTGTCACATTCCCATGCATACATGCATACACACACACACACACACACACACACACACACACACACACACACACACACACACACAGCTGTTTTTACCATTCTGGAACTTTGACTTGATATTTCAAAGACATTGGTAGTACCTAAAGGCTTAACCTGTTTCTAAAGTGCTATATGCTTCCAAAATACATCTTCAAATATAGTAGTACTTTTGGAACTTAAGAGAAGAAAATGTATTAAAGTATAGGAAGATAACTTAAAATATGGAAGCCTCTTTGCTAATCGATGAGATTACCTGTATTCATTCTGACAGAATTACTAGAATGAAATGTTCAAAAGTATTCCATACGTGGACATCAACACTTGTGCAGTCATTTGGGCATTTATAGTTTGCCTCCTGGCAAAAGACTATCACAAGCAGTTTTTTTATTACAAATGTTAGGAAATCTTCCCCCAGAGGCCCAAGTACAAAAGAGCTGATTGGGAAGGCTATCTCCCTTCTCTAAAAGAGCAGGTCAATAGCTTCCCTCTTACATGCAGAGGGAAACACCACCTGGTGCTCTCACTTTATGTGTTATATTTTTCTGTAGGCCCCATATGATCTATAGGTATTTCTGGTCCTTTACTCCTCTCTTTCTCTGAATCAGTGCTGAGTCCATTTAGATAACTGATTAATAATTTCCTTTGCTATACAATTAGTTTGTTGAAATTGTCCAACTCTATTTAAGTTAATTTTGCATGAAATATTTCAATATATATCCCTCATTTATTTCTTATTCTGAATATGTATGCCTTCTATTACTTCTTGATGATTTGTTTTGCACAATGAGGGTGATGAATTCAGTAAAAATAAACCTTACTGACACAATGTCTTATAGTGAGTGATTTTTTTTTATTCAAATTTTTATTATCAAACTGATGTACAGAGAGGTTACAGTTTCATATGTTAGGCATTGGATACATTTCGTGTACTGTTTGTCACCTTGTCCCTCATACCCCCTTCCCTCCCCCCCTTTCCCTCCCCCCCCGGAGGTGTTCAGTTCACTTACACCAAACAGTTTTGCAAGTATTGCTTTTGTAGTTGTTTCTCTTTTTTTACCCTGTGTCTCTCAAATTTGGTATTCCCTTTGAATTACCTACTTAGTGAGTGATTTTTGAATGTTGATCTTGCAATGATATTTGAGCCTCCCTAATTTAGAAATTTAGAATATTTTTTAGGAAATTTATGAATATGAGTACCTAGATCAGAGGTTGATATTTACAGCACTGATTTCAATTATGTCCAATTTTTAATCTACAAATCATACTCATTTCTACTTATAAGCTGAACTTTTAATAAAATACCAATAGAATAGTATTCTAATTTGTATCAGGTCACTAATTCTTGCTTAAATGTCTCTCAAACAGAGACATTTATATTAATTTTAAATAATTTTTACTATGTTTACTATGTTAAATGTTGAGCCTTGCATGAAACTTAATAGCCATACTGACCTAAAAATATTAAATTGAATTTTTTCAAATATATATTATAAAAATATCTATAAGGTCTAACCATGCAAGCTTGATAACAGAAGCCAATAAAATATCTCCAAATAATAAAAAAATTAAAAACAATGAACTAACTACTGCTAGGAGACTTTGGTTTGCTCTCTTATTTAAGCAGTTGTACAAAGTATCAATTCAACCTATGAGTACATCATATCTTGACTGATGTCACCCCTTCCTATGGTACTTTTTTGATTCACCTGAACATGTAGTTAGTATGACTGGAAAACAAAATAAGTATTAAAATGTTTTCAACAAATGTGAAAAAAGAATGAAGTATATCAGCGATTTTGAACTTTTCATGTGTAAATATCCCTTTTTTGAATTTGCTAATCATTTTCCTCCACAAAATAATCTATATCAATCCCCAAAGTCACAAAATTAGGCATGAAACCTATTCTATTATACATTTGGAATTCAGTTATTTTTGTTTGTTTTTTAAGATTGAGGAGCATTACAAATATATTTTTCAAATACTTAAAGAAAAGAAATAATTGACTGCCATTACAGGAAAAAGACAATTAATATAATTTGTCCAATAAAGCAAAACTAAAGTATAACTATTCTCAAAAGTGATGTGCAGAATGCTGAATGGTATAATGAATGTTTAAGTAAATAAATGTTTGGTAGGCTAGTTGTCTACAGATCTCTAGCCTTGTTTTCCATGGTTACTTTTGAGACAGGGTGTCACTTCCTGCCCAGAAACATTCCTGATCAGTGATCCTCTGTCTACATTTGTCTTCATTCCTTGGATGAAAGATCTACCAAACCCAGTTCAGCTTCCCTTATTATAGACAGAGTATCATTAAGTTTTCTGTCTATAATGGCCTGCATCCTTTATTCTCAGCCTCCCATGTAGATTGGGATGACCAGCACAGGAGACTGAGCTCAGCTATGAGCTGAGAAGGAATATCATGAACTTTTCTTCCAAGACTGACAAAAATGATCCCCTGTTCTCAGCCTCATGAGTCTCAAGGATTGAAGGTATGAGCCAATGGTGTCTAGTTTACTCCAAGGTTTTAATTTTTTTTAAAATTTTTGTTGTAATTCCTTACTGATTGGGAGCTATGAAATCAAATGTACTATGAAGAGATGAAAAAAAAAGAAAAGAAAATATTACTAACTTGGCAAATTACATCCATTGATAGACTGCTATATTAAGCAGAGTACTATTTTGCCCATATAGGACTATATCCACAGTGTGCATCCAGTTAAAAAATCAATTTTGAAGTATGGAATTCTGGAAAGTTGGCAGATCTCCAGGAATTGAAAACAAAGCATCAGACCCTCACTACAGGTTGGTGACTGACACAGGAATGTGAAAATCGACAGAGAGCATGTGACATCCAGAAATACTGACTTTCATATTTGTAAAATAATCCATAAACCAAAACATAAGACACAAGGTAGGAGTATGAAAGGGGAAGCATCACCCAAATAAAGGAGAAAAATCAGAAAGCTAATGCTTAAATGGACAACCTTTGGTAATCTCCACAACTGCTTATGCAGGGAATAGGTAAACATATGTTTTAAAGCAGATGTGGGCTTCATACAGCAATCAGACACCAGAGAAGGGTCCCCTACACTTCCTGGCTTGCCCACTGGTGGCATGGTGGGGAATTATTTTAGGAGAGCTTTTGTAATCAAACTTTTCCACCAGAGGGAAGAGAAGCAAAAACCTTTTATTTTGATATCTCCCACCCCTAATGTTTTCCAGTCTCAAACGATTAATCAGTCAACCACCTCAATCATCAGTGTAGGTTCAGAAAATTGTGACTTAAACTCAGATTTGCAGGCACAGACGAACTTGCATGGGAACTGTGTGTCCCATTATAGAGGGAAGGTGGGGGTGATTATATTGGAGAATCTTCCCTCTAAACTCTGGGAAATGCCCAACATGTGTGACTATACCTGGGAAGTATTAGGCAGAGGCTGGCATGACTGGGCACGCAGGATCACACCGTGCCTGGGTAGTGTTTCACCAGTGCAGATTCCATGGGTCTGATTGCTCTGCAGAAGGTCCAAGCACAAAAACATTTTGGAGAAAGCAGACCATGCTCAGGATTTGTCCACACCCCTCTAACACTGGCAGAACAACTCTGGTGTGAGGCTGCTTCCCACTGAGGGCTCCTTGGGCGAGAGTGACAAATAGTTTGAAGGTGGCCACAGCATTCCATATGTTGCAAGGTCTGAATATATATACTGCCAACAGGAATGCAATCCCACAAATGACATATAGCAGTCATTGCAAGGCATGGCCTCTTCCTATCCCACAGACAGGAAAGGTAGGGTAAGGTACAGCCTGCAAATAGTCCTTTCTACTCTAACCTGGTCGGATTTCTGAGAGAAAATGATATAACATCCCCCACCTACACCTCAAGTATTCTACAAAATGACATGCTTGCAGTGGAGGGATGATGCCTGTCTATGAATGTCCTCAAGGTGGAACTACTGACAGGTGGTGGCAGAGCTGGAGTTTGGGGTTTGGGGGGTGGCTTGTACTTGGCAGGAGAGGATGGCGCTACTTCAGCACTGGAACCTGACCTCAGCATGTAGTCCTTCTGAGGTTCTTTGGTAGTTTTCAATTAGAGTTGTTACATAAAATTCTGACTTTGGACCATCTAGCTCCTTCTCCTTACATGTGATTCTTCTGGAGAGTGTGAGCTTCCATTCACTCTCTGCCAGAGCTGAGAGCTGTCAGAGCCACCCCTATACTGTTCATGCTCTTAACCACAAAACCTGTGATCTGCCTAAATAACTATTTTACCTTATAAATAACCTGTGTCAGATATTTAATTACAGTAATGAAACACTCACTAATTTACTAGCAATTAAAATAATTTATGTTATAAAATCACTACAGAAAATCTCATGTCCACAGAGGTAGTTATATTCACAATTACCTTAACAGATGCCTTTGGAGAATTTACTTAATCTTTTCTTAGTTGAGATTAAAATTACTTAGAACAAAATTTAGGAATTCCCTTAATAGTTATTATGATACCAGATCCATTCAAATTTAAACTGGACAATGCTGGTGATAGTATTGCTTAGTACTTCAGTTATAACATCTGGAAAAAATGTAGCAATTTTCACCAATGATAAAGATGAATCTATTTTTTTTTTTGTTTTGTGGACATAAGCAATGTGTATGAGGGGCTGGGGATGTGGCCTAGAGGTAGAGTGCTCGCCTCGTATACATGAAGCCCTGGATTCGATTCCTCAGCACCACATAAACAGAAAACGGCCAGAGGTGGCGCTGTGGCTCAAGTGGTAGAGTGCTAGCCTTGAGTAAAAAAAAAAAAAAGAAGCCAGGGACAGTGCTCAGGCCCTGAGTTCAAGGCCCAGGACTGGCAAAAAAACAAAAACAAACAAACAAAAAAAAAAACAATGTGTATGAATTACTTTTTTGATAATGACTAAAGCTAAAATTGAGGAAATAAACCCAGCCCATGATTTTATACTACATAAAATCATTAAAAGCTCAACTCCCAATCACTTGGGAGATACATGTCATGTAAACAGGCTAGAACATATCAGAAGAAAAATGGAAGGTCAAAATAAGGGGCTACAACAGAGACAAGAAAGGAAGGTAATTTGGTGTGTGAAAGTTCTGTCACTGACTCAAGGGAGAAAAAATACTTGGCTAGAGACTTAAATAGACTTCTCTGATGAGGAAATGCAAATGGCCAAGAGACATATGAAAAAGTGCTCTACAGGGCTGGGGATATAGCCTAGTGGCAAGAGTGCCTGCCTCGGTATACCCGAGGCCCTAGGATCGATTCCCCAGCACCACATATACAGAAAACGGCCAGAAGCGGCGCTGTGGCTCAAGTGGCAGAGTGCTAGCCTTGAGCAGGAAGAAGCCAGGGACAGTGCTTAGGCCCTGAGTCCAAGGCCCAGGACTGGCCAAAAAAAAAAAAAAAGTGCTCTACATTACTGGCCATAAAAGAGATGCAAATCAAAACAACATTGAGATTCCATCTCACCCCAGTAAGAATGTCCTATATCAAGAAAACTAACAATAACAACTGTTGACAAAAGGGAACCCTACTCCATTGTTGGTGGTAATGTAAACTGGTTCAGCCACTATGGCAAGCGGTATGGAGATTACTAAGAAGGCTAAACATAGAACTCCCCTATGACCCAGCAGCCCCACTTTTGGGTATCTATCCAAAAGACCACAAACATAATCACACTAAAGCCACCAGCACAACAATGTTCATCGCAGCACAATTTGTCATAGCTAGAATCTGGAACCAACCCAGATGCCCCTCAGTAGAAGAATGGATCAGGAAAATGTAGTACATATACACAATGGAATTTTATGCCTCTATCAGAAATAATGACACTGCCCCATTTGTAAGGAAATGGAAGGACCTGGAAAAAGTTATACTAAGTGAAATGAGCCAGACCCAAAGAAACATGGACTCTATGGTCTCCCTTATAGGGAATAATTAGCACAGGTTTAGGCAAGTCACAGCAGAGGATCACAGAGCCCAATAGCTATACCCTTACGAACACATAAGATAATAATAAGTGAAATGAGCTCCATGTTGTGGAAACGATTGTTGTAACGACTTTCAATGTGCCATATGTAATTGTAGCCTCTATTATTGATGATCTTCTTGTATCACCTTCCTGTGGTTGTGCCCACACTTTCTCTGTATCTTATTTGAGTATATTGGAAACCGTGTATACTGGTATTAGAACTAGGAAATTGGAAGGGAATACCAAAACGAGTGACACAGGGTAAAAAAAGACAAACAACTACAAAAACAGTACTTGCAAAACTGTTTGGTGTAAATGAACTGAACAACTCATGGGGGGAGGAAGGGAAAAGGGGAGGTGGGAGAGGGGAATGAGGGATGAGGTAACAAACAGTACAAGAAATGTATCCAATGCCTAATGTATGAAACTGTAACCTCTCTGTAATTCAGTTTGATAATAAAAAATATATAAAAAATAAAAAAATGAGATTAGAAAAAAAATACTTGCAGAAGCATTAAAAACATGAATGTTGTAAACCAGAAAGTTACACGTTTACAGAGAATCACTGCATCCCCATGGAATTCTCTAGAAAGCACAGTGTTATCCATGCTGTAGCATGTTATGATATCCAGAAAGAATATTGCTTGTAAGTAAATTGCTTAAGATTATAGTCTATTTAAGATAAAATATATTCACTCCAATTTGGCCACTTCCTAACTGTGAGATTCTGATTAAGTGATGTAATGTCTATATAGAGCAATTTATTTTCTTAAAATGAGGAATGGAAGTAAGTACCTTAAGGAACTATAAAAGGATAAATTGGAGCTAAGTACCAGTAGCTCATGCCCAAATCCTAGGTACTTAAGAGGCTGAGATCTAAGAATTGTGATTTCAAGCCAGCCCAGGAAAAACATCTTTGAGGCTCCATCCCAAAATAACCAATATAAGGCTAGCCTAGTGGTATGGCTCAAGTGGTAGGTCATGCAAGCTGAGAAAGCTAAGCAAGCAAGCAATGCAAGATTGAGGCTTTGAGTTGAGACATCATCATGGTCTCTTCTGCCCACAAAATGATCTATATTCTGCATCTCTATTGCTCTCTTAAATATATTTAAAAAATTCTTTGTTGTATTGTATTTACCAATACCTGTTTGTAGACCTTCCTAGGAAAGTTATGAAGTAAAACTACTATAGAATTACTATAGAATTAATATTTATGGAGAGTTTTTGGGTATTCAAATGCTATTATCTGCTGACACAATGCAAAGTGTCCTTGAAGAAGCATTTTTCAAAAAGTATGCCAATACTTACAAACTATATCTAAAAGTTGAGTCGAGATAGACACTATAAACAAGAAGGCAATTTTTTTTCACTGACTCCTCTACCCACCATGGAGTATTCATTATGAATGAGATACTGTTGTCATTGCAACCTTGAATGTCTTCATAAATTGAGGAATTAAACCTCCCAATGTATGACATCAATGGAATTTGCAGTCTCAGAGTAATTTGTCTGAACACACCCAGAAGGCCATTTGCTCTTAGAAATATACCCTGCCAGAGAGGATAAAAAGTCTGGGCAGAGAAGGGATCTAGTCTGTGGGCTCAGTCTGGCCCTAATCCCTGTCTGCATAACACTTGGTTATGAACCTCCTCTCTGGTTTATTGCACAAACATCCCATTTCTCTGAGGAACTCGGTGACTTTTTCAAAATCTGTCAGAAACAGCTATAAAACTTTCATATACTTCCCAATAGAAGTGTTGATTTTTTTAAAGATATTATATGTGCTTGTTTGTGTTCTGTATAAAGAATTTTCAAAAAGTACCATCTTTAAACTCATTCCATTGACCAAGTATAGACACATTGTAGAGATAACTTACTAGTCCTCTATCAGAGAACAGATGAGTAATTGGATACAAAATGAACTTTGGATTTGCAGACAGCACAACTGTGAAATGGAGGCTGAAGAGGGTTGGTTAAATTAAGGTGGGGTTATCAGGATTGAGAATACAAAAGTAACGTACAAGGTCACTCCAAACTATTAAAAGTCAAACCGCATGAACTCTGATGAATAGATTTGAACCTCATCTCTGTTGCTTACTGATTCTGTATAGGACAGTTGATTTAACAAACATGTGCCACAGTTTCTCATCCATGAAATATAACAAATAGTAAATATGCCTTTTTCTTAGGATTCTACTAAAGACCAAATTTGCTCCTGTGTGAATGTGTTTAGAATAGTTTCTGATAGACAGAACAGCAAGTAGGTTTTTAATATAAAAGTACTAAGCAAGGGCATCCAGGTGGACAACCAAGAATGTAAATTTCTTGCTCCCAATTTTGTCCAAGTCTGTCTCTTATTATTTCTATTACCCCAGGCTTGCTGCACTGTCGCCTTTTAGAAAGTATTTCACATCTGTGTGAAATACTTCATGTGAAAAGCTAAGCAGAGGTCTGACCTCCCTCAAAGGAGGATTAACTGGTAAATGATAGCCAAGCACTTGGAAGACTTGAAGAGTTCCAAAAATGTTGCTTATTAATTTTCCTCATCCTGAGAAGTACCAACTGATGACAGTTCTGGGCTGAAGTGCCTCAACTCTTACAAATACTCTCCCGAAAGATGCTACGAATTTTCCAATTTGCAAGTGGCCAGAGGGCATAGTGAGACATTCATTGAGAAATAGCACATTCTGCACCTGGCATCAGATTAGTGGCTGCTTCACGAAAATATTATTTCCAGAATTAAATTCTCAGCTTGGCTTATTTATTTTCTTCACATTCTCACATCTGACTAGTTATGTGGGCTTTACATAGTAATCTTGCTGTCATCTGTAAGAAGATCATATGGTGAAAGACAATATTACCTAAGGAAAAAATCTGCTAGATTGAGATTATGGAAATAAATATGTATTTTAGTTTGTTTTGTGAAATCTGCAGATGACATCATTTCCACAATTTTTATTGTATTAAAACCTCTAGGAAAGATACTTAATGGTCCCAAAGGCATCTTCAGCAAAAGTACAGGATGGAATGTAAAAGAAACCAGTTTTCATGGAATTGTGAATTGCACAGGAGTACCATTGAGAGATACATATTCATAAGTCATTAACAAACTCCAGAGCAGTTCATGATTATTCATCATTAGAGCCCAGGCACTCCATTCTTTATGAATTATTCATTGGCTTTGTTTATGAACATCTTTAACTGATTAATGACAAATGGTGGAGAATAATTCTGAATTGTTCAGACTGGAGCATAGATCATAATGAATGAAGTCATGCATTACTTTCCAGGAGTGTGAGATGAATAGTTGATACAGGAAGAAATCTAAGAACTTCAATGTCCTTTTTTTTTCTTTCAAATATGTCTGGTTTAGAAATCTGTGGGCTTAACATTTTATTAGTAACACATTGGCAATCAACATCTAACTCTTGAGTCTTGGCTATCATGTCAGAAAAGGTGAGGTAAGACAAAGCCAGGAAACATGCCTCATTTCTCTGGCCCAGTTTCTCAAACCAGGTCCCAAACCTTGAGTAGGCAGAGAGTTGATTTGAATTCCTCAAATAAGGATATTTCATTGCATTTTGTTTTTAGTAACAGTAGTCTTGATTATCAGAATTAAACATGATTCTTTATGAGAGTTGACTTTTTTGATGAGGAATTTTTTATCAGCAATAAACAATATTTAATAAGTGAGGACAAAAGCAAGAAAAGTTAGTTTTTTAAGTAAAATAAATTATATTTCACAGGTTAAAATTTAGTAGAGTCCCTGGTATGTGTCTTTTCACAAGTGAATTTTATAATATTTTTTCTTATTTCTGCTTTTGTGAAGAATTTTGTTGTTGAATAAAAGTTGTGTAGTAACTGGATAATAAAGTCCCAGAATTTAGAAAAACACCAAGAACCTGAAAACTAAAGATATTTTTTGTCACTCAGGCCTCATTGAGACAGTAGTACTAAGTTATGATTGGAATAGTCCATGGTTCTGGAAAGAGAAGGAAAAGGAAGATGATGAAGATTGTAAAAAACAATCTTGATTTACATAAAGCTTTGAAATTAAATCTACTCTACTACTAAAGTATCTTTCCTTGGACAACTAGTATATTTAACAACAAATTTCAATTCGGTGAACTAGCTCTGTGTGTGTGAGCACGTGCACACACACACACACACACACACATGCTGTTTTTTTGTTACTGGGTATGCTAACAAGTACTCCATTTGAACCATGGCCACAGTACATTTTATAAGAATTTTATTTCTGAAATAAGATCTTACTGATTCTTTCTAGGATTCCTGCCTTTGTCTAGCTAGTAGCTTAGCCATGCCTTTTTATCATTCTTTTGCTTTTATTCCCCAAGAAATGCTACAAAAGGAGGCAACTTCATAAATAATAAAGAATTCAAGTACATATTTCTAGAACACAATCATCTATAGAAATAATGAGCTCCGAGAACTAAATTTTGTTTGAATTTCAAATCTTTCTTAGGTACCATTTAGTTGTATAGCCTTCCTTGACAAAAACCATAACCTCTTTTGACAAAAATACTTGTACATTTAAGGTTTTAAGTGACATCAACTTTTCCTCATAGCAGTGTAATGATAGACATAAAAGGTCAAGAAAAGAAAGTTAAATGACACTTTATATCTAGATTTAAGTTATATTAAAACATTTATATGAAATGTGATTTTTTATTTAATAATTATCTCATGCACATGCATAGTGTTGGGGTATTTCTGGGAGATTATTAGATGACACAAATGTTATCAGATATTAGGAGAAACAATTGTTCAGGTACAGTGCATAGCCTTTTAAGTTAAAGACAGTAATCCATGCTCTAGGTATAATATCTATTAACACTATATTCTACCACAATCATAGAGACATTATCCTTTTTAACTTAGGCAAAGTGGTTTTTCTTTATTCCAATGTTTCATTTTACACAATTGCCATCATAAATTGAGACTGAGGAAACTCAGGTAATAGAAATCAATTTACCTGAGGCATTATGTCTAGTATTGAATTCCATTTCAGGAGTGTTTTATCCAGGGCAGGACATTTAGCCTTTAACCACTCTTACAAATTGAGGTAAGGAGGTTAAGAGAGAGCAGAAAGAGAAAAATACAGAGGGAATTATAAAATAAAATGTGACAGGATAATTAAACCCAATTGCTTGTCCAAAAGATGATATATCAAAGTGGACATATATGTGGAAATCTATCAACTGTCTCCAAGAGCAAATTGTAATGGATCTTAGGAAAACATGTGTTTTTATCCATATTTGCTCCTTGGCAATTTTTCCTATCAAATCCCTACAACCATATTTCTTATTTCCTATTTGCCCCAGGACAGTGAAAGTATCCTCTCTTGAGATTTTAAAGTCATTTCCATTCTTCACTTTGATTTCTTCATTTTTTCTGAAAAAAAGTTTTTTTGGAAATGTGTTTTATCTGTTCATTGTGGAGTTATAAATAAACAGTGTTTAAAAGTAACGATTTATTTAAGTGGCAGAAAATGTAGTCATGGACTAATGTAAGTCATTTATATAGACAAAGTACCTTCTCAAATTGTTATATTTTAATAACATCTATCAACAGAAGAACATTCAAAGCTCCTAAATTAAATGAACTATTTGTTCATGACATTCATTTTCATATTGCCAAGAATCTTTCTTGAGTCCCCCCAGGAATGATATTCATTATTTAGTTAACTGGTTATCCAGAATAATTAAGACTGTATGCTATTTTATAATTGTTTTGCTCCTATTCTACAAACATAGTCATAGCTAAAATAGATTTGAAGTCCAAGATTAGAGAACAAACTGGAAGAGCTGTGGAACTTAAGTCTGTTGCCTAAAATTCTGTAGATTTTTCTAGTTTGATGATATAAAATTTTATTATAACATGGAGATCCAAGATTTATTGTGTTTTGTATCATTACATATATTCTATGAATTAAGAAAAAATATGAAAATATTTCAGAATAAAATTAATCTAACATATACAATCTGTTTTAGAAAATTTAGAAAAAATATTTTATAAAAAAAGGTGTAAAACTTGTTAAAGAGAAGGGAAGTTCCATTATTGCTTCTATAAGAATTTTTTAGTGTTGCTTGAACTAGACGCAGGTACAATGCATTAATTAACAGTGTACGTTTTTTCAAGCTTTGTCCCTCAGAAGCCAGGGGCCTTTGGGATTTATCTGGTCTTTCACTTCTTCTCTCTTTGGAGGAGGAGATTACTACTTATATTCAATTGTGTAAATAAAAACCCTTCACCAAACTTCTTAGCACAGTTCTTGAGCAAAATGTATAATATATACTTGTAAAGGATAAGTTGCTATGTGTTATGCTAATCATTAAAATATTAATATACTTGAGTTATTAAGAGTATCAAGATAGGGCTTGGAATATGACTTAGCAGTAGAATGCTTGCCTAACATGCATGAAATCCTGGGTTCGATTCCCTCAGCTACACAGAAACAGAAAAAGCCAGAAGTGGCCCTGTGGCTCTAGTGGTAGCCTTAAGCAAAAAGAAGCCAGAGACAGTGCTCAGGCCCTGAGTTCAAGCACCAGGGCTGCCAAAAAAAAAAAGTATCAAAAGAGACCTTTTAATTTAGGACTTCCGGCATGGATTAGGAGAAGATGTTTACCAGCCATACAACAGACAAAGGCCTCATATCTAAAATATATGCAGAACTAAAAAAAATGACATTCCTCCAAAACAAAACCGCAAAAAAAACCGCAATAGCCCCCTCATCAAGTGGACTAACAACTTAAATAGAGACTTCTCTGATGAGGAAATGAGAATGGCCAAGAGACATATGAAAAAGTGCTCTACATCACTGGCCATAAAAGAAATGCAAATCAAAACAACATTGAGATTCCATTTCACCCCAGTAAGAATGTCCTATATCAAGAAAACTAACAATGACAAATGTTGGAGGGGATGTGGCCAAAAGGGAACCCTACTTCATTGTTGGTGGGAATGTAAACTGGTTCAGCCACTCTGGAAAGCGGTATGAAGATTCCTCAGAAGGCTAAACATAGAGCTCCCCTATGACCCAGAAGCCCCACTTTTGGGTATCTATCCAAAAGACCACAAACAAAATCACACTAAAGCCCCCAGCACAACAATGTTCATTGCAGCACAATTTGTCATAGCTAGAATCTGGAACCAACCCAGATGCCCCTCAGTAGACGAATGGATCAGGAAAACGTGGCACATATACAATGGAATTTTATGCCTCTATCAGAAAGAATGACATTGCCCCATTTGTAAGGAAATGGAAGGACTTGGAAAAAATTATACTAAGTGAAGTGAGCCAGACCCAAAGAAACATGGACTCTATGGTCTCCCTTATAGGGAATAATTAGCACAGGTTTAGGCAAGTTACAGCAGAGGATCACAAGAGCCCAATAGCTATACCCTTATGAATGCATAAAATAATGCTTAGTGAAATGAACTCCATGTTATGGAAATGATTGTTATATCACTGTTGTAGCTACTGTCAATGTGCTATGTGTAACTGTAGCTTCTATTATTGATGATCTTCTTGTATCCCCTTCCTGTGGCTGTACCTACACTATCTCTGTATTTTATCTGAGTATATTTGAAACCGTGTATACTGGTATTCGAACTAGGAAATTGAAAGTGAATACCAAAATCGCGAGACACAGGGTAAAAAAGACAAAGAACTACAAAAGCAATACTTGCAAAACTGTTTGCTGTAAATGAACTGAACAACTCATGGGGGGAAAGGGAAAGGGATAGGTGGGAGGGAGGAATGAGGGAGGAGGTAACAAACAGTACAAGAAATGTATCCAATGCCTAATGTATAAAACTGTAGCCTCTCTGTACATCAGTTTGATAATAAAAATAAAAAAAGAGACCTTGTAGCCTGGTTTTGCAATAAAGTTGTAGTAAACTGAAAGCTAATGACAATACGGAGGAAAGGAATAATAATCCAATTATTTAACTTTTTAGGTCTGAAAGTGTAAGCAGTTGTGAAGGAATGAAAGAGCTACAAAACACATTGAAATGTGTGGAGGAGTATATATGAGAAAAAATGCAATGTGGGAAGAGAGGGTAAAAGGGAAAAATAAAATACTGGCATTTTACCTTATGAAGACAGACACTTGGGTCTGTATTTTTGGTAATTTTGGATCAATTTTGAACATATGTAGGTATTTCACAAGCATACGCTAATAAAATGGCATTCATATGTAAAACAAGTTTAATATTGAGAAGAGGGCGAAGGATTTTCTAGTATGACTTTTGGGTAGGAAGTCTGATTAGTTTGCATTGGTGAATTTAGTAAGAAATAAATTTTAAAATTGTGAATACAAACAATCCATTTAAATTTCACTTCATGCGAAATAAAATGGAAAGAGGACTATTGTCAAGAATTTTTATTTAAGCAGGGGAAAAAACACAGTATGAGTCTATGCTAAGTGAGAATAATGTAAGGAAGAATAAAGTGATAAGAAGCTGTGCAGCCAAATTACTGCCATAGTCATGAGGACATATAATGACTATGTTAGTTTAAATTAGGAAATCATCAACATATAAAGTTTTCATGTAAATAAAACCTTTGAATATGACTTTCTACTATCAAAAAGCAAAGGTCAAGTGACACTTATGAAAATATTTTCTTTTACCAGTACCACAGCACCATGGACAGTGACTCACTACTCCAACCATGCAGTTTAGTGTTGCTATGAATGTGGAAAATTGATAAATACCACGGGTGTCATAATGAACAGTCAACTACATAACAAGATTTTTAAGGTGATAATTAAAATCACATACTTGACCTAGCTTTAAGTGTTCAAGGAAAAACATGATACAATACAAAGAAAATTGGACTATTGACATAAGTAAATATATTATTATTTTTATTTATTTTTTTTTTTTTTTGGCCAGTCCTGGGGCTTGGACTCAGGGCCTGAGCACTGTCCCTGGCTTCTTCTTGCTCAAGGCTAGCATTCTGCCACTTGAGCCACAGTGCCACTTCTGGCCATTTTCTGTATATGTGGTGCTGGGGAATCGAACCCAGGGCCTCATGTATACGAGGCAAGCACTCTTGCCACTAGTCACTCTTGATGCTTGAACTCAGGGCCTCATCACTGTCCCTGAGCTTCTTTTGTTCGAGGCTAGCACTCTATTACTTCATGCACAGCTCCACTTTTGGCCTTTTCTGTTTATGTAGTACCAAGGAATCGAACCCAGGGCTTCAAGCACTCTACCACTAAGCCACTTTCCCAGTCCAGGAAATGTATTTAATACAGCTGTAAATGAACACTTTCTAAAGAGAACTGTGGCCCATTGGCTAGCTAATTACTATTTCTGAAGATCAGTGCCATTTTCTGTATCACAATAAGTGGGAAGTAAATGAAGTGGTTATACTGCTCTACATTTAAAAAATAGTGCTTAAAATTTGGCCTATCTATTTAAAAGAACACAATCTTAATGTATATGTGTGCTACCCACAGATTTTCAATGCTTTCATCTCTGTTCATCTCAGAATTGGATATTTTATGTAAATAATCAATTTAGTGTATTGAATAATGGTATTAGTTATCATGCAAGTAAGAGCCAAACAAAAACTAACTCAGCATTACAGAAATTGAATATTGCATATTAAAAACAAAAACATAGGAAGAATAATTGGATAATTTAATGGATACTTTGCATCAAAATAATTCATGTTCATTCTACTATCTTCCTTTGTCTACATGTTTGTTGGATGATTCTCTTATGTTGACTCCACTCCAGCTACCAAAGAATCCAACAAGGAGAAGGCCTTTACATTTTCTTCTGTTTTCACTTGTTATCAAGGGGAATGATTGTCTTTTCATAAAAGAAACCTTGTAGACTTTTCTTCATGTGTTTTGGCCCAAAATTTCTTAGCTTTGTGATACACGTACTAGCTATTGGTATGAAAATTGAGCTTATACCCATCATAGCTTAATGAGCAAAGTTATGCTACTGGCATTTAAATGTTGAAATATATAACCTTTTAAAACATATAGATATCCAATGCTTAAGAAGACCTGGTATTCTAGTAATGAGAAATATTTGAAATGCCTATCAGGTTGACCTTCTCCAACTTAAAAGAAAATGTAAGTTCCAATCCAATAAGAATCATTTCTCTGTAACTGGGCATACCTAATACAAAACTGCTCTGTGAATAGCTATCATTTTGGATATGGACTTTGTCTTATATCTCCTCTCACTCTTCATTTGTGGCTTTTCAAACTTTTAAAAACGTTATCAGGTCATTTAGCAGGCTTATGTTATTTCATGGTAACAACATTAAAGAATTATTAATAAATTACTAGTGAAACACTCACATCTGTACCTCAACTGTACCTCAAGAAGTAAACACGTGTTCTATTATATTAATTAAGATTGAGCTACCTGACAATGTTATGAAGTTTAAAAGCCAAAGCCAAGCATTGGTAGCTCATGCCTGTAATTATAGATACTCAGGATGATGAAATAAAGAAGACCATGGATCAAAGCCAGCCAAGGAGGAAAAGTCTCTAATGAGCCTTCAAAATGCTGGGACAGAGGCATTGCTAAATGGGTATATCTCTAGCTGGGAGCAAGAAAACCAACCAAGAGGAGGAGGCCCTGAATTCTAATCAGTACCGGCAATAATTATAATACCCATAATAATAGTAATAATAAGACAGGAAGAAAGAAAGGAGGAAAGAAAGAGAAAATACAAATGCCAATTACATAGATTGAAGTTTTGAATTTGAAATAAAGCATTTCTTTTCACTCAACTTTTTAATAGTCACAGTTTTATTATATTCCAAAAATTATATAGTATTTATTTTTTGTTCAAATTCATCAAATTTCTTTCATAGCCATAAGACATGCTTCAACATTAAAGTTACTATTATTTCCAAGTAGGTGCCATGCTATTTCCTAACATATTTACTAAATTATCTTTTGCCAGGTTCAAAGTGAAATTATCTTTCCTAAATCAAATCTTATCTTTACAATGCTTTTACTATTTCCTTATAATCTAAAGATCCATAATACGAAAATTCTAATTTATTAATGCTAATAATCCTAAATTTAATACGTAATTGAATCCCAAATCCTAAATTTAAGCTATAAAACTCACTTATAATTTACATAAAATATTAATATAATTTAAAACTTAAAACCCTGAACTCCTTTTATGCAAACATGTCCTTGTTAGTCTTTCGAAGAATAGTTAAACAAAGATTATATACCTATTTTCAAGTAAAACACACACAGAACATTAAAGTTTTCAGTCAAAAAGAAAAAAGAAAAAGAAAGGAAATATATTTTATTATTCTTACTTAACTGGTGAGTCAATATGCAGACAGGTCAACAGATTTGCCACACCAAAACTGAAGGCTATCAACGAGGTTATAGTGGATGGAAATTGAAAGGGAATACCAAAATCGAGAGACACAAGGTAAAAAAAAAAAAAAAAAAAAACAACTACAAAAGCAATACTTGCAAAACTGTTTGGTGTAAATGAACTGAACACCTCATGGGGGGAAAGGGAAAGGGGGAGGAGGGAGGGGGGAATGAGGGACGAAGTAACAAACAGTACAAGAAATGTATCCAATGCCTAACATATGAAACTGTAACCTCTCTGAACATCAGTTTGATAATAAAAATTTGAAAAAAAAAGAATTGACAAAAAAACCGAACCCATTCTTACTTCTCTAAGTCACACAAAAAATATGATTGTTGTAGCAAATACAGGGTTGTTACCTGATTAATTTCCCCGCTGGATATGACATAATTCTGTCTGTCTCTTTGTAAATATATTCCATGTGTGATGTTGAACTAGTCCTCTGCAAAACACACCCGGAAGGCATTATAGTCTTTTTACTCAAGAGGAGAAAAATAATCAGATTTAGCAAAGCATTGAAAATGTACATTTATGTATTTTAATGTAACATGTCATTTTAGAGAGGGTTCCAGCTTTTCCACATTTAGTTTTGTAATTGTCCTGTGAGACAGACAAGAAATTGGAAACACAGTAATCATTAGTTGACACTTCAACAGGCAGTGATTCTTGAATCTGAAAAAAATTTGATTACTTAAATATCAATTTTCTAATGACAATTATTTAGGTTCATTTAGTTAAATATATATGATATGAACTTTGTATTTAATCCCACAGACATTAAGTTGTTTTTATTCCATAGGGTTAAAGTCTAACATCAATCATTAATGTTTCTGTTAAGATGTCTGTTAGGAGTGAATGGCATAGTTCTTTCTTCTGTATTCATACACAAAATGTGAAATAATTTTTCAGTTATTTCTAATTTGAAGTAAAGGATATTGGTTGCCCTAACTGAGAAGAAAATCCTCTTGCCTTGCCATAAATAAAGCACTGTTAGATGTTGGCAATTTGTTTTTCCAATGGGAGAGAAAGTGCATGGAGCAGGTAGAATGATTCTCTTTATGTAGTGCTTGTTTGTTTTGAGACACGTTTCTACTTCAAGCTCAAGCTCACCTGAAACGTGTAATCTTCGTGTTTCTGCCTCTACAGAGTATGATTATTGAGTTAGTTATTCTTGGAAAAATAATGGTGAAATGGTGCCGAATGGAAAACAATAGCTGTGGTCATTTCATTGTTTTGTGACCGAATGGAAAGTTTAAGGAATTGCTATGAACTGTTCTGGGAAATAAGTGAAATGGTACATTGACTTTTCTTGTATAGATTATTGTAAATTGTAACAGTTAAAATGATTTAAAAAATGTTTGCCAATACCCTGGTTTTAATTCAGGACCTCTCACTTGTTTAATTTATTTACTTTGCTGGTGCCCTGAATCTTTCCTAGTAATTTTAGAGATGCAGTCTTTCAGAACTTTTTTCTTGGACTGATTCTATGAAACTTAGCCTCCTGAGTAGCTAAGATTACAAGCCTGAGTTACTGATACTCAGCTAAAATGATCAAGTTTTATATATTAAGTCATAAGGAAATTATGCACATTGAAGATATTTTTCAAGAGGTGTTAATCTGTTTCCTTTTTAGCCTAAAATGCAATTTTTATTACCAGCTAATCATGCATGAAAAGCTAGTGAAATGTAAAACTTAGTATAAATACTGTAATATATCTATAAAAGAGTAGGGATGAGACATAAAATTAGATTCAAAGAATTACATTTTTTTCAGATTTGTTGGGGTCAGCTGCACCTTTAAGGGGCCACAGCTGACCTCAGCCTGTCCCTCCCCTTCCTGTCTTTAATCAGAAGAGAAGGAAGTCTGATATCACTTGAGGGACAGCCCCTTGGGACCAATCAGGGGCCCCTCTCTTGTGCCCGCCTTTAGGGTATATCTGGAAGGCTCCTCATTTGAATAGACAGAAGCCCTAGAGGTTTTTCTCCAGGGGCCCACGCGTCCGTGTTGTGCTTGGCGGTTTTGGGGCACCCTGCCACCACAGGCCACCGAGGCTACCCGTGGCCATCGCTCCCTCTCGAGCGATAATGGGCCACCCAGGAAGGGGCGGACAAGCCCCTTCCCCTCCCCCCCCCAAGCGAGGGGAAGTCCAGAGAGAGCCCACATTGATGGGTTCAAGAAGTAAGTAAACATGGTTGTTCAGTAAATGGTTTTCAAAATATTTTCTATGAGAATGTATATAACTGTATTCAGGTGTATAGCTACCCATCATTCATGTTGAGTTATGTTTTTCAAGTTATTGTAAATCGTATATAAATTTAGAAAAAAATAAGAAATTCAGGAGGCCTTGATAAAAGGGACAACAGAAAGAACCTCGAAATGCACTAAGTCAGTTCTATCATGGTTGGTTCCTAATAAAGCTGTCTAAAATTTCTTCATCCCAACATATTCAGAAAATGTCTGTACTCTTTAGGCAGATAGACCCAAAATTTGTATCCTAGAAATCACTAGCTTATTCTTCTCCTTATTACTATGAACTAGCTTTCTTAGTCATATATATCATATATATAAGACTAACATTAAGTCATATATATCATATATATAAGACTAACATTAGTTAAAATGTCAAGAACAATTCTAGATTCTTGTCTAATTCCATTAATTCCTACCATATGGTTCACATATTTAATTTATTCATTTCTTTAGTGTCAAAATGATGTACAATGGGGTTACAGTTTCATATGTAAGGTAATGTATAGTTGGATAGGACATGTGCTGTTCACTTTTTTTAAATTTAATTTATTTGTTAATTGAACACAAATTTTTTTGACAAGGTGTTGTGCAAAAAGGGTACAGTTACGTAGTAGGGCAGTGTGTACATTTCTTGTGATATCTTACACCCTGTTTGCTGTTCACTTTTTAAACTCTTAAGTACTTACTGAAATGTGAAAAGATACAGTATTTCTAAAGAAGGAATTCCAGTTATCCCACTTAAAAATCCATATGCAGTTATTACACACCATATATTCTTGAATAAATTACTCAATTATCTAAAGATTAATTTCTTCTTCTCTCAAATGAAGATTAAAAATAGGTTTATCCTTATAGGGTTGTCACAAGAATTATGTAAAATAATTTATTCAATAAACTTTCCAACAGTGCATATGAAATGGTAAATATTCAAAGGTGCTACCTGTAATCATCATCATCAATCAGCAGCATCAGCAACAACATCATGGTGCTTATCATTATAAGCAGCAGCATGACTAACATCAACATTTTCATCACCCCAATCTTCATTTTCATCTTACATCACTAGTCACATTTCCTCTGTGGATAGAGTCCCTCATGTCTGCATCCCAAGAACCTCAGTTGAAATGATACATTTCTAATTATTCCATTTCCAAAATTATCACTCACCGTGAAAAGGCTTTGTTTTAAAGTAGGAAGTCATCATGTCTCTTTTTAGCTTAAAATATAGATAGAGGTAAATTTGTCTTGTTAACTTAGTACACAAGTCTTTTTGGAATGAGATCTTTCAGTAGCTCAAATATCTTTCTCTAATATTTACTGTCTAGCACAATCTAATATGCCATGACTTCCAATTCATTTATTTCCCAACTTTTCTTTCAATTGTAGTATTTTGAAGTTGGGGTTGATCTTTGATAAATCAAGAAGAAATCTCGTTTACTCTAAATTGTCCTCACTTCAATGCTTGTCTGTTGCTTCCTTAACATTTGCTTCACTAAACATTTTTATTTGAATTTTTATTATACATATGGTGAAAGCAAATGTACAATCTCTTTTTTTGGTTTTATATATTTAATATCAATCACAGTTATAAATCAAAAGCATTATAGAAGTCTTTTCTATTTGGCAGTACTGGGGTATGAATTCAGGGCCTCATGCTTGCTTAGCTTGTTTGCTCAGTGGGTGCTCTACCACTGAGCTATACTTCTGGGTTGGCTTTTGTTAATGTATTTTATTGTTATGATAGAGGTGATATACAGAGAGATTACATTTAAGTGCATCAAGTAATATTTCTTTTCCTACAGTGTCATCTGTTCCCTCATTCTTTCCCATTCTATTCTTCCCATCTCCACCAATGAGTTGTGCAGTTCACTTTCATCAATGTCTAGTGCCCTCCACTGCTGCACTTTTTCATCTTTTTTCCTAGGATTGTTTGACTACCCCCCAAAATATGCATGTGAATATACCCTATCTAGGGTATAGAATACATCATCAGAAAAACAAAAAAGTAAAATTTAAAAAGTCTTTTTTCCCCCACATCTTTGGATTTCATTTCAGTATGTATATAATTCTACATATATATGAAGAGGCATTTAAGTATTGGACCTTTGTAATGCTCTCCTAAAACTATCCTCTTTTGGTCTCACTATGTGTTAGTATTGAAAATCCTGTGTAATTTGTCATATCTCAGTCCTTTCTAGTCATAACTTCAGAGAAAACATTCACTATTCATCTCTCTCAGCTTGTCTTACCTCACATAACATGGTTTGTTCTAATTCCATTCACTTCCCTAGAAATGACATGATTTTATTCTTTCTAATGGCTGTGTAAAATCCCATTGTACTTAGGTATCACATTTTTTGGATCCACATATTTATTGTGGGGCCTGTAGGTTGTTTCCATATCATGGCTATTGTGAATAGTGTGGAATGACGGAGCACACATGCAATCTTTAAGCAAATGTTTTTCATGAATTTTCCTTTTGCTAATTTTGATCTATATTTTTTTACCCTCCAAGAATCCCAATGCATACATTTTATTATAATATGGCCAAAAAAATTAGAAGCCCAATCAATTCTCCTTAGTAAACAAGAGCCAAGTAAAACCTCTTCTACTCATTCCTTGTCCAATAATGCAGTGCTTTCATTTAAGATCCCAGTAAAGTTTATTCTCTCTTAACATTTATGTTTTATTTGATGTGAGGTTTGAATTCAACTCTTCCTCCAGTCCCATTTCATTTTGGTTATTTTCTCAATTTTTCTCAATTGCACAGCCTGGAACCAATATTGGCCTTTCTGTATCTCCCAGGTAACTGGAACCAGACAAGCCACCACTCCTGGCTTATTTGGAGGTATGATTTCTCCATAGCGTTTACTTGGGCTGGCTTTGAATTGTTACTTTAGTGATCTGTGTTTTATGAGTAGTTGAGATTACAGCTAAGAGTCACCCTAATTGGCATTGAAGTGTTATGTTTGTTTGTTTGTTTATTATTGGTTATGGGCCTGGGCACTGTCCTTGAGGTTTTCACTCAAAGCCTTGACCACCTTGAGCCACAGCTCCACTTCCTGAAGTGTCATGGTTTTAACTCACCAAATATAGTCTTTTATTTATTTTAATTTTTGTTGTTCCTGGGGCTTGAATTCAGGGCCTGGGTGCTGTATTTTTTCTTTTTTTTTTAAACAGTTGAATCAGAAATTTATTATGTTTTGTTTTTTTCAACTGTAACAGCAAAAGAAACAAAAGAAATGGTTAATTGTGCATGGGTCACATCCAGCCACAACTATGAACAGAGCTCATGTAGAATGAGACATGTTCATAGTTATTTCCGAACTTCTTTTGCCGAAGGCTATCACTCTACCACTTGAGCTACAGTTCTACTTCCATTCTTCCATGGTAGTTAATTGTTAGCAGTTAATTAGTAGTTAGTATTTAATTAGTCTCACACATGTCTCTGCCCATACTGGCTTCAAACCCTGATCATCAGATGTTAGCCTTCTGAATAACTATTCTTTATCTGTAAACTTTTGGGTTAAAGAGGTTCAAACCATGGTATAGAAACACATAAAAGTATTTCTGAAAAAAATTTTGAAATGACCTTTTTCCATCCATGCTATACTTGGAAAAATATATGCTGTAAATATTCTTCAAATATAACCATTTAAACTTTGTTTGGGAATGTAATTTTCATACTCATTGTGGATAACATGTATTGTTTCAGTCAGCATGATTCATGCCTTCTGTGTGTCAGGAATATATTTGGTCAATCTCAATATGTCATTGATATGTAGAAGTGAGACATCATTAAAGCACATTTCTGATTTTTCCTCTTGCAAGTACTAAGGTTGGGACTCAGGATATTATGCTAATTTATCTTGATTATTTGGGCGGTACTATACCACTTGAGCCACATTTCCAGCTTAACTTTTTTTCCTGTTAATTTGGAGATGGAATCTTGTGGACTTCTTATGCAAATTACCTTCAAAGCATGCATGGTCTTTCAGATCTCAGATTCCTGAGTAGCTAGGACTATAGGAATGAGCCACCAGTGCCAGGATTAAAGCACTGCTAAGAATGTCTAAAGTGCTATTTATCTGAACAAGTTCAATTCTGTGAATTGATCCTAAAAATATAAAATATAAGAAATAGTCTCCTCTTGAATTAGACAAACTCATAGATTTAATATGCCTTATTCCTTTGGTATAATTTCAAGGTTGGTACAATTTTGCTTAAAAAGATAAATTAAAAAACTAAAATAAGAAAATCATTCAACCTCACTGAATAATGTGACTTTCTATAAAGGAACCTCTTAATTTTGTTTAAAAACAATTTAAACATCATTCAAAAATATGTTTCATAGAAAGTTTTTGGAAATTTGAATTCATTCTGGGAACTGTTATGTGCAATTTATTTATAGACTATTAGCCAAGTTTAAATGCATCACTATATAAGACAGACATGCTTTCAAAACTTCCAAAAGACAAATTCTGATGCTTGCTATTTTGACTAGCACATGTGCAATGTCTAATCCAGAGTTATCACCATGGGAGAACTGAGAATGATTTGCTCACAAGCCAAATTGATTTAGATGATTCTTTACCTTGTTGACCTTGACAAACATCTGACAAAGGTATTTACAGATGCATTTCCTAAATTAAACCAATTAACTTTCTGATTAGGCCTCTGGAATAGACCATTCTGTCCTTTAGTCCAAGTCAAGGAGCAAATATGTCCTCAGATTCAAATGTTCCCATGATATCTATGCAAATATAATTATCCAAAGCATCAGATGCTTGCAAACTATATGGAATGGAAATTCCTCCCCTTTTCCTCCAATCCCCGCTCCCCTCTTTTTCTCACACATACCACTTTTCACTCTCCTTGAGTTTCCATAGATGATTTATCTCTGTGTGTACTCAAGTTCTGCTGCAGCATTGGACCCCAAGGAAAAATCCTCTCTTGAATGCCTTTTCTTTATGTTCCAAATGCCTGCTTGTGCACTTTATCATGAGTGAATCTGGCTGCAACTACAACAGACAAAACTATTGGACTTCCTTGTTTAGGCACTCAGCGATAACAGAATGAAGAATCTCTAGAGTGATAGTTCAGGCCATAAGCCCCCAGAGGCTCCCAGAGCGAAAAGCCTGCAGCTTGATTTAACAACAAGAGGCGTGAAAAGTTCCAAAGAAAAGCAGAGACTGAAAAGACTCAAGAAGTACTGATTAAGTTAGAGATTATGAAGAATTGAGAAGATCTGCAGACATTGACCACAGGAAGAATTTCAGAAAACCATCAAGGCTTATCTCAAAGTCAGTAACAATAACTGCTGGATTCTGAGCTATGAAAACCTGTGGCTAAAACCTGAGAACCTAGATCTATAAGCCTCTAGTGATGGAAGCCTAAAGCTATAAGTCTTTAGTTCTCAGGGTATAGAACTATTATCCTCTAAGTTTGAAAGCTCAGCCCATAAGCCTCTAGTACCCACTAAGGGAATTTTTTGCTTAATCGTGATTTCTACCCATGAAGAGCAAAAAGGACACTCCAGCCAGACATTTTTAACTGCCTAATCTTTGTTATTGGATAACTATTCACGATATCACTAAAACTTATATTTCCTTTCTTAACCTGGACCTATGTGACCCTGGAAGTATCTATGATAAATTCAAAACAATGTTGAAAATTCAGATTCACTGCCATGATGAATGGATATGGCTTTCTCATTTTCCTTTTTTCTTTATTTAATTCAGATTTTTTGAGTACATACTAAGAATTACTTGCAGTTTGTGTCCACATCACCTGAGTTAAAATACAATCCCAAATTATAACAAATTTTGTCTCGCATGCTACAAGATGAAATTTTATCCCCACCCCCTGCTCACCCTTTCTACTTTTCCCAGATTGCTTTAAGTGGGGCTTCCTAGAACAATTGTGCATCTTTAAAAATAAGAAAGCTGTAGGAAAGACTTGAAAGACTTGAAAGGTCACTCTTTCTCTAAGCAAAACTTTTCCCTAAGCAAAAGCATTCTCTTTCTATCGGTTCAATAATGAGGAAAGTTTGAAGGTCACATATTCCCTCACAAAAAAGATGATGGAATTAAAGAAAGCAACTAATGGAAGAACAAAGAAAACTACACACAGGATCCAAGTCTTTGTGGTTTCTCCAATGTATACTAGTATTACAGATCCCTGTTTGTAACAGTGCTTTCAGGAGTGATTACTGTGTATTTCACATTGTCTCTGAGAGATAGTGCTTCATAAATGATTCAAAGAAACCTGTCTTGATTTCATTCTTAATTTTCAATTGAATACGAAATGTTCATTGGGAATGAAATCAACAATAATTTTCTTGAATTATATTCTCAGTTCTACACATAATTTTAAGATGATAAAGGCATGTTTCTTATCACAAAGAAATCGAATTTTTCTTAATAATATATTAATCCTGGAAAAGTTTTTTTTGCCTATAAGCTCCTGTTTATTAACCAATATCACATGGCAAATTGTGTAGTTGCTATTTATGAAAACTGCAAATGCTGCATGTAGAGATAGAGAAAGCTTCTTAGAAATTTTTGTGACAGAATACATGGCAAGATAATGAAGTCTCATCATTGGTGTAGTGCTATGAAATCAGTACTTGTAATCCAGATTGCTGTGGTTTGTGCTTTGTCTATATGTTTCCAATCAGATATATACCTTTTGTACTGATAATATCACATAATTATCTATCCCAGTTTCACTGATTTCAATACATATTTTGGTTTGTAAAAGAAATGTATTAATTTCTTACACATTTTTGGAAATTAATTGTATTAGAATGTATATATTTACCTTTAGATATGGCATGTAAATAAGAAATTTTAATCACAGGGGGAAAACAAAACAATTCTTTGGTTTTGAAGTACATAGATTTTGCATAATAAAAAGGTGCAACCCAAATATAAGAAGCTGCAGTCAAATGTTCATCGCAGCACAATTTGTCATAGCTAAAATATGGAACCAACCTAGATGCCCCTCAGTAGACAAATGGATCAGGAAAATGTGGTACATATACACAATGGAATTTTATGCCTCTATCAGAAAGAATGACATCGCCCCATTCGTAAGGAAATGGAAGGACTTGGAAAAAATTATACTAAGTGAAGTGAGCCAGACCCAAAGAAACATGGACTTTATGGTCAATTTTATAGGGAAGAATTAGCACAGGTTTAGGCTAGTCACAGCAGAGATGCAAAGTGAAATGAACTCCATGTTATAGAAACGACTGTTATATCACTGTTGTAATTACTTCCAACTTGCCATGTGAAACCATACCTTCTATTGTTGATGTATCCCCTTCCTGTGGTTGTACCCACACTATCATTTTATCTTATCTTAGTACACTGAATACTGCATATACTGGCATTAGAACCAGGGAAGTGAAAGGGAATATCATAATCAAGAGACAAAGGATAAAAAGACAAATGACTCCAAAAGCAATACTTGCAAAACCATTTGGTGTAAACCAACTGAACAACTCATGGAGGAGGAGGGGAAAAGGGAGGGGGGAGAGGGGAATGAGGGAAGAGGTAACAAAGAGTACAATAAATGTACCCAAGGCCTAATGTATGAAACTGTAACCTCTCTGTACATCACTTTGACAATAAATAAGAAAGAAAAAAAAGAAATTGCAACACTATAATCTCACTCTGGAGTATTAACAAAGAAAAATCCACCTGATTACCAAACTTTTAGCAGTACACGCAAAGATATTTGGACCAATTCAAGTTATTTGGCTTTTGATTTAACTGAAAATATACAACTGAAAATTCCTTTAAAGTGTGGAGAAGAGATATTTGGATATCTGGGCATTCTATCATTTCTAGAGGAACAGCAATTTGACGATAATGTAGGTGTTTATAATTAGGTATCCATGAGTATTTGATTCCCAGAAGACTGCCTCTGTAGAAATATTATTAAAGATATGCCACTTTCAACAAACATAAAATTTGCACCTTGCCACTTAAGTTAATCTTATTATATATCTCTAGGGCTTGGGAGGATTACCACAAAATTCACCTTGGTTTTTTGGAGCACTATTTGACTTTTAACAAAACTAAGGCAAGAAAAAGCAAAGAGGATTAGGAATTGATTTAACACATGGCAATAATTCAGTCCTAACCTAAGACCTTCTTTTGTCAGCTTGGCTACATAATGGATGTGCAAGAATTTAACATTTTTGCTTTTAAATTGTTTTTGTTTTTGAAATTTATCTTGATATTTAAAATTTATTATTTTCACCACACTTTGTTGAAACTGCATAAAACCAGTCTACAAAAATGACAGAATTACTGAATTACCATTCTACCTGAATAGCCTCAAAAGCATGATCTCAGAGGGAAAGTTTTAATGTGATTATATAATAAACTGACTATGCATTCAGACATGCTGGTTATACATGGATCTTCTAGTGTGAATTTTTGCTTGAAATTGTGGTTAATGATAACTCTTCAATTCATACATGGATCCTCTAGTGTGAATTTTTGCTTGAAATTGTGGTTAATGATAACTCTTCAATTCATACATGGATCCTCTAGTGTGAATTTTTGCTTGAAATTGTGGTTAATGATAACTCTCCAATTTGTAAACACCAGAGATGAATACTTAGCCTCTAATATGGAATAATGAATGAGGGTGTCGACTAGATAGTTGGTAATAGACTGATGACACTGGATCACTTTTATCAGAGAAAGAGCCTTATCTTATTCTCAATGAAATACACCTTGGATCTCAATATAAGTTTGCTTTCCCAATTCTCAGGGCTTCTTCCAAAATCATAATCCTTGGAGATACAGAAAGCCTTATCCATGACAATTCTGGATAACCTTGTGACATTCCACATAACATCATTTTTTGGCAAGGAACTCACTTCACAGCCATTCCAGTACAGCAGGTGGCCTATATTTGTGGAATTCACCCATCTTTCTCTATACCTCATAAATTTAAAACTGAAGGTCTACTAAAATATAGGATGACCATTGGAAAGTGTCATTTACTATGAAACTTACTTGTAACACCTTACAGAACTGTAGCAATGTCTGCCAGGGTATGGTGCCACATCCAGTTTTTAATGCTTCTTCCTATTGCTGGGATTCATTAGTTTTAGATCAAGCAGTAGAAATGAAAATGAATTCTATTGCTATCACCACCAGTGACTTGTCTACAAAAATTCTGTTTTTTTGCTTTATAAATTCTGTCTGGAAGCCTTTGTCTAAAATCAGAAAATGAATTAAAATAAATCAGAGATAGAAACTAATTTTTAAAGGAGAAAAAAAATCCTCCAAATTATAACGTTACCCTCCTAA
Source organism: Perognathus longimembris pacificus (assembly GCF_023159225.1). Lineage (NCBI taxonomy): Eukaryota > Metazoa > Chordata > Mammalia > Rodentia > Heteromyidae > Perognathus > Perognathus longimembris. The sequence goes on along the minus strand of NC_063162.1, from coordinate 95,079,033 downwards.
TGTTGACATTTTAAATAAACATAAAAAATGAAAAAAACAAAAAAATAGAAACGACACAAATTATCAGTACAAATGAGAAAATTTAAAAGAGTATATTGGAGTTAATTTTAAATTAAATGGAATGTACAAAACATGAAAACAAAAGAAAACTGCTTAACAAATATTTAAGATAAATGAAGCAAAAACTTTAATAACAAAATAAACTTTTGTGTTCTGAAGTTTTTATTTGCCTGAAAGTTCAGATATAAAACGTGTTTCAATGTAAAATTTCAGGTGGATTATGATTTTACCAATATATAATCATGCACTATCCCATTCTGCACTCTAGTAGAGAAGCTCTCCCCTTCCAGAGAACAATTTTAATTTGAGACTCTTCTCTTAATTATATTAAATAATACTATGTGTTCAACATATGCCTACTTTTCTATCACAGATTAACTTTCTAACACATAAAAGGATGTCATACATGATGTTGCCTACTTGTAAAGGTCATTTACAACATAAATTTCTGTCTTTTGTGTAGACATGTGTTATGGGTGGAACTTTCTGTAGTTCAGAAACCTGAGAAATAATGACTGCAACTTGCTTTTGTCAAACTTTGATTATCTCTTCTAAAAGAAGCACATAATTAAGTAAACATTTTCTTAAAGCTTTTAGTTCTTGAGCTTTGCTTTCCATGAGAATCACCTGACAAGCTTTAAGAATATACAGAAACTGTGTTCCTTATTTTCCTTCTACTAAGTGCAGGTATTTTATCTTGGTAGTTGTACAAAATCAGGTGTCCATAGATTTTAACAACTTTTCAGGTAATTCTGTCACATTCACAATTGGAAAACACTGACATAAGCTATTATTTTTTCTTCTTACCTTAGTAAGAACTAAATTGAGCATAAATTGGTTGATGTAAATGCCACTAACAGATACTTTCTACTTCCTTACCAAAACAGTAAGCAAGGAAAAGGTATAAGTATGAATAAAACAGAGATGAAAAAATACATATGGGAACATTCACTAACTCCATTATATACAAATATTTTTCAAATTGAATATAGGTAATATGAATATCCCTAAGTTCAGAGATTCTTTGATTACACATGAATAATGAGCAACATATATACATAATACTAGAAAATTTAAAATTATATGTAGCATGCATATATATGCATAAATATTAACATGATTAAATATTTTTATTTCTATTTTACTTTTTATTTATTGTTATTGTAAAGATGATATACAGAGGGGTTACAGTTACATAAGTCAGGTAATGAGCATGTTTCTTCTTGAAAAATGTCACCTCTGCCTTTTTTCTCTCTCACTTTTCACCTACCATCCCTGCCCATAGTTGTATAGTATGTTTTCAACATAATAAGTAGTATCACTGCTGCATTTGTTCACCCTTTGTTCCACCATTTCTGTGCTATGCCCATTGCCCTTTGAAAAATAGATAAATGAACAAACAAGACAAAAGGAAATGAAAACAAAAACAGAAAAAAGAAGAAAACTGCTTGTTTCCATTCCTTAGATTTCATTTTGATAAATATTATTTTATATGATCATATGTACATAGCTCTTAAGCCTTTGTGATCCTCTCCTAAGAATATCTTCCTTAGTCTCACTCTGTGAAAATGCCTAGAGACCTGTATAATTTAGCATGTCCTGGTGTATTTTTTTTGCCTTCTAGTGTGTTTACTCATATGTTTATAGGTATATTCTAGTTACTACAAATGAGGGAAATAATAAAAGCTAGTTGTTTTTTGTTTTTTTTTTGGATTTTTGGTCTGGCTTACTTTGCTTAATATAATTTTTCCAGGTCTTTTCATTTCCTCACAATTGCTACAATATCATTCTTTCTGTTTGATAAGTACAATTCAGTTGTGTATATATAATACCACATTTCTTGATGCATTCACCTGTTGAGGGATATTTGGGTTGATTCCACATCTTGGCTATGGTAAATAATGTTGCGATGAACATAATTGTGCTGGTAGCTTTAATGTCACCTTATTTGTGGTCAATTGGAAAAAATGCCTAGAAGTGAAATTGCTGAGTCATAGGGAAGCTCTATATTTAGTCATTTGAGGAACCTCCATACTGCTTTTCAGAGAGGTTGAATAAGTTTATATTCCTACCAAGAGTGTAATAGTGATCCCTTTTGGCAGCAGCCCCCTCCTCAGCATTTGTTCTTGGTTTTCCTGATAATGGTAATTCTAACTGGGGTGAGGTGGAATCTCAATATTTTTTGATTTGCATTTCTTTTATGGCCAGAGATGTTGAACATTTCTTCAAGTTACTCTTAGCCTTTCTTCTTTCTTTGAGAAGTCTCTCTTTAAATCTTTAGCCTACTTATTAGTTAAGCTGTTTCTTTGAAGGTTTTTTTTTTAACCAGGGTGTGTGTGTGTGTGTGTGTGTGTGTGTGTGTGTGTGTGTGTGTGTGTGTGTGTGTTAATATTTTTAGCTCTCATCATATTTTAGATATGAGGGCTTTTTCTGATTCATAATTGGTAACAATTGTCTCCCATTATGTGGGCTTTCTATTATACTTGTTAGCTTTGTTCTTTGTCATGTAGAAACTCTTCAGTTTGGTGCAATCTGATTTATCTAGTCATTCTTTGATTTGTTATGATTCTGGATTTTACCTGGGAAGTTTCAACCCATGCCTCGGAGCCCTAGTGTTTCCCCTAATATTTTCATAATATCTGGCCTTACATTGAGGTTTTTGATCCATTTGGAATTGATTCTGGTACAGGGTGATGAATCAAGATCTAGCTTCAGTTTTCTTCATGTGGTGAGCCAATTTTGCCAGCACTAGTTGCTGAAGATTCTTTCTTTTTTTCCTTTGTTTTGGGTACAGTTATCAAAAATAAGATGGCTATAAGTCTGTGGATTTATTTCTGGGTTTTCTTTTCTGTTCTGTTGGTCCTCAAGCCTCATGCCAGTACCAAGCTGTTCTGTTACTATTACTTTGTAATAGAATTTGAAGTTTGGTAGTGATATTCCTCCAACAAGGTTCATCTTCCTAAGGATTATTTTTGTTATTCAAAGTCTTTTATTATTCCTTATGAATTTTTGGATTGCTTTCTCTATTTCAGGATATAATATTGTTAGTATTTTGATGGGTATTTCATTGAATTTGGAAATTGCTTCTGGCAATGTTGTCATTTTTACCATGTCAATTTATCTGATCTAGGAGGATGGGAGATTATTCCATTTCTTTAAATCTGTCTCAGTTTCTTTTTTTCAGATTTCTAAATTTTCATACAAGAGGTCTGTCACATCTTTCATTAATTCTTAGGATTTTTTTGAGGCTAATACGATTGGAGTTTCTTTCCTCATTTCAGTCTCAATCTTAAAAATAGTGGTGAGTGAAATATAAAATTGTATTTTTTAATGAAGCATTGAAGCATTCAGAACACATAAAACCCGAGACATGAATTACATTGAAGTCATGTAATTTATTGTATCAAGGTATATATGCCTATTATCATTACACTTTTCTTACTTAGTATCTTTTGATAGATTTCTTAATAAATTAGTATTCATGCAAATCTCACATATTCTTATGAGGGGTCTGTAGTCAATAACCTAGACTCTAGCGTGGATGTTTTCTAAAGCTGGCACTTTCCACCATATTTCAGATGAATATTTGCATTAGGTAGCATAATTGAGGACATACAATGACTGAGTGCAATGACACTGTTTCATATGTGTAGTTAAGGGCATTATAAAACAGCAAATCCAATCAATCAACCACAAAAGAACATAACATCATTACACTTTTCTTGTTGGTGGTAAGCCAGCTTTCCCCATCATCTTTCACCCTAGCCACTTAACTCTGTGGTAGCCACAGGTCTCCGTGGTTCACATTATATAGTAGCCAACAAGTATGTTCAACTAGAATTTCTTCCCATCAGTTTAGATCACCAATTATCACAATTACACAAATTGCCAGCAGTATAGATTTTCCTGCAGTAAGCTTGTTGTTTTTCAGGATATGTGAAATTCCTGGGCAGAGATTGGAATGATTTTCCAGTATTTGTGTCTAGAGTCACTTCAATTAAATCAGATAAAACTTTTTCTGCTCAGAAAATGTTTAATACATTAATATATTCCCTTGATCTTATTTTTGGGAGGAAGCCAGAGATAGTATTGTCTTTATATGTATTTAGTATTAACAATTTTGTTTTTCAATTTAAATGAAGATAAATATTTCTCAGTAATATTGATGCTTTTTTTTAGCTTTTACGTTAGACTCAGGAACAATTTATCAACTAAGTATTCAGAATGATGTGAAATTGCTATGACTGATTTCAATTGGATTCCCATATTCAATGAATGTCAATACTATATTTTCTACAGAGGTTATGGTAGCCTATAAGTCCTAAAAGTGAACCCAATTTTTGAAGACAAAGAGAACAGGGACCAATGGCTTAAGATAAATAGAAAGGAAATACAAATCAATTATGGCAGTAAGGCTTGACAAATCTAAGCAATGTATTAAATACTAAGGAAATGTAAGACATGGGAAGATTAAAACTCTATTTTTAATGGGATGGCTTCATGAAAAATGTAATTGAGGTGAAAATTAATAACTGGGAATATTTTTATTACACAAGGTATCTCTATTTATATCCTTTTATTTTCTCTGTAACTGAAGCTGTTTATTTAGATCTTGTAGTAGTTAGGAGTTGCTCACTATTATGTGTGGGAAATACTCAAAGGTATTTAGGAAAATCAGAAGATTCCTTAGTGAGGACTACAAGGCTTGGATTCCACTGCAATGTGGGGTTGTTTGAACTGGAACAGCTTGATTGCAGGATGAACAAAGTGGGTGTCTTATGGAATTTGTTTGGAGAGTGTGTATGACTTCCCTGTGTTCATCCTGAGTTGGTGGCAATTCCAGAAGAGTATCTGATTTCCACAGTTAATCTTGAGTTGGTGTCAGTCAAAGAAAGGGTAAAAGACTGGGAAACTAGATATCTTGAATCATATCAAGTATGCTTGTAGGATTCCTCTCCTAATGTGGTTTGCCTTGTGGACTGAATGCTATAAATTTTATTGTAGAGGTAGAAGCCAGTATTCTACAGTTTACATATCTTATGGCCATTGTTCAATTGTAAATACATCCTCTTAGTTTACACTTGGATCTATTTTATTTCTGCTACAAACTTAATCAGAATGTTGCATCATGTAAATATATATATACATATATAATGTATAGGAAGATGAAACTCACATTTAAACGAATATTGCATTTAAATAAAATAATCCTTTTTATAAAGTTGGAGGAAAGCAATTGATTGAGACCAACTTAATATTTCCCACTGTGGCAGTTTATAATTATAGAAAACTGGTTGGCGTCTATGCTATTGAAAAGTGCATTAAAGTGAATTCTTTGAAGATGTCAGTTCTCTTAGGAATACCAACAGAGTATGAGTGTCCCAGCACCTGGGGGCAGGATGAAGTGTTTTCTCTCAAGGGTATATAATTACATATCCATTCAGTTGCATCATGGGTGGCTCTGCCCTTGTTTGGAAGCATCTGCAAAAGCCTGTTTCCCAGACAGGATATTGAACAAGAGTTCTGTTCTGCTATGACAATAACCACATGCAGTCCTCAAATATTCAGTTATTATGGTGTCTGTGCTTCACTCAATATAGCCTTGTTGTCGCTTGTCAGGTAACTCAAAGGCACATGGTGTTTATTGAATGCCTGATATTGTCTAAGTGTATCAGTCATGCTTGAGTAATCCCTAAGGTTCAATTTTAAGTAAGAATTAGAAACTCTGTGCTGAAGAGAGAAGTGGGGGTCTATGACATTTGTTCTAGAAATAGGAAATTGTAAAATGGACTATACAACTATTTCTCTGTTTGCAATTTTAATATGTTAGCTTATTGAGGGTATGAATCATACTGAAAATATAGCTTTAATAGTATGAAATATATTTAAATTTAGGCTTATGCTGGTAAGCTAAAATTTATGTTGGGTTGGTATATTATAATGTTTTTCAAATTTACTATGAAGAGTGTATTATAGAAACTCAATTTCTTTTTTTTCCCAAATTTTTATTATCAAACTGATGTACAGAGAGGTTACAGTTTCATACATTAGGCATTGGATACATTACTCATACTCTTCGGTACCTCGTCCCTCATATCCCCCTCCCCCCACCCCTTTTCCCTTTCCCCCCATGAGGTGTTCCATTCACTTAGACCAAACAGTTTTGCAAGTATTGCTTTTGTAGTTGTTTTTCTTTTTTTACCCTGAGTCTCTCAATTTTGGTATTCCCTTTCAATTTCCTAGCTCTAATACCAGTATACATGGTTTCCAATATACTCAGATAACATTACAGAGATAGTGTAGGTACAAGCACAGGAAGGTGATACAAGAACATCATCTATAATAGATGCTACAGATACACATGGTACGGTGAAAGTAATTACAACTGTGATACAACAATCGTTTCCATAACATGGAGTTCATTTCACTTAGCATCATCTTATGTGTTCATAAGGGTATAGCTAATGGGCTCTTGTGATCCTCTGCTGTAACTTGCCTAAACCTGTACTAATTACTCCCAATAAGGGAGACCATAGAATCCATGTTTCTTTGGGTCTGGCTAAAATTTTCTTTTCTCATGGTTACAAAGGACATTGCTTTCAAATTTATGAATGTTCTATGTTTCCCCCAAAGTAAAAAAAAAGTATATTTTTACTGTGATCTTTATGGATGTTTCCTCATTTAATATTTGTTAGAATATAATATAATAATAGAATTGAATAATAGAATAGAATAGAATAATTGTTAGAAAATGTTTCATTCTGATATTATCAAATTGCTATTTTATCTTACACCCCCAGAACTAAAACAAATTTTTAGAACCATGCAATAATTTTATGAATGTTAGTATTATGTTTTCAACATCTTTCCCTACTTCCTTTAGAAATCTGTCAAAAATTACTATAATACGAAAAAGTTTCTTTAATTGCGATTGATGTTAGCAAGAAAGAAAATAGAGCAAGAACTGAGGAAAGAATGGGACAACTGATAATAGGGAATGGTTTGGGATATTCATATTCCAGTTATGTAACCTATATAACTATGAGAACTAACATGTTGGTTGGAAGTTTTACTGTCAACTGTAAAGGAAATTTTGATCTAACTTTCAATATTTCTTTAACTAATAATGCAAAGATGAACTATTAAATGGTAAAATCAGGTTAGCCTCAATGATAAAACACCTGACATATATGTATCTTATAAATATATATTTCTGAGGAGTGAACGATAAATAAACAATACTTCTTTGACATCAGCTCTATTGTTTACAACAATAAATACCTTGATCATAGATTCTTGATTTGTTCAAAACAATTTTAAGAGATTAAAATGAGCTTCAAAGACCTTTCAACAGTTCTGTGTCCATGCAAATAATTGTGTCATTCTGATTTAAATCTGTTTTTGCTTGGAATCTTTTTGTGGATATGTAAAAATTCTTATTTAAAAAGTAGGAAATTCAGAAAGGCACATCAGAAGAAAGAGTTTATATAGCATTTTTAGTGCCTTTGCTTAGAAAAAAACTTTCATATAACACAAAGTAGAATTATTGTTTATAAAATATTTTAATTATTCATGTAAAATTAGTGTTTTCTTTTCTTTTTACTTTGTAAATACTGGGGCTAGATACTAAGGGCCTGGGTGCTGTCTCTAAACTCTCTTACTCAAGGATAGCACTCTACCACTCTTATCCACAATACCACTCTGGTTTCTGGTAGTTAATTGCAGACAAAAGTCTCTTGAACTTTCTTGCCCCTGCTGGCTTTGAAAAACCATCCTAATATCTTCCTGAGTGACTAGTATTACAGGTGTGAACCCAGTGCCTGGGATAAAATAATGCTTTTAGTAGAGCAGAAAAAAAGATTAATTTTTTAATAGAGTTAGAGCTATACAACTTCAAGGATACTATCAGTTATTTCCTGGTTTAAGCTCTGATAACAGGCCGTAAGTCTACATTTCATATACGCTGTGTCTTCTCCTCTTTCCTATCATTTCTACTCTATATGGCCATAAAGAATTGAGGTGACGAACATATAAGATGATGCTAAGTGAAATGAACTCCATGTTATGGAAACGACTGTTACATCATTGTTGTAATCATTTTCAACATGCCATGTGAAACCGTAGCTTCTATTGTTGATGATACTCTTGTATCCCCTTCCTGTGTTTGTACCTACACTATCACTTTATCTCATCTGAGTACACTGGATAATGTATATACTGGTATTAGAACTAGGGAAATCTAGTGGTAAGAGTGTTTGCCTTACATACATGAAGCCCTAGGTTCAATTCCCTAGCACCACATATATAGAAAAGGCCAAAAGTGGCGCTGTGGCTCAAGTGGCAGAGTGCTAGCCTTGAGCAAAAAGAAGCCAGGGATAGTGCCCAGCCTTGATTTCAAGCCCCAGGACTGGCAAAAAAAAAAAAAAAAGAACCAGGGAAGTAAAAGGGAATATCAAAATCGGGAGACAAAGGATAAAAAGACAAACTACTCCAAAAGCAGTATTTGCAAAACCATTTGGTGTAAACCAACTGAACAACTCATGAGGGGAGAGGGGAAGGTGGAGGGGAGTGGGGGAATGAGGGAGGAGGTAACAAAACAAGAAATGTACCCAAGGCCTAATTTATGAAACTGTAACCTCTCTGTGCATCACTTTGACAATAAATAAGAAAAAAAAAAAACAGAAAAAAAGACTTGAGGTGACTCTTACCAGTGACTCCAAAATGGTGTGTGAACCTGTGAAGATGAACTGAAGCTAGTTGTAGTTAACAGGGTTGTAGTCCAACAGGGTTGGATGAAAACTATATGAAGACATTACTCAGTAAAAACTTTGTATTTTATCAGTTAGAGTTCCAGCAAAAGGTACTCAAGATATGACCATTTGACAAATGATTTGCTAAGGTGGTAAGTTAGAGACATAGGTCCAAAGTGTGAATAATGGAAAAAAAATGAGGCAGTAATTTGGATCTTGTAATAGCAAAATGGTTATCATATTTAGGCTCAGAAAATAAAAACAATAAAAGAGATTATGAGGCATTTCTGTGAGAAAAGCACTGAAAAGACAACTTAGTGAAATGAAGGCAGGCCCTAAAAATCCAACAGGGACAGATTTAAAAGAATAAAAATTCCAAATCCATTCCTCTCTCCAATTTTGTGTGGGGCTTCCAATTTGCCAAACTTTATTAGAAACCAGAGAACAAGGACACTTTAAATGCTTCCACACAGGTCAGCTTTCTGACACACATCCTGTAAAATATATAGTAACTGTTATTCCAATGCAATCCAGGTGTTTGCTAGTGTCAGGGGAAAAATGAACATTAATATCATGTACGTGTATATTAGTTCATTTAAGAACAGTTATTTAATATATAAGTGAAATAAGTTTATACTCTACATACCAGTCCTAACACTTGGGATTCAGTTCTTAGGGAATAAATTGGGGAAACAAATATGAATTAAATAATATCCATTAATGGCCTTCTTCCCACTATCCTTCTGCCTCAACTTCCCTGCAGCTGGATTGCCACATACAATGTTAAGGTTAAATAAAATAGAGTAGCATAATCTAATGTGATTTTAGTTTGCAGCTTTCATAAGTTTATAGTTGTGTCTAGCTTAAAGCTAGTTTATAAATGAAATCACCTGTGATAGTGTCTCTGAGGAGATGACACAAAGTTGAATCCTGAAAGTATGAGACCTTTATTTATTCTAGTACCTCACAGAGTGTATCAGTGTCTCCTGGACTCCAGTGCATCCTGGATGGAGAAGAAACTGGATGAAGAAGGAACAGTCAGTGATGGGGCTAGAAAGGATAGGCTGGGAGGTGAGAGGACACCATGTGATATAATAGAAGCCAAGAAGAAAGTCTCAAGTAGAGTAATAGTCATTTACCATAAACACACAAAAATGCTATTGGGTCACAAAAGCTAAGACCTGAGAAATGGATTTGAAAATTTAGAGGTAACTGAACAATAAGAAAAGCAATCAGGGAGTGTTTGTGACAAGAGATCATTTGAGGTTGGGTAAAAATAGAATGAGAAACAAGGCAGTAAAAAAAGTGAGAGTATTGTTATTCAATGTGAGAAAGGGATGGAATAAAGAAACAGACCAGGACACAGAGGCAGGGAAGGCTTTTCCTCACATTGTTTTGCCTTGTAGAAGAGGGAGGATTAATCAGGCATGATCCACTAGCACCTGGCTTCTGTTTCGTTTTAAAAGTGTATACTTTTTTGACAAGACCTTGATTTGTAATCCAGGATGGCCTGGAATTTTCCAGGTAGACTTGTCTGTCATGTAACTCATCATCCTTCTACCTGGGTCTCCCAAGTGCTGATATTGCCACACACAGCCTTAGGTTTAAATTTTGTTAGTACCACTTCACCATTAGAATACCTGGTATGATAAGACATTTCACTTAAAGGGAAATTAGGTGTTCCTGTAAAACCTAGTCTGTTTCCTCTCGGTTATTCATGTTAAATTAGCTATTTAGCATTTTTAAAAAGTTTGTATAGTGGGATTGTAAATGCAACATTACCCTTTAGGGGAGAAATGAGGAAATTATGCTAGGAAATGATGGACAGGCAGGGCCATAGCTCATTTAGAGATTTCAGGTAGCTTTAGGACCACAGTAACTTCCTATTGCATGAGCTTCTGCAGTGATATTCAACTACTCAGATAAAACCGGATAATTGGCTTCACAAAGGTACTAGTAACACAATAAGGAAGACAGGCTAATGGTGCTAAAACTGATTTCACTGGCATGGTTACCATAAAAATCATGACATCTAAGAAAATAGAGAGCAAAGACGATAGGCAGGAGGAAATAAATTGTGATAGCTGGAGGCCTAGTTGGAAAAATGCTGTCAGGAACCAGAGAACAAGAATGCTGCAGAATGGAAAATGCTAATAACCTCAAAGTGGAACATTTGAAGTAGAGGTTTTATTGATGGTGTAATTACTGACCTTGTATCATGGAAGTGACTATTTACAGTAAAATGAAATCAAATTTTATTATATGTTAGGTAAAGAAGCCAATTGGTCTGGGTTTGTACGTGTGGTACACACACACATATATACACACACATATATACCTACATATATAGATATATGTAAATATACATGTATATTATACATTAAAAACTAATATGTATATGTAATATGGTACGTGCATTACATACAATGTATAATATATCTATGAATACAATATATGTATATATCACCAATAGTATACTAATTATATTTACATGTAACACTGAATTTTGTTGGTATATATATATACATATTGTATATAATGGGTATAGCATATAATATACATGTTATGAACATTATATACATTATGTAATTAATGCAATAATTTGGTAGGTGCACATAGCTAAAGGCAGAAAAATAGATGTCCTGCCTTATGTTTTGCATTCATTTCCTACAGTTGCTTATGGTAAATTTAATGAGGTAAAACAATGTGCATTTACTATTTCCCCATTGCTGTGGAACAGTAGTCCAAGCATGGGTTAGTTAGGTCTTTCTGCTTTGTAGGTTCCACAAGGTTTCAATTAAGGTGTCACTTCAAAGGCTATAGTGAAGAGTGACAAAGTTGCTAGCGAAACTAGGGTCATTTATGTTGGGAAGCCGAAATCTTCACTTTGTGTTTGCTTTTAGCTGGAGGCTTCTCTTAGTTTCTGAAATGACCCCCATTCCTTGACACACATATTTTAGACTTATACACTTGGCTCACAAAGGCTCAGAATGGATGGAATCTCTTCACAGAACACATTGTAATAACGTGCAACCTAATCATGAGAGTATCATTCCACCATTCATGTTATTCTGGGTGAGTTACCTCAGCTCTTGCTTACAGGGGAGGGAAGGAAGCATTTTTGTACGAGGACACAGACAGCATAAGAAAGAATCGCTAAGAAATAGTGAAAGGGGGAATGGAGAAAGGAAACCATTGCTTGTGAGTTTAATGTCACCAGTGACTAGGGGAATATGAACAGAAGGCCAGCATCTATGAGTAAAGTTAAGTGATAAATTCCAAATAGCTGGGATTTGAAGAAGGGAAAGTGATGAAGTAGTTACTTAGCAGAACTGGTGCACAAATGGAACACATTTTCTATAACACTTCTGACATCTATAATTGAACTCCAGCAGTTATGTGATTAGGAAGTTAAATCTAACTAAAATCAATGTTGGAAAATTTTGGTATTCCTATGACTTGAAGTTCAAATGCTTTCAGTGAGTATATCATTCCATGCTCATCTGCCCTTTATTTAAAAATTGCAGCGATAAAAATGTAAATTTCTATAGTTTCTATTCAAGGAGTAAATTATCTGTGCCTGAGTGGATTTTCAGTGATCCAAGTAAATAGAGAGCAATGGCAAGCCATATAGCTTGCATCTGGAATGTTTCTGCCGGCTTGTCTCCAGCTATTGGTTCCCTTGAAAGTGGTGGGACTTTAAATAGGAAGATTTTATGTCTTTGGGAGCAGAGGTTTGGAAGGGGCGTGGTTTTGGCCACGAAGGAGCAGTTTTGCCCACCACACTCTTCTGCCATGGTCTGAGTCTCCTCTAATCCACCAGACCAATGGATCATTAGCAGAAACCTCTAGAATTCCTAGATGATATGAGGTGCCTGTTATAGTAGAAGAAAGCTGAATAACACATATAATCAAAACTGGTTTATACTAGTTTGTATGTATACAAACATATACACATGTCTATACTCTTTTATTTAAATTAACCTGGAAGTTAAGAGACTTTCAATGTGATCTTGCAGGCACATTATGCAAATGAAACCCCAAAGTAGTCAACGTTGAACATAATCTTTGACCAGGACCTTTTTTTAGAACTCCACCTCTCTCTAAATTTATGGGACATAACCTATCAAGTCAACATCCAGAGATTTTTTTTTTCCTGAAATGATTGCCATAGGAAATGAAACAGCCATAGACTTTTTCTTTCTGGGCTTGTCTCAAATGTTTGCAACAGACTAGCATATTGTAAATGCAAAGATTTTATTTAAAGGTACTTTATTTAAAGGTATTTTATTTAGAGGTACTTAAAGGTATTCAAAGGTACCAAATACTGCTTTGAAAAGTTTTATTTATGTATGTATTAAAACCAGAATCCCTTTCTAGCTTAGTGAAATGTTGAACTTGGATCTTTGTACCTCACTCAGCCTCCCAAGTATTGGATTATGGGTATGTGTCACCATTCCCAGTGAAATTTCTGTGTTTTTGGCAATGTTCATTTACCTAGGAGCAGTTCAAGTCATGAAGATCTCAGAACAAAGACAATTATTTCCCATACTACAGAACTGCTCCTCAGAAGGCCTAGAAAAATGTTTATGTGTTGACTTGTTCAGTGTTTGCCTCTAAACCTCAAAGCAAATTCCTCTATTTCTTAATATTTCAACTTCAGACACTGTATTAATTTTCTCACATGAAAGATGAAGATATTTTCTTTTTGTCCATCTCTTTATATCTTCAAATTACAGAATGAAACAACATGGATTTTCCTTCAGGATTTAATAGTTTACCTTGACATCTCACATCCTAAAATGATGTGAGAAATTTCTTTCCTACTGTCTCTTGTATCTTTTATACCTGTCTCTTAATCTCAAAATTCTGTCAGCATTACCATTCTCTTTCCAAAATCAAGTATATTCCTATTCTACTCTACTCTTTGTTTTGGCATTGTCGACTATAGATTACATTTCACAGCAGAATGCTGTGAATATATTCCTTTCCTTCTGTAAAAAAAAAAAAAGTGGTTTAGCAGAATACATGAATTGGACATGGTGGTTTTATTGTCATTTCCATCCATCCATCAACCCATCCATCCATCCATCCATCCATGCATGCATCCATCCATCCATCCATATAAACAATGCACTCATTTTCAAACTGACCTTCTTTAACTCTCTTCCTCATCTTTCCTCCTCTTCTCAAAATAACTTCAACAAGTTTCATGTTTTATTTTCCTTCCTGGATGTTAAAAATTGTGACCATATCTATGCTTTCTGCTGCACATTCCCTTCCCACTGGTACTTGTCCTGCTACATGTTCTGTTTTACTTCCCTGTGATTCTTTTCTGTTAGTTTGCTTGTTTTTCAGCATACATTAATTGTGCAATAAGGTGTTTTTTTTTTACCATATTAATGTATATTATCATAAGTCTGTAAACCACATGAAAATGAAAGTCTTCAAGTAGGGCAAATAATGTATCTCTTTATGGTTGATAAACTGTTTCAATTATTTCATTTCATTTGCTTCAAATTAAAGCAATGAAGTTTTTATATGAACATCTTCATAGTAGTTGTGGTAGTGGTATATAACTAATATATATATAATATGTCATAAATATGACATATATGTATGTGTGTATGTCATAAACCACTACACACATGCACATATATACATACATACATATATATATATATATATGTTTAACTTTTTGTCAACTTTATCCTCCATAATCCTCCCTCTGGGAGTTTCCAGCTCTTCCACACTGATGTGACACAGTAGTTTTTTTCCATGAAATTCTAGTTAGAACTTTTGTTTCCTTGGGTTGCTAAATTATATTCTTATGAATTAGAACATGAGAACATGTACTTTCTTTGTCCTGGCATATCTGATTCTGGTTTATCTATTATCTGTACTTGGTTATTAATTTTCTTGGTCTAGAATCCTAGGTTGAATATTATTTTCTATTCAAATGACCATATCTTATTCTACGGTTTTCAGCTTTGACATTTCTGACAGTACTTATCTAATGGTCAGTGATGTATATGGCTAGAAAAACAACCTATTGAAAAATTTCAAAATTATGTATACTCAATTATTTTAATTAATGTATGCAATTTCATATGTGGAATTAATTTAATATATTTTATTAGAAAATTCATTGATATTTTAACTTAGTAACTTATGTTGTTAAGCTATATGGACTTTTGAAGAAGAAATAATGCCAAAGAGGTTTGGGAAAAGTTTTCCAGGAGGTAGAACTTATAAATATCTTGAAATAAATGGGTGTGATGTAGTGATGTTTGAGGTAAATGTGAAAACAAATGCAGACTAGCTAACAAATCAAACAGCTAAAACACTAGATTCATTGTTTGATGGCAAAAGTTTAGCAGTAGATTAGTAGAAATGTTGGATCTATTATGATTCTATTTTACAGCTCTGGAGCAGTATCTGGAAACAGACTTAGTGGATATTTGGAGGCTGACTAGTGTAATGATGGAAAGTGCTTTACAGAATATGTGTCTGATAGTGTCCAGAAGGTGAACCAAACAAGTAGGAGACAGTGCTTTGTCACTTTAGTGCTTCACCATTTTCTTATCACTTCTGGGTTCCCAACATAGCCCTACGCTTTTGCTCCTGTTGGAGCCTGGCTATGTAAAGACATTGTTCTCTTTATCCTTGAAATGACACCGCACACCCATTTGTAATATGGCTTCTTAATTCCCAAGTTTGTCCATTCATTCATTCTTTCTTTTTTGCACATTTCAATATGATTACAACCCTGTATTTTAATAAATTATAAAATATATGTAGTATCCAGAAAAAAAAACTAGTATTAACACATAAGATTTAGTTTCAGTAAGAGGCAATATTGTAGCTGAGGGCTTTAAAAATTATATTTGTATTATCTTTAAGAAATGGTACAAAGAAGTTACCATTCCACAAATCAGTTTATGGATACAATTGGTATTTTGATCAATGTAACCACTCTCATTCTCTTACATCCCTCACAACCCAAATTTTTTCTTCAATTTTCTTACAAAATTAAATTCTTCCATTCTTAATCTCACCAGCCACTGTTTTATATAGACTCCTGGAGCTAAGGCATTCTATTAAGCCATCCACCTGTGTAAGTCTAATGTGTGTAGTTGCCCCTGGATAATATAAGTAGCATCAAAAACAGCATGTGATTAGCTTCAATCGCACCACTTGGGCAAGCTAAATTCGAATCTTGACATCCCAAATATTGAATTGATTCATACACACTGAGCTGCTGAACCCATGTGTATCAAACTTAGGGTTATAAAAGAAAATTCCACTTGCCCACGTAGGAAAAATATTCTATACAAAAGTGCAGAGACATAAATCAACCACAAAGCATTTGGAGTAACTTGTCAGTCTGGGCTGTACATTGTGGCACTTACACATTGTTGTTAATTATTCAGGGAAGAACACACGAAACCATTAACCAAATATCAGTGTGTCAGTACATACTATTTCACAGATGCTGCATTTAATGAGATAATAAAATATTAATCAGCTGGGCCCCGGTGGCTCACACTGTAATTTTATCTACTCAGGAGGCTGAGATCTGAGGATATTGGTTCGAATCCAGCCTGGGTAGAAAAGTGGATGAGACTCTTATCTCTAATAAACTACTCAGAATCATCCGGAAGTGATGCTGTGGCTCAAGTGGTAGAGTGCTAGCCTTATGCACAAAGAGGCTCACAGATAGTATCCAGGCCCTGAGTAAAAGCCCTAGGACCGGCAAGGGGAAAAAAAAATTAGTTAATATTAGTGAAACTCCATTACAGAAAAATCAAACACTGGTGAAAAACATACATTGCAAGATTGGATCCTATAAACAAAATTATCAATAAGTTTAAACTGACTTTTTAAATTTAATTTTGTTGTCAAGGTGACATACAGACGGGTTACAGTTACATATGTAACTCACTACTTAGTGAGTACATTTCTTGTCATACTTGCTACTCCCTCCCTCATTTTGGCTCCCCTCTCAATCTACTCCCCTGGAGTTGTAAAGTTAATTTCCAACATATTATCTTGTGAATATCACTGTTGGGTTGGTTCACACTTTATCCTTTGTCACACCATTTTGATATTCTCCTTCCCCTCCCTAATTTGGGTAAGATATACACTACCCAGGGTACCAAAATCTAATACAGTGACAACAGGGGCTAAACCATAAGAAAGAGAAATGAAAGAAAAAAAAATAATTTCACATAGTACATTAAAAACACCAACAACAATGCTAAACCTTGTTTCCATATCTTAGAGTTCATTTCACTTAGCATCATCTTATATGATCATATGTACATAGCTATTGAGCTATTGTGATCCTATGTCAACACTATCCTAGACATATAATAATTATTAACAATGAGGGAAACCATAGTGTCTTTGTTTCTAGGTTTCTTTGGGTCTGGCTCACTTCACTTGTTATGAATTTTTTTCCAAGTCTTTCCATTGCCTTATGAATGGGGCAATGTCATACTTTCTGATTGAAGCATATGATTCCATTGTGTGTATATACCCATTTTCTTGATCCATTCATCTCTATTTAGGGGCATCTGGGTGAGTTCCATATTTCAGATATGGTAAATTCAAAAATGTCATTAGCACTATTTTATACATTATAGATATTACGAATATATGCACCTGCTTCACACGTGTAACTTAAGATACTGAATATCAAAACAAACAGTTTTTTAAATTACCAAAAATACCATTTAGAGAATTTTCAACTTATTTTCCTCTCCATACCGCCTTTTCCAACTGCTTTCAACCAAACAATCACTTTTCAGAGATATGTACCACCCACTTGGTATGTTTTCATTTTTTTTGTCACATATGGAATTCCTAAAACATGCACTTTTACCTCTGCTTGCATGAGTTATCTAAACTGGTACCATAGTGCATGTTGTTGGGGAGGACTTGCTTTATCCATTCATGGTAGTTCAGATGATTTTTCACATCAGTGTATGTTGGTGCTATTCTTTATTCATTTTTTACTGCTTATATATATAATAGTCTTTTTCCTGAAAACAGGCTTTGCAATTGCTTTCAAGTTGTTATTTTGGTTAGTAATATATGAATGAATATTCTTGTCTCCTTAAGGCCTTGTGCTAAGAGTTTTTGCTTAGCAAGGAATTAATGTATATTATAAGTAAAATTGTCGGATCAGTTTATATGTCAATGTGCACTTATTTGAGATTGTAGCACTTTTATTTTTTTGTGATTTTGTTATCTTCAATGTTTTATTCATTTTATGATTTAAAAGATGTGTGTTACTATTTGTGCCTCTTTTCAAATATGTACCTTTAGAGTATAAGAGTTACTATGGAGAGTTGGGAGCTGGTGTCATAGTTCAATGGTAAGGCCCTCCTTTAGAACAAATGAGGCCCTGGGTTATGATCCCCAGAACCACAAAATAAATAGAAATACAGGTATTGATATTAATCTATGCTTACTCATCATTTTCAGAATTTTCTCAATTTATTCTAAACACAAATTAGGAATTAGATACAATACCCCATTGCCATGATAGCAGATAATAGAGTATAATAAAAATAATTTACATGTTAAACACCAAGCTTAACGTGGATCAAATATTTACTCCCAAATGAATTAATCCAATAAAGGAAGATGTAATTGAATTACTTAGTGCTGTCTGAAACTAGGCTTAGGTTTTATGCAATGTAGTTTTCTAACTCTAGCTATCATCTATAAAGTGATTTCACCTGAAGAAAGAAAGCTTTCAGCTATCATTTATCAAAATTGTCTTTGTTAAAATACAGTATGTTTCTTGATTTTGAGTCTTGATTACAGTTTGTTAGTGGTAGAATTCTTATCTTAGAAATGATGTTTGCTGTTATTCTTTTCAAACTGATTTTAACTGGCTTTATTTTTTAATTCTACAATTGGGCAACACTTGGTTCTATGAAATATTATAATAAATAATCTAATGGATTCATAAGAGAGTTTGATCTTATAAACAAAAGAATCAAAGTGGGTTGGTCCTTTCAAAATAACCTTTATATTTGAAAGATAGTTTTGTGGATTCTATAGCTGTAAATAGGCAATCATTTTCTCACTTTCTCACAGAGCTTGAAAAATATATTCTTCTTTTCTCCTGGTCTTCAAAGTTGCTCCTACAAAGCCAGCTATCCTACTTAGTGTTTATTTTGCTTGTTTTACAAGGTACTGTGATTCTTCTCTTTTGCTCTGTTAAAATACTCCTTTTTTATAGATGGTATTATTTGTACAAAGAATTTCATTGTGGGTTCTATAAATGTATGTTATGTACTTTGATCAAATTCACCTCTGTTACTCGTGTGTGTGTGTGTGTGTGTGTGTGTGTGTGTGTGTGTGTGTGTGTATGCTGGTGCTAAGGTTCCAACTCAGGGGCTATATTCTATCCCTTAGCTTTTTCACTCAAGTCTGGCACTTTATCATTTGAGCTATTGCTCTACTTCTGGATTTTAGCGGCTAATTGCAGTGAAAAGCTTCATGGACTTTTCTCCCTGGGCTGGATTTGAACCACAGTCCTCATATCTCAACCTCTCGAATAGCTAATTACATGTATGAATACTCAGCCTGCAACTTCTACTATTTTTTTTCACAGCATGCACCCTTCATTTTAGACAGTGTTAGGTTTCATTGCTCTGTTTTTGTCCATGAATGTAAAGTATATTGATCATATTGACTCCCCTTTTACCCTTTACTTTCACTCCCCTCATCCTTCCCTACTTTCATTGGTCCCCACCACAGTACAATCTCTTTTGGCTCCCATACATTTTACAGTCTTGACACTGTCTTAATTTTAGGAATCGATCTTGCATATGAGAAAATATGCCATATTTGTCTTTGTCAGTCTGGTTTATAATGCTAGGTTTTTGTTAAATTCTTATGACAATAAATGACATTATATTTTGATGCATATTTAGAATTATTTCTTTAGTTATGTTACAGTCATCCATTTTATGATATCCTTAATAATTATAAAAAATGTTATCAGTAATAATATCAGTAATTATTATTTGATATACACCATGTCCTTAGGCTGGAACAACATTTTCCAGGAAGACTACATGCCTTTGGTTTAAGTGTCACTAGAAGTCGATGTTATGAAGAGATTTGGAAGTCCAAGGGGAAAAGCCAGTTATTACTCTCAGAAAGGCACCAGCAGTGTATGAGCTGTATTCAAGCTCTCTTACTTTTTTCCTATTCAGTGTCTCATTCTCCTCCTGGCAAGCTCCAATCTTGGTGATAAGTGACTCAGTCCCCCAGTCTCACCAGGCCATAGCATTGAAAAGACTTCCTTGAGCTTAGATTCATCTCTGCTGGACAGGTGTGGTTTTCCCATTTCTTATACTGTTTTCTGTACTTCCATCTGGACTCCAACTCAAGACAGATGGATGGTGAATTCTTGGATGCACTGAATATTTCTTCTAGCTCTTATTTCTCTGCATCTTATACCAGCATAAAATCTAACTTCTCTAGTAAATCCTTTATTACCTACAACCAACAATGATTCCACCTCTGATTGAACTCTGCCTGACACTAGAAAAGTTATAATTTTAAAACACTGATTAAAAGCTGTACTACAAAAATGTCCTCAGGAATGTTAGTAAGAAACTGATTGTGGATGCTGGTGACTCACACGTAACCTAGGTATTCAGGAAGCTAAGATCTGACAATCGTAGTTTGGGGCAGCCTGGACAAACAAGTTCTAGAGATTTGTATCTGTAATTAACCAGAAAAAAACAAGTAAAGGTGGTATAACATCAGTTACTGGTCAAAAAACTCTAGTGGGAATGAGACCCTAAGTTCAAGGCCCAGTACCCTCTCCCCCTTCTCACACATACATACTTATACACCCATCTAATCTTGAGCTCATTTCCAACTGCAGTTCCTAGCAGGATAATATTTTCGCTTTTGTTAGCTCTAGTGTTGCACTTCAATGTACTCTTTCATCCATAAAGTGTTAAACACTGTATTTTACAATTATGCTGGTATAAAGACACTTTTTTAATATTTTAAAAAAATTAAGTTCATTTGCTTGACTCTGTGAGAAGATCATGTACTGTATCAACTGTGGCTAATGGATGAGTTGAGCTTGTTACTAGGGTTGAATTGTGGGCTAGACATATACATGGTTGGTGAGCATCCATTCATGATTACTCTTGCCATTCACATTTGAGAAGCACTTCTAAAGGACATGGTACACAGAGCCTTGGGAAACTCTAGAATCACATTTGTAAAGGAGAAACAATGATAAGCAACCTCATATTTGTGGGGAAACTATGTTTTAAGATATATAAACATGGTGAGTGCTGAGAGCTCACATCCAAAATCCTAGCTACTCTGGAGACAGATATCTAAGGATCATGATTTGAAGTCAGTCTGAACTGAAAAGTCTGTGAGACTCTTATCTCCAATTAACTGGCTAAACGATGGAGGTTTGAGTCCAAATGGTAGAGCATCAGTTTTGATTGTAAGCTCCAGTACTGAAACACATCACACCACACACACACACACACACACACACACACACACACACACACACACAACACACACACGCACACTAAACAACACAGTATAATAACAAAAATAAGGAAACATAACTCTGAATAAAAGTATCTCTTATCTATCTTGTAACATACTTAATTTTCAACTTTAAAAAACATTTTACTTTATTGTTCTTATAGAGGTGATATACAGAGGGCTTACAATTGATACACTATACACTGGGATATGATAAATTACACAGAGTTCTAGACACTCATAAACAGTGAGACCTAAAGTTTTGGGTTTTTGTTTTTCTAACCTATGTATGGGTAGGACATAGTGGCACAAAAATACCCCCCCCTCCACGGTACGAAATAGCTATATACAGATAATTAGTCCCTGAAACAAAGGGAATAAACCTGCTCCATTCACAAAGTGGAATCCCCTTGACTGTTGTGCATGTAGAGCTTCAACAGAGCATTGGTTTGCTTTTGTGTCTTATCTCTGAATTAAAATTTAATCTCTCTCCTGTAGGAGAATGCATTGTACAATAAACCCTAGGATGTAGAATCGAGCTTTAATTAGTGTAAATTCTTTAGGAATCAAACAAAAACTACTCAAGAATAAAGTAAATTAAGTTTGGAGCAAAAGAACACACACAGAAAAGGCCAACATTCAAGATTATGTTGCATGTTGCTCTTACTGAAGGTTTGTGATAAGGGGAGAGAATCTGAATCTATATTGTTTTCATCAACGAATAACTATCTCTGATCCCTCTTAGAAGTTTCTGGATTATTCTTTGGATTCAATGTTCAGTGGCATTTTATACAATATTACTATAAAAGTAGAAGTCCATTAGTAATCACTTTAGTGCCTTAGGAAAAAAAATCTTGTGATAAATTAAAAAATATTTTTGGTTAACTGAAGGAGTTGAGAAACAGGGTGAGCCTATTTATAGTGAGATAAAGATTCTGGTTGAGGTAAAATTTCCAAAGTATCTCAAGGTTTTATTCTAGGAAAATAAATTCTAAGCTCAGTGAAAGGACTTTGAGAAAGTAGAAAGTTATCAATTTGTTTTCTTTTCTTCTGCAGATATTTCACTTCTCCTCTTTCTTCTTACTACCTGCTCTGAGTACTCAAGTACATGGCAGATAACAGAGAGTCTCTACACTCTCACCCAGGCTTATGCCCTGTTAGAATGTGCACAAATCAATAAAATAAAAATCTTATGTTTGCTTTTCCTAGGAAAATAGTAGCCAACTAGAAAGAAAAATCTTCAAATACTAGCAAAGTAAAAATAATATTGATATTAACATCAATTTGAGAGGTGATGCTTTCCACCTGTCCTGACAAGTGATGAATATCCAAGCAAGTGGATATATTAAGAGATTTTTCTAGATACTCCAAATTTAGATTTTTAAATGCTAGCATCATATTAATTCTTTTTTTTGTTAATTTTCAGGGAAGAAAATAGTTCCAAACTTTAAAAAATTTAGATTTGATGCATATGATATTTATAATTCATGAAAACACATAACTACAAGAAAAGTGAACATATGTTCATATATCTAGCTGACTGTTTGGGTCATAATGCAAAGGACATTGTAAGTATGAGAAAATGTACTTGCTAATTACACTCATCAAAAACAATTTTGATATATAAATTCTGGAGACAAACTTTGCTTTTAGAACACAGATGTCTTATAAGGGTAGTAGACACATTAAAAATGCTATTTCCTCAAGTTTCAGACTTAATAAACCTTGATTTTCCTGTTTTGGATACCAGTTACTGTCTATTGACCTAATATATTTATTGCTGCAGAGTAACTGATAAGAAGTAGGAGAGGAGGTCAGGTAAGAACGAAGCACTGATCTTACACAGACCCTGGTACAATTGTGAACACTTTCATTTTTACTCTCAGTGCCTTCAGATATGGGATACAGTATAAATATAATTTATTGTAGATTAAAAAAAAATAAAGTGGTCACTCTTGTTGCTGTGTTGAATCTGAAGGGAAAAGGAATGGTAAACAAGAGAAAACCAATGCACAGGTCACTGTAGCTATCCAGTATAGAAAGAATGGTTGAGTCAGAGAAGTGGCAAAGGAGTTGTGAACATCCGATTCATTCCCAATGTATTTTAAGTTTAGCATCTAGAAGAGTAAAATAGGATTCAAGCTTTTGGTCTGAGCTCAAAGGACCTTGGCCTTTCTTAAGAAAGAAAAAGATGAAGGGTGCATGGTAAAGAGCCCAGGAATGCAGTAAGAGAAATGCTGAATTGGTGATGGCTTCCTGTCATTCAAGTAGAATGTCCTGTGGAGTTAGACATATTGCAAGGAAGTTTCCACAAAAAAAGCAAGAGGCAACTGTAAAAGAATCTTGCTGACCACTATACTATTCTACACAAATTCTATAATAACAGAATAACAAATTCTATAATAACATTCTATAATAACAGAATTACACTGACAATATGTTTTAACTTTTGCCTATTTAAAATTTTCCTATTGGGCAATTACAACCACTAAACTCTAAAAGCAAAGAGAAAAACTGAAACCAATAGTACTTTAAAACAATTTTAACACATTTCAAACACTTTCTGGCTCTTACCTAAAATTCTGCACCACCTTAAGATTCTTTGGCAAACATTAGTGTTCTGAAAGCTTTCTAACTACTTTAAAAGATTTTTTCAGGTCATCTCAAGCACGAAATTCAAATGTACCATCCATTATCAGTGGTTCTGCCTCATCAAAGATGTCGGTTTTAACTGCATGGCAATAGTCTTTGTAAATCTCAAATTTTGCGGAGGTACTCAAGAAGTTTAAATGTTAATGACTTTCAAATGCTGAGTCTCAAGCATGTGTGAGGGTCAGTTCTACACCTCCATAAATATGCATGCAGAGATGGTGATTCATGGGCAGCACCCAGTAACCTTATCTAGAGACTCTGCAAATACCAGACTTTGGTGAACATGTAAGGACAGAGAAGTTGCAGCAGCAGTGTAAGTGCTAAATTATCTCATCAAGATTTGCCCTAAAGATAGGTCCATTGAGGACTGAATGTGGCTTGTGTAAAGAAGCAGGCAGTAACGGAGCACATACAGGCCATTCAATTTTGGCTTTAAGTTATGTCCAGCATATCTACCACAGTAGAGATGAAATAGTCTTATGACAATAGGACTCACTCAGGCCCTCAGCAGTCTATGCAACAGAAGCAGGGATTCAGGGAAAGCAAAGGAAAACACCAGCCAAAAAGCTTTGCAGGGTTGGGAATGTGGCTTAAGTAGTAGAGTGTTTGCCAAGCATGCATGAAGCCCAGTACCAAAAGAACAGAAAAAGCCAGAATTGGAGCTGTGGTTCAAGTAGTAGAGTGCTAACCTTGAGTAAAAGAAGCTCAGAGACAATGAACAGGCCCTGAGTTAAGCCCCGGGACTGGAAAACAAACAAAAATAAAATAATGAGATTGTAGACTGAGAAATTCTAGCCAGGTCCTGATGGCTCATACCAGTAATCACAGTTACTCTGGAAGAGATCAGGAGGATTGTGGTGGAAACATAACTTCAGCAAAAATATTTTCCAAGATTCTATCACGACAGGTAGGGTGGGATTTCCCTGTCTTTCTAGCTTCAGGAGGAAGCAAAAATAAGAGGGTTGTGTTCTGGACTAGCCAGGGTTTAAAGTGGTGATACCCTATCTAAAACATAACCAGAGCAAAAACTGGTGGAGGTGTGCCTCGAGTGGCATGAAAGTTAAAAGAAAAGGAAAACCCATAAGAGGATGAGGATACTTTGAATAATGCTGATTGCCAAATAGAGGTGCATTTAGTTGTCTTATTTATTTTAATAAACCTCTCCACTGGGGCTGCTCTTTGCTGGAAATGAAATAAACTTTGCTCCAGGAAAGTTATATTGTCATTGCCAATGATAGTGAAGAAATTCTGACAGGCTCTCCAGAAGAATGTAGCTGCAAGTAGTTTAGAATGGACAACAAAAGGTTGGGTCAATATTTGTGCTGTTTTGACCTCCTCCCAGCCATCTGAAAAAGTTGTTCTAGCAGCAAATTCCACTGGGTTGTCAGTTGTCTCAGGAGGATAACAGAAAGTGTACAAGTTTGTGTAGGCAGGCAGCTAGAGGCCCCACAAGAGGGTGGACATATGGCTGCTGATCCCTGCTCCGAAAGGAGCTGTCACAGTCTGGGGTCAGCAAACAGTTCCTTACAAAGTGCTGACCAGTAAAGATTTTGGGTTTTGCTGTCTGGATGGTCAATGTTACAATTACTCAAGTTTTCCAATGGACAGGATGGAAAGAAATGATTGTGGTGATGGGCAAGGAGACTTTATTTATGAAAACAGATAATTTCATTACAAATAATTTCAATGTAATGCATATTAGTATTCTGAGCTTTTTTCCAATTATTTAAACTGCTGATTCTCCCTTATCTCATGGGCAGTATAAATGCATGCAGCAGGAAGAAAGGCCCATGACTTGCTATCTGTTTAGAGACATCTGCATTGTGTACAAAGGTAAGGTGAAAATGTTAAAATGGGAGCATTTTTTGCCCACAGGTGATGTTACTCTTCTATTGGATGGTTTCCATCAAATTATCTTTTGCTAAATACTGCTTATCTCCTTATGGGTATGAATTTATCAGATTGGGTGACAACATCATTAATTTATATTTGTCAATTGGATGGCATAATAAAATGTGCAGTTTTAATGATAGCTCCTTTAATTATTTTAATGATGACTTCAGGTCTTAACTGCACTTAGTTTGTCAGTTAATTACATGTATTCTTTTTGCTTCTCAAAGAGAGAGAGAGTTACATGGCCAGATATGCCCTATCTTCAGTTTTAGAAGTGACTAGAGCAGGCTTTGTTTGTTTTCTCTCCAGGCAGCACTCACATAAGAAAAATGATTATGCACAAAGTTCAAGTGGATCTTGATTATGGCTTACCCTTCATTCACAGCTCCAGAATAGTGAATTAGTTCCTGAAAAACCTGAAGCCAGTGAGCATCTGTAATGCATAACGGCAAGTGTTATTAGGCAGCTGTGGGCACCAGAACCTAACTTGCCTCAACTCTTTTTCCAAGGTTGACAAAACCTTTTCCTTCTTACACTCGATATAAGAAACAAAACATGTTGTCATATGATTAATGGTGGCATCTATATTGTGACCATAGAGGAGCAAGCCTGAGGACAAAGTTAGCAATTAAAGATAGAGAAAATGCTACATTTGCAGAGCTCCTAGAGCTAAATGAGGGACCATCTAATCTCAGGGTCTTTTGTTTGAGGAGAAAATACATTGCCATGTTGTATAAGATTTCTATAATTAAAAGAGGAATAGAGGGGCTGGGGATATAGCCTAGTGGCAAGAGTGCCTGCCTCGGATACACGAGGCCCCTTAGGTTCGATTCCCCAGCACCACATATACAGAAAACGGCCAGAAGCGGTGCTGTGGCTCAAGAGGCAGAGTGCTAGCCTTGAGCGGGAAGAAGCCAGGGACAGTGCTCAGGCCCTGAGTCCAAGGCCCAGGACTGGCCAAAAAAAAAAAAAAAAAAAAAAAAGAGGAATAGAAGGGTGAGTTTTATATTCGTTTAATCTTTTCATTACAAAAGCAATAAATGATGGGCACACTGATACAGAAAAAGAACAAAAAACTTCATGATTAAGAATGCATATTAGGGGGCTGGGGATATGGCCTAGTGGCAAGAGTGCCTGCCTCATATACATGAGGCCCTGGGTTCGATTCCCCAGCACCATATATACAGAAAATGGCCAGAAGTGGCGCTGTGGCTCAAGTGGCAGAGTGCTAGCCTTGAGCAAAAAGAAGCCAGGGACAGTGCTCAGGCCCCGAGTCCAAGCCCCAGGACTGGCCAAAAAAAAAAAAAAAAAAAAAAAAAAAAAAAAAAAGAATGCATATTAGGGGGATGGGAATATGGCCTAGTAGTAAAGTGCTTGCCTTGCATACATGAAGGCCTGGGTTCAATTCCTCTGCACCACATATACAGAGAAGCCAGAAATGGTGCTGTGACTCAAGTAGTAGAGTGTTAGCCTTGAGCAAAATGAAGCCAGGGACAGTGCTCAAGCCCTGAGTTCAAGCCCCAGGACTGGCCAAAAAAAAAAAAAAAAGAATGAATATTAGGATGTTTTTATGTGATTTACATGTCTCATTATTTATCTATATGTCTGTCTACACATATTTATTTTACAGTATCAGACTCACCAACATACATGTTTAAGGGATTTGTTATTTGTTTTAACATATTATTACTCTGTTTATAATATTATCATATTATATTAACATAGTTTTATGTTCACCATCTTTAGTATTAAAGAAAACTTGTGATGCATAGCTGTACAGCATAATTCATGTTCCTATAGGCCCATAATATTTGTTCTCATATTTTTGTTTTATTTATTATGTTTATTATATTTATCACAATTATTGAATCACTATTTCTGCACTATCATTAACTGTCATCCGTGTTGTTTTTGTATATCCTTAGTTTTATTGAATGGCATTTAATGATGAGCAATTTGGGAATATAAAATGTATACGCATATCCAACCAAGTAGTTAAACTTGTAAAGTATATCTGTATTCACAGTATGTTCAAAATATACAACTTACTATTTCCTTGTTTCCTTGTAGCCAACATGTTTTCTTTGACTTCTTTAGGCTATGATAATTTTTTGAAATGTTATTGTTCCTTAAAATTTGAGAACTGTTTAAGGATTTTATAGAGCATTAGTTAGGATTTGAAAGACAAAAAAACATGATCACTTTGAGTTTTTATCTGTAGGTGGAAGACCAGAGGTAAAGTGCCATTTTCATCAATTATGTCAAACGAAAAGAGTATCATCATGACCTTGATGACCTGCTAAAGCAGGATTTATTAATGCTACATCAGCTCTCTTCCCTTCCTATGCCATATTCCGTGCAACGTCATTATGCACAGCCTGTACTTAAGTTGTGTGGAGCTGCATTCTATTTTTCTATGGTCATGGCTCCTGCAAACGTTGTTTTGAATTCTGCGTGGAAGAATTTGCCTATTCCTGCTCTTTGGTGATGCATAATGTATATAACCACCAAGTGCTTTCATTATACATTTCATTTCTATAGTTAATTTGTAGTTTACCTCCAATTCTACCAGTTCCTTTAACTCTTTTAAGTACCACAATAACTATCAGGAATTCTGAGAAACTCATAGGGAATTTCCTGCCAAAGATACAAAATAAGTTCAGAGGATGGCAGAAACTGTGAAATCCATAGATTTTCGAAGGTGGAAGAACCCTCTCTATGTATCTAAACAACACTTCCTGGCCTAATATTGACAGGCCACTAATAGGAAAACAATATTGAGGGCATGGAGTAACCTCAAATCTCAAACTCACAACCACATCTCAAGGAGATAGTGAAAGTGATATTTGTTGTTTGACTGCTTGTGTCTAACACATATAGATGTAGTAGAGGGCTCTGTTCACTGCTGGAAGGCTTGGGAGCAAGATTCCATTTGAAAGTTCCTGTTTGAAATATAGAAGCCTGGCTAGGTGCTGGTGACTCATGCCTCTAATCTTAGCTATTCAGGAGGCTGAGATCTGAAGGTCCTATTTCAAAGCCAGCCTGACCAGGAAAGCCTATGAGACTCTTATCTCCAGTTAACCATCAGAAAACCGGAAGTGTCGCTGTTTCTCAAGTGGTAGAGCACTAACCTTGAGCCGAAGAGCTCAGGGACAGAGCCCAGGTCCAGATTTCAAGCCCCACAACAAATAAAATAATATAGAAACCTAAAGAATGAGTATTTATTATAACCTTGAGGATATTCCAGCCTCTAAAATTGACTGTAGGTTTTTCAGCTTACTGTTATTGAAGAAAGTTTTTTGAATGACTCCTGAAAAAAAGAAGCATGAAATGAGTTTCAAATTTACCCATATGTAGGTTTCTTAAAAACAGATACAAATAAATAGTATAGCATACTTGATTTTATAGTAAGTGAGAAAACGTTACCCACTTTTATGGAACAAATTGTTGGTTGACCATTTATATAATTTCACTGATTCATTTTAAAGGTTCATTGATTTCTTCTAACAGTATCAGTAGGATCTTTGCCCTTGTAACATAATTACAGGTTAAGTTTTGCCCCTGAGCAACAGATCATCACCGTAATTTGGAATGCAGTTATGAATATAGAAAAATTGTGATATGTAACAGAAATAAAGAAATGAGTACAAAATTGGTATATATAAAACAACTAAACTGTAGGGTTTATGAGCGTAGAATTATGGCTGTTAAAAACTACTCAAACTCTCCAAATACAATCTTTTTAAACAAAATTCACATTTTATTTAAATCAAAATAAACTATACAAAATTGATTTTCTTCACAAAATAACAGCAATCCTTTTCTGTATTATTTCTAGATAAACCACAAATCATTTATTTTTGTAGGTTTGTCTTGTAAATCAAGACAAGGCAGTAGATATAATCATGGGAAAAGACAGAAACAGACAAGTCAGCATAATCTTTTATGAAGACTAGATCAAAGCCCATCAAAATCAACACCAAGAAATGGGCCTGTGGAAGAGGTGGAATAGAAACAAGGGGAGAGGAATGAAGGGAAAGGAAGGGAGAATGTAGTCAAGAATTGTATTTACCACAAAATTAAGAAAAGTATGGGAAGGGATGGGTCAAAGGGAGGTAACAATGTTGAAGGATGTAGCACTGATCAAGGTGCATTGTATTCATTATGGTACTTCCTTTGTAAAACTATTTAAAGATAATAAAAAATCACCAATATGGCTAATAAAAAAGAGGAGTAGTAACAAAAAGGGAGTTAGGAATCTAAGTTGTCTAATTTTATTATTTTGTAAACTCCTCAAGGAGGAATGAATTTGGAATATAAAACATTTGAATTTTTTAAACATATACCATTCTAATCAATGAAAATACTTGATAAAAATATTTTTATATGTTGTTTTTTTTAAATGATAAGAAGGAAATAATTCAGAGAGATTGACAGGGAAAACTTGATATTGTGCCAAAATTCACACTCATTTGTTTACTCCATAAAATCTAATTGTTAAAAATTGACTATATAAAGAAAAGAAAGCTTTCTGGATTAAATCTCTAAATATACTCCTTAAAATCTATTTCTGTAACATTTCAGTTAAGTGTTAGCTTGAGCTTACTCAGAGTCATTTGTGTCCAGTAATGCCTGTGAGCTACCATATTACATAAGTATCTATGAGTTTTACTGAGTATCTAACGGTATTTCCAATGATGACTACTGGCTTTAAAACACAGTTTTAAGACTGATAATTCATATATATTTATTTTCAAGCAATAAGTGTTACGTCATTGAAATTGTTAATTTCTTTTTCATTTTTAAAAAATTGTTATTGTAAAGGTGATATACAAAGGGATTACAGTTAAATAAGTCAGGTAATGAGTACATTTCTTTTTGGACTAATTTATTATATATAATTTTTTAATTTAAATTAGGATTTGAAATTAATTTTTATTTGCCTTAGAGAAACAAACATGCAGACATATTCTACTGTTTTCCAATAGATGTCAGTATCAAAAAAGAAACGAGCTGGTTATTTATATCACTTGCAATTCAAGAAGGGAATATTCTCTTCTCTTATTTCCTGTTCCATATACTTCGCATTGCTACAGCCAGGCCAAGCAGCAACACGAAGAGCTTTAAAGAATGCAATGTTTATTATTTAATGTGAGAGTTGTTTATGAAATAAGTGTAAGGAGTATGATCATGAAGTAGAAGATATCATAAAGTTTTCTGTATAATATTTTCTTTACTATTGTAGCTCTATTGTTCTGTTCTGTTCATTCGAAATGACAGACAGAAATTGTGCATACTTGTGGAGTACTACATGATGATTTGAATATATATTGCAATGATCAGTAAAATCAAGTTCTGTAATAGAACCTTAATTTTGTCTAGTTATGTACCTGTGTATGAGAGTTAAGAAAAACAGTCTTAGCAAATTTCAAGTAATATAACAAGCTTGAGGCCCTGAGTTCAAAACTATGTAGCCCTGTTCGGCATTAATCTCACTATCCTCTTGCCTAAGCCTCCCAGGTATAGCCAAACTGGGCTACATAGTTTTGAACTCAGAGCATCAAGCTTGCTTGGTCTGCTTGATTAGCTATCATTTGAGCCATAATTTTAGCCTTGCATTTTCTCCTACTGTACTTCTTTAAAAAAACAAATTATTGTCAAGGTAAAGTACAGAATTTCTTGTTACCCAACTTGTTACCCCCTCTCTCATTTTTCAAGATTTTCTCTTCTCCAGTACCCCTCCCCGAGTTGTACAGTTAGTTACAACACACTGTCTTATAAATATTGCTGTTTCATTGGTTTGCCTGGCTTTTAACTATTGATGTTGGAGACAGTAAGAGTCTCATGAACTTTTCTGCCTGGGCTGGCCTCAAACCTCCATCCTGCAGATCTCAGCCTCCTGAGTGGCAGTATTTTCAGGTGTAAACCACCCTCAACTCAGTATTCATTTTTACTTTCCTTATATAAAATGGTTCATCCCTTTTGACTATACCAATTCCTGATTTAAAGTTTTCCATGGATCTCTTATTCTGTACTTTGTTAATGGCATTCTCACTTAAACATCTGTATTTTCATGTTGTTCTTGGCATTCATTTCTTGTTATGCTGTTTCTAGATTTAATATCCATGCTTTTCCTTCTTACATTTAATCACCATATGACCTTTAAAAGCTATATATTATGTCCAAAACTCAATGCCCTAACTCATAAAATGGAAATGATAGCTGCTAAAGAGAATTAATACATATGGATGAGTCAATGAATTAGCGTCATGACAGCAAAGTGACAGTCTGTAATACATATTAGCTATTTTGTGACACAATAGCAGTTAGAATAGAGAAAAAATTATTTTAGTCTTGAGTAGTTGCATTCAAATAAACACAAACAAATGTGCATAAAATTAACTATTAGCTCATGCCTGTAATCTTACCTACTCAGGAGGCTGAGATCTGAGGATCACAGTTCAAAGCCAACCTGGGAAGGAAAGTTCTTGAGAATCTTATCTCCAATAAACCACCAGAAAACTGGAAGTGGCAATGTTAGCTCATGTGTTAGCATGCCAGCCTCAGAGTTCAAGCCCCATTACAGCCCAGAGGGGAAAAAACACTATTTTCAATTCTTTTGTTGAGGTAATTAACAGGAACAACGGGAATTTCTATAATTTCATTTTACTAAATTCATTAAATTAGATGGCTTCTTTGCTAGAAGTAATTTTCTAAATAATGCAAGTATTATCTCTAACCACATTTTATTAGGCAGAATTTTCATCATGTTTGAATGATTTGCTAAAATATTATTAAAATGATACTTCTTTCAGAAGCAGTATTCATCCTCTTCACTTTTACAAATTTCAAATTTTTAATCCTATATCTTGTAGCACTTTCAAAATGAATCGTCAAATACCAAAGCATTTATTCGAATTGAATTTTTAACATTTTAAAAGAAATTTAAAGGGCATGATTCTTTCAGTGAAAAATTAGGAGGGAAAGGAGGGAAGTAAGGAAGGGAGGGAGGCAAGGGAGGGAAAAGAGGGAGGGGAGAAAGAAGGAAAGGAGGGAAGGAGGTAGAGAGAAAGAATATAGGAAGGGAGGAAGGCAAGAAGGGAGCAGAGCAAGGGAAAGGGAAAGGACAGGAAGCTGGAGGGGAGGGGGGAAGAGGAGGAGAAGTAAGGTAAAAAGGAAGGATATTTAAGGGACTGGTGAGATTTAAACACAAATTACTTCATGCACTATCTACCATCCAAGGCTGGCATGAATAACAATATAGAAAACTCTTTACAAAAAACGTCCTCCAGGATACAAAGGAAAAATAATACTTGTATAGAGTTCAAATACACACACAAAAAAATCCTTCTTTATATGTAGAAAAAATGGCACCATCATTACCTCTATTCCTCAGTGCTACATTTTGCTTGATTTTTTTGTTAATTTTTATGAAATATCTTCAATGCTCTTTCAGAAAACCAAAAATGGAATAAAAGATGTGACACTTTTGAATAAGAACATCTAAGGTAATTTTTTAATTGTCCTTTCACTTGATCTGATTTTGGAAATAAACTTTTTGGTTCTTGATGTCATTTTAGTTACGTTATTGTGTTGAAATGCTACATAAGACATATTTGTCTTGCAGGCGGATAAATCAATGAGGACTCAGTTTTCCAAGCACACTAAATGCTAAGTCAGGTACTTTGGGAAGTTATGATGAAGAGCCCTGGGATGAGCAGTCTTTTCACAAAATATGACTTAGGATTGCTGGTAGCATCCCAAGGGCATTTCCCTGCTATGGATCCCCAGATGTGAGCTGCAAAGAGTGATGTAAATATTTTGCCTGAAATTTAATCTTAGCCCTCCCCCCCACGCACACGCACACGCACACACACACACACACATTGGGTCCCATAAACCTGGCTAACTTACATCCCATACTAAAAGCCTCTAGTGAAAACTACAATCGACACAGAATTTTCATCTTGTTTTCTATGAGAATAAGGGTAATAGAGTTTCAGTACTGCTGCACATAAAAGACTTATTAAATTGGCCCAGAATCAAAATTAATTACGCAGGTTCCAGCGGCAGTTCATGGTATATTCTTCATGTCCGGTCTTTTAAGTATAGCTATACTTCATATGATTTTTAGAACTCTACAAGCTGATTTTTAAATGTTCTCATACATATACTATTTGCTAGGCAGGATGTCCACTTCCATGGAAAAAAAATAGCCAATAAAGCTCATCTGCAAAGATTTGACAGGTATTTAAATAATTTTGTCTCTCAGTAGCTTGAGCCTTAGAGTTGTAGATTCTTTTCTCTGTTGGAAAAGTCGACTATAAGACTGGTTATTGTTTCGCTAATACTCTTTTGGTAATATGCCACTGTGCAAGGCTTTCTTCATGAGTTCCAGAAAGCATTTGGCTCCCAACAATACAAAGGATCATTGCAAGCATTTTTGGTCAGTTTTGATTGAATGCAGATTGCAGGATTGTTTTGTGAGACCACAGTATTCTTTCAAATGTTTCTTCAGTAGTCCCATATTACTTTCTAATGATAATAATTTGCATTTCTAGGGCCCCTTTTGCCCCCGATGTTTTATAATGAATTCATATCTGTCCTTCTGTGCTTTTCTCTCTGCTGAGGAAGCCTGCAGTCCTAGTCTTTCAGATGGGCACCTGAAAAAAATGATGGCAACAGACAAATGGGAAGCAGCCCACGAGTTCACCCAGCTTAGACTCCATGAAGGGTGATGATGTGCTCAGTAGAATGCGCCCTTGAGTTCACAGAAGGAAAAAAGACAGAACACATGCTGTGAACTCTATGGCATGACTATTTTCTAAAAGCTGTTTGTAATAGGAGTGTGAGGGCTCTTAGAATTCTTATATAATGCAAAAGGTAAAGTGAAGGTTAGGCAATTCATCTGGATATTTGGATATAACCGGCTCCCCGATTTTGTTTCATAGTCGGCCGCCTCCGCCCCCACATGCTTCCTTCTCTCTCCAGTTCTGGTGGTCCATGGACACTGCAGATGTTCCTCCCACACAGTGGGAACGTTCCCTAATGTGTCTGTGTACTTCCAGGCACTGCTCATATGGGAAAAGGAAAAATTGAGAGAGAAAAAAATGAATTTCTGGATGGTTTTTACTTCCTTTTGAGCCTCGCAGAAGTGCTGAAATAGAGAAGAAAATTAACTGAGACCTATTCACCTTTCCCACACTACTAACCATGAAAGTCATTTAGAAAATGATTTCCTATTAATTTAACAAAATATAAGTAAATAAATAAATAAGTGACCCTTAGCGTGCAATTTTCCAAACTCTTATAGTAACTATTCCATATTAGAAAATTTATAGATTTGTTTTTACATTTTATTGTTTTTTTGTTTCAGATGAATGATCGAAAATCCTATACTGAATTGGAAAGTATCCTTCATCATTTATCCTACATAACACCTAAAGATTATATCCTATAATTGTCAAGCAATTTTTATACATTCTTGCCCTCATGTGTGGAAGCTAGAATCAACTTATAACAAATAACTAAATTAATTGGGTGACATGCATATGTATACAAATGTACTAATATAAGGTAGATTCAAAGAAGAAGTCAAATAGTGTAATTCCTTAGAAAGACAAAGGCAAAGTTCAACAAATTAGACACTAGGAAACAGGTACTCAAAAGAGTTTGAGAGGGCTCAAGGGGAGAAGAGTAGATAAATGAAGAGGAAACGAAAGGGAGAAGGCAGCCAATAGTTTAATGTGTGTCAAAGAAGAATGAGCAAGGAGGAGGGTTGGTATGAATGGGTGAGAATGATGAAAGGAGTAACATTGATCAAGATGTATTATATTCATAAGCTGTTTTGCTAAATGACAACTCTTTCTATAACTACTTAAAAATGCAAACTGTCCTTGGAAAAGAGAAAAATAAAATAGAGATTCTGCCTTACATATAAAACAGTAACCCCTGTGTATATCACTTTGATAATAAATTAATTAATTAAAATAGAGATTCTTCTATGCTTGCTGAAGTACTCACAAGACAATATGTTGGAAATGGACTTTACAACTTAGGAAGGGGTTGGGAAGAGGGAAAGTGGGAGAAAAACAAGAGAGTGGATAACAATGTTTGACAAGAAATGTACTCATAACCTTACATATGTAACTGTAACATCACCTTGACAATAAAATTAAATTAAAAAGGAAAGAAAAGGCTCAACAAAAGAAAACAAATTTTAAGTTTTTTCCATCTTCCCTTTATCTCTTGTGCTATTTATTTTTCTTTGAATAGTACATGTGGGCCAGCATTCTAATATTACATGCTTACTCTTTGATTACACAAAAAACAAAAAAGCCAAACATCAGTCATTAAAATATTATTAGTTCAGAAACTAATATGTCAGTGTTTGTGTTTGAAAATCAAACTCTACTATAGCTTCTCTTTTCCCTGAAACTACCATGTGCCAATTTGCCAAGATATTGGTATATAGAGAAGTGTGAAGTGAATAAGTATAAAAAAGAAAAAGGAGGAAGAGGAGTAAACAAAAGAAGGACTAATAGCAGTAGACGAGGAAAGTTGCTGCAATGGTAGTTAGAGATTATTTGTGTGTTTAACATTTGGTCTTGACTCACTTTATTGTGCCAGATCTTCCGCATTTCCTGAAGGCCAGGTAAAACAGATTGAATATGAGTTATGAAAGGGCTTTCAGCGAGTGTTTTACACCGATAATCCTAGCTACTCAAACTGAAGGATCACATTTGGAAGCCAGCCTGGGCAGAGAACTCCATAGGATTCTATACCTAATTAATCCTCCAAGTGCTACTCTGGTGACATGGTGCAAATTTTAGAGTATGAGTTTTGAGCAGGAAAACTATGAGCACAGGTGAGTATGAAGATTGAGTTCTATCCCCAGTGGTGGTGGTGGTGGGGAAAGGAAGTAGCTAACTTTCATGGCTATCTTTGATTTCCTATCTCTACCTTAACCCATGTGGTATTTAAAGCTTTGGACACATTAGGATCTACCAGGTAAATTGCTCACAATGAATCATTTCTGCTTTTTTAGAGGGCCCTAACCTCTCCCAGGAACTAGCCTAATTCCTTATCTGTTAAGATCTGATCTCTATGCTCTTATACAGGCTCTAACAATCCCTCCTCCACTGTAGTGCAGGAAGAACCGTCCAACAAGACCCACTACGGGAGAGAATACCTTCGAAACACAGTCACAGGGAAAGAGAAGTAAATGAGGCAAGATTCGAACTTCAGAGAATGAAGAGTAAGTTCTCTCTTATTCTGTGGAAGGAAAAGAGCTATCTACTTTCTTTTAGTGTTTCTTCATATCATGGAAGTCTGAAGAAATTCTATTCTTCATACTATTCTTTTAAACTCTCAAGTCTCCATCATCTTCTGAATAAGTAGATAAGAACCTTAGTTTCTTAAATTCTCCCCTTTTATTTAGGATTAGTGTGCAACTATAATTTTTAGGGTCAGTAAAAACTGAGCAGACAGAATTTCTGTTTTGCCTAGGGTCTTGAATACATGGTTTTGAATAATTAAGTAATCCATTAATATTTGCTAAGCACCTCCCATGTGTCAGCAATTAAGTAAGGAACTAGGGGCAAAGACAGTTTAAAAGCAACGAATTCTTGCTTTCATGAACTCTTAGTGAAACAGAAAGTAAACAGACACACAAAAATTATATCTCAAGATGACTAGATACCTGGTAGAAAGAAAAAGTGAAGAAAGATCTTTCAGGAAGTCCGGGTCTGTGTGTGTGTGTGTGTGTGTGTGTGTGTGTGTGTGTGTGTGTGTGTGTGTGTGTGTGTGTGTTAAAATTGGAATAGAAGGGGTAATTTGATTAAAGCCTGCTGTTTCCAGAGCACAACAGGAATGTGGTGCCCTGACTGGGGACAACAATGTACATTTTGGAACTAGGAGTCTTAGGCTGAAGACAGTGTCATTACTTATTGCATAGTGTTAGTAAATTTTTACTGTCATATTTTTTCTTAGATGGAAAATGAGATAATCTTCTGTACTTTTTGAAGTTATTGTGAGAATTAGAGAAGTAAATACACTTAGAGTATTAAGAATGATGCATGGCACTTTCTTTCTTTCTTTTTTGGCCAGTCCTGGGGCTTGGAATCAGGGCCTGAGCACTGTCCCTGGCTTCTTTTTGCTCAAGCACTCTGTCACTTGAGCCACAGTGCCACTGCTGGCCTTTTCTATATATATATATGTGGTGCTGGGGAATCGAACCCAAGGTTTCATGTATACAAGGCAAACACTCTTGCCACTAGGCCATATTCCCAGCCCCGTGCATGGCACTTTCTAAGTGCTATGTTAGGTTTTGTGTTTCTTACACTAAATGAATAGACAATATTTGCAAGGATAAAAAGATACACT
Source organism: Perognathus longimembris pacificus (assembly GCF_023159225.1). Lineage (NCBI taxonomy): Eukaryota > Metazoa > Chordata > Mammalia > Rodentia > Heteromyidae > Perognathus > Perognathus longimembris. The sequence continues at coordinate 95,040,739 of NC_063162.1, read as the reverse complement.
TCAAGGAAGAGTGACAGTTGGAGATTCCGTGTCGTGGCTTTGAGTTTTAAATGGGGGTAGCACCACAAGATTGGATAAAGCTCATTAAGAGTAAAGGTAGACAATTAAGAAATAGTTAAGGATGGATAAGAATGAAGCTCTAAATCATGACCACTAAGTAGATTCAAAGATCTAGACATGACAAAAGCTCAACAAGAAGGGACTCAAGGTTCAGAATAAAAATAGTTGGACAAGTTGGATAAGAAATATATGCACTGCCTTATGTATGAAACTGTAACCCCTCTGTACTTCACTTTAACAATAAAGAAATGGGGAAAAATAAGTGGTCAAAGTAGCCTGTAAACCAAAGGAAGAACTCTCAAAGAAGGCTGAGTGGGAGCAGTGACACACACTGCTGAGAAGTCAAGGAAAGCAATGGCCATGAATTGACCACTTGGCCCTGTGTGACTTGAATAAAAGCATTCTCCCTTGGAGCTGGGGAAAACAAAACTGAAGTACATACAAGGAAAAAAATATCAGAAGGTAAATCAGAAACTCTGATTATGGACAACTATGCAGAGGGAATGAGGCAAAATGATGGAGATACATACAGTTAGCTGAAAGCAGAAGAGGAATGAAGAAAAGGTTCCTTGAAAGTTAAGGGGAAGTGAGAGCAGTCCCATTCATAGGAGTGATGTAGTAGATGGAAGAAGACTAAGAATCACTGAAGCCATAAGCAAGGAGGCTACTGTGAATGGGCCAGGAGTCAAGAATTCTATCAGACTTTGGTAACAGGAACTATTACTAGCCTGCATAAACTACTTTAGATAATAATATCTATAGTTTCAGTTCATTTTCTCCATTGATTGAAGAGTTTAAGGGCAGGAAAGTAGATTGAGTAGGTTTATGAAAGGAACAATTAAGTGGACTCTGTTACAAGAAGGGGTCCCAGAGATAGTCATCTGAAAGGCATGCATATGTATATACAAATATACATATGCATGTAAATATATGCATGTGTATACATAATATAATAATATATAGATATTATACATATAATCACATTTTATTGATACATTTCTCCCAAGGGGCATTTGGTTGATTGCATATCATGGCTATGGTAAACAATGCTGCAATGAACATACTTGTATGGTAGCTTTAGTGGGGCCTTATTTATGGTTTACTGAATAAATGCTCAGAAGTGGAATTGCTGGATAATAGGGAATCTCTATGTGTAGTCTTTTGAGGAACTTCCATACTGCTTTACAGAGTGGTTAAACAAGTTTACGTTTCCACTAACAAACAGTGCAGTACTGTACCCATTTGACCACATCCTGACCAGCATCTTTTATTACTTGTTTTCTTGATAATGGCCATTCTAACTAGGACTAGGTACAACTCAGTCTTGTTTTGATTTGCATTACTTTATGGCCAGAGATGCAGAACATTTATTAATGTGTCTATTGCACGTTCTTATGTCTTCTTCTGAGCAGTCTTTCTTTTTAAGTCTCTATCCCATTTATTAATTAGATTGTTGATTCTTTGAGGGATTATGTTGAGGGTGTTAACTTTTTGAGCTTCAAGTATATTTAAGATATGAGGCCCTTGTCTGATACATAGCTAGTAAAAATGTTCTCCCATTCTGTGTTAGCTGTATCTTTTGCCATGAAGAAACACTTCACTTTGTATATGTATAATATATGACTATGTATATATATATATATATATATATATATGAATGAATATATATTAAAGAATTAAAAGGGCAAGAAAGTAGATAGCATAGGTCAAGGAAAAGAACAGCTAAGTGTACTCTATACAAGCAGAGGTCCCAGAGACAGTCATCTGTAAGGCACATATATATGTATATACATTTGTATATATATAATATACATATATATGAGTTTTTACCCTTATTGGTGCAAATCCCTAATGGAGATGGTCTAACTTCCCCCTAGTAAATAAATTTCTCTGATTACTTTTGCTTTTTTTCCCACATTCCATAAATTAAGAACAAGGTCACCAACTGAGACCAAAAATATCTTGAAAGTTTGTGGGGTTTGTACCAGTTGTCCAAGAATACAACAAATAAGTTCAGTCAGGGGAATTTGAAATGATTTCTGGGCAGCATGGAGAGCTCACGTGAGGAATATCATGAAGGAGGCTCCACCATTTTGTGTTTCCCTCAAGTCACATTCAGCTACAAGAATGGAGATACAGAGAAGATAGGAGCTGAATTTGATTGGCATTGTGAGTTAGTGAGATCAAAAAATTGTTATAAGTACTACCTTGAAATGCAATCTTTTTTTCACAGTATGTAATTGCACATGGAAGAGGGAGAAAATAAAACCATTGTGGGGATATAACAATGTGGAAATATGAGAAGCCAGTTGAGTATGAGCTGGGAAGAGGCTGAAGTGGTGAGGGGGTAGAGTGTGTGACCATACAGGGTTGCTCCTGTTAATCACATCAGACTGTTACAAAGTAGACAAGACATCAAAGAACCAAGATGTCAAGGTACTAGAAAGAATATTTCCATGAGTATTAAACTCTCAAAGTGTTTTTGTCTGATGAATCATGTTAATAATTTATTTTTCTGAAGCACCTTTTATACATGAATCCGTTTTTTTCTGTTACTCACTTGTCCAAAGCATTCTAATATATTGAAAATATTCCCCTAGTTACTTCATATATTTGAAGAACAAATTACTCTGGTTACAATGTTCAAAACAATTGTTTGAGGACATATCTCCCACTAAAATAATTCATTGTTTATTTATCTATACTACCTCTTCTCCTTTGAATATTAAATCCTAAATTTGCAAATCTTAGTATGCGCATGGCTTGTAATATTTTGATTTGATAAACTACTAAGTGATCATACAGTTGTTGAGACGTGCAAGTTCTAAATATGATCTGAAATGATATGTCTCTATTTCATAAAAGCAGAAAACTAAATTGATACAGACAACAAAGTATAAAACAAAGAAAAAAAGAAAGCAGCACCCTGAAAATGCAAAGTATTTTTAAGAAATTGATCAAGTTATCCCAGGGTAATAAAATCCACCATGAGCAATTCTTGTGGTACTTCTTATTAATGAGATGAATGGATAAGAAACTGTAAGAACTCTGAGAGGAGAGATGATGCTAACAGATATTTGACATATTTTAGGATTTTTTTCTTCTTTCCAGATGACTAGGAAAATTAATCCATTTTATAAAAATTACAAAGCCTGTCTTCCATTACAGAGTTTCAAGGAAACAAACTGGTTGTAGTTATGGCATGATGGATTTAAATCAGCCAAGAAATTTTTAAGGATTACATATTTGTTCCTACAATCAATAGCCATGTCTTCCTCCTTATGTATCAACCCAAAACATCAATCCAAAGAGGATGCACAATTGTGACAGTAAACTTTAATAATCAAGATATTCAAGCAAATATTACATTTGAAAGCAATGGCTGCTTGTTTCTACTTCTATCAGAAGAAATGTTCCTTAAGGAACTGCCAGGGACTTTGTAATACCAGGAAAGGAAAAGAAAGCTAAAGAAATAATTTTTCAACTAGAAAGTCAAAATGCATAATAAATACACAAGTAAATGAAGAACAAGGTTGACATAAAACTTCTTCTAGTTATATTAGAAAGAAGAGGGGGGTGAAAGAAAGGGAAATAAATGAATAAGCGAACAGAGCAAAGAAAGGACACTAGACATTAGAAAGGAAATTACATCTGTAAATGAATTAGATTTTATAGTTTATTATGGAGTCTAAAACTGGTGAATAAAATTTTAATTTTGTATTGTAATTTCTCAGGTCCTTTATATTTTACTTATGATTGTCCCCTTTGACATAATAATAGTGAACAACTGTGAAAAGAAATTTCACTGACAGTTAAATTATTGAAACAAACAAATCTGACCATATTATAAGTGTGGTTTTATTACTTTAAAATATAGAAGCAATGTGAATAAACTGCTTACAGGAAAGTGAGAAACACCAAGGAACTCAAGGTGATTGAGAGGTCTCATTTTTCTATGAATATCTGAGGCAACCAACCACCAGATTGAACCTCTGAGATTGTTTCTAGTGACTTCTCAACTATGTTCTGTGTTCAGTCTGCAAGTGGCTACAATGGAAGGCGAGTCTAAATAAAATTGCTACATTCCCTTTCTGCAACCAAGCAAAACATCTTAACAAAACTCAGTTGTTTGACTGAAGCACCATCAATTAAGTTTTCCTTTTGGAAAAGGTTATTTCAAGTAGCTTTAAAGTGCCAACAATTAATTTGTTGAAAATATTCAGTAAAATTGATATTTAAAAGAAATAGAGAAGGAAAGAACAGCAGTCACAAGGGTAAATGGAAACTGGATCAGCAGAAACACTTGCAGGTGGTAAAATATCTTGTTCAGTATTAGGAGATAAACATGCTCCATTTCTCTCAGCTTTAGGGATTCTTGTGTTGTAAGCTGGGAATAATATCCTGGGCAAGTGTGTGATGAAGCAGATATCAAGATCCTTTTCTGAGGTCCTGCTCACTTACTATGGACTCGAAAGTAGCAGGTGATTCAGTGGAGTTCATTCACAAACCACTCACCGTGAGCTCCTGTCAGCTGTCATTGCATGTATGGATAATCAATGTCCTCTAATTAAGTTATGAAATAAGTTTCCACCCATTTGAAAGAATTCTCTGAAGTGGATCAATGTTTTAAAACATTATCACTCAAGGTTCTTAATTGGTATGTTAAGAAAAAAATTTCCTAACCACCGACAATACAGTTTTACAATGTCTAATTCACAGGATTTTAGAGGCCAAATTAAATACTACTAATAGGGAACTATAAAATAAATAAATAACTAAATATGTTTTTCTATCTTTAGGATTGAGGAACAAAACTGCATGCCTTCACAATTATTTACAGAGGCAGTTTGCAGCTTTCCATTAGAAATGCTAGATAATTGATGAGCCTTAGTTTTTAGTGTTTTCTCTCTTGAGAGAAGGAAGGGAAGAGAATTAATGTCCTTCCAGTCAAAAGCAAAAATAAATTACATGGTATCACTCAAAATCAATTTATAACATTGCTAATGGTTATGTGATCTGTCATCATGAATTAGTGGTCAGCAAGAGAAAACTGAACTGGAAAACTAGCAGGGTGGAAGGTGAAGATAAAAATGTTCTGTTCCCGCACAAAGTCTGAGGAAATCTACTTCTCAGGACACCATGTCCGTCTTCCCCTGCTCATGCCAGTGAACCTGTAGCTTGAAACCATTATTTCAAGCAGAAAACTTTTTACAAACATAGGGAAGAAATCTGAAAGAGAAATGAGAAAACGTGTTTACTCAGTGAAAACTGAACTTCCATGTAATGTATACTTCATCTCTTTTTATTTTAGGCCAATATAAATTATTCAGACATATATTTTTTATTTATGCATCATACCCAGGGAAACCACTAAATATCATCAAACTACTCTGGCATATTAAAAATCTATTTGATTTATAAAGAGTCTCTTCCTTTGGTGTAATTGAATGTTGTAACTCAGGGGCTAGAATATCTTTAGGATATACAATTTGGGTCTTGGCATTTTAGTGAATTCAAGCCAGCAGAGGGCTCTCTGCTGTAATATGCTTTGCACATGCAGAGTCCAGCAAGTATTGGTGGTAAGGGACCAAAGTTGAATATAATATTTATTATGGGCTGCAGTATTTTCTCTAATGCTGTGTTTAATTATGAAGTATAAAAATATGAATGAAGTAAAGCCAAACCCACTTCTGACGCTTGAAATATAATTTGTTAATTTTTCCATCATGTAGAATTTAATTCACTGCTGCTGTTTCAGTTTGAAAAATAAATATGCTTCAGTCCTGTAGAAATATTCCTTCCTAGACACCTGCAGTCTGGCTTTCTCATGTGTGTGCCAATCTGGCACTTGAACTCAGGGCCTGAGTACTGTCCTATAGCCATTTGGCTCCAGGCAGACACTCCACTGCTTGAGCTACTGCTCCAATTCTTTTTTTTTTTTTTTTTTTTTGGCCAGTCCTGGGGCTTGGACTCAGGGCCTGAGCACTGTCCCTGGCTTCTTTTTGCTCAAGGCTAGCACTCTGCCACTTGAGCCACAGCGCCACTTCTGGCCATTTTCTGTATATGTGGTGCTGGGGAATCGAACCCAGGGCCTCATGTATATGAGGCAGGCACTCTTGTCACTAGGCCATATCCCCAGCCCCAACTGCTCCAATTCTTTAAGTGGCTAATTGGAAATAAGGTTCTCACAGACTTTTCTACCTGGGCTGGTTCTAAGATTCTCAATCTCAGCCCTCCAAATAGCTAGGATGAAAAGTGTGATCCACCAGCACCTGGATAATTAAATTCAGTAAAGGATTACATCATTTTGCTTAATAGTTGTAATTTGGACTCTTAAAATTATTACTCAAAATGTAAGAGATACTGGAGGAAGGGAAGAAAAATTTTCATCTCCACTTCTTTCAGTTCTCTGAGTTTTACCCTGCTTGTCTTTCAGTTTCTTCCACGCAGTTCATTTTTTACAACTTCCCCCCACCCCCAAACCAATATACACAGGATGTCTTGTGCAGTTTTGTTTAGAGATTTATATTAATATTACTATGACAATTTTAAATAGCATAGAATGACTGGATGTTCCTCAAATGGCTAAAATAGTCCTATCACATTAAACATGCATATTATAAATTAACTTGTTCAAGTAATTCTGTCATATTTCATTCATTGTCACTTCTGTCATGTGATGCCTAATATTATGTTGTTGGAAAAGGCAAATGCAGGAGGTGACTACTATTATAATACATTGTTATGACAAGCACATATTTAAGTATAACTTAAGCAAAATAGGAAAAGTTGAATAATCAATGAAAATGCAGTATTTACTCTTTCTCTGCTTTTAAAAAATTATCCTTAAGTAGTTGTACAAAGAAGTTGCCATTTAGCAAAGAAATTCATAAGTTCAATGCATTTTAATACTACACCCCTTTCAATATTTTCACCCATCCCTTACAACCTAACACTTCCCTCACTTTTCTTAATTTTGTACACTATACACTGAATTATTTTAATTAATTTACTTTATTGTTATTGTAGAGGTGATGTACAGAGGGATAACAATGACATGAGATTACAGATAAAGTATTTCTTTCATTGAGTGCCTTCCATTACTTCATTCTTTCTCAGTCCTTCCCGCCCATCTCCACCCACAAGTTGTATAGTTCACTTTCATTCATGTCCAGTGGAACTCTACTGATGCACTTTTTCACCCTTTTTCCCTTGAGTTCTGTGCTCTCTCCCCCCCAAATATATACACATGAAAACACTATATATGAGGTAAAGAAGACCAAATCATTAAAAATTAATTTTTAAGATGGTTGCTTGTTTCCATATCTTGGAGTTCAGTTCAGTGTGTATACTATTTTATTTTATTTATTTAAATAAGAAAACTACTTTTTATTTTCATTTTCTTGTTGTTTTTCCCTTATTTATTGTCAAAGTGATGTACAGAGAGGTTGCAGTTTCATATGTTAGGCCTTGGGTACATTTCTTGTACTGTTACCTCCTCCCTCATTTCCCCCTCTCCCTGCCCCTTTCCTTCTCCCTACATGAGTTGTTGAATTGGTTTATACCAAATGGTTTTGCAAGTGTTGCTTTTGGAGTTGTTTGTCTTTTTATCTTTTGTCTCTCGATTTTGATATTCCCTTTCACTTCCCTAATTCTAATACCAGTATATACAGTATCCAGAGTACTCAGATGAGATACAGTGATAGTGTGGGTACAACCACAGGAAGGGGATACAAGTGAATCATCAACAATCATTCGTAAGGAAATGGAAGGACTTGGAAAATATTATATTAAGTGAAGTGAGCCAGACCCAAAGAAACATGGACTCTATGGTCTCCCTCATAGGGAATAATTAGCACAGTTTTAGGCTAGTCACATCAGAGGATGACAAGAGCTTAATAGCTATGCCCCTATGAACGCATAAGTTGATGCTAAGTGAAATGAACTTCATGTTATGGAAATGACTGTTATATCACTGTTGTGATCACGTTCAACATGCCATGTGAAACCATAGCTTCTATGGTTGATGTATACTATTTTATATAAACATGAAGTAGCATTTAGAACTGCACCCTCCTATTTCTCTCCTAAGAGTTTCATTGTGTGGATCTAGAATCCTGTATGATTTATCATATCTCAGTGCATTTTAGATTTAATTTCTGAATATTTGAGAGAATATGTCCCATTTATGTCTCTAAACTTGGCTTATCTCACTTAACATGATTTGTTCTAGTTCCATCTATTTCTCTGCAAATGACACTTTTTTTTTTTTTTTTTTTTTTTTTTTTGGCCAGTCCTGGGCCTTGGACTCAGGGCCTGAGCACTGTCCCTGGCTTCTTCCCGCTCAAGGCTAGCACTCTGCCACTTGAGCCACAGCGCCGCTTCTGGCCGTTTTCTGTATATGTGGTGCTGGGGAATCGAACCTAGGGCCTCGTGTATCGGAGGCAGGCACTCTTGCCACTAGGCTATGTCCCCAGCCCTGCAAATGACACTTTTAATTTCTCTAGTGATGGTGTAAATTCCACTGTGTTTAGATAACACATTTTCTTGGATCCGTTCTTCTATTGTGGGGCATCTGGGTTCTTTCCATGTCTTATATATTGTGAATAGTGTGTCAATGAACATGGATGTGCAGGTGTCTTTATCATTTCCTGACTCATGATGTTAAGGGTAGATGCCCAGGAGTGGTATGGCAGGGTCATAGGGAAGGGCTTTGTTTAACTTTTTGGGGAACTTCAGAACTGCTGTCCAGGGTGGTTGTATTAGTTTAAATTCCCACCACTAGTGGAAAAGGATTCCTTTTCCCCCACATCCCATGAACATTTATTGTTCAAATTCACAGTGTTGTCCAATCTTACTGGAACAAGGCAATGTCTCAGAATTATTTTGATTCTCATTTCCTTTCTTGGTAGGGATGATGAACATTTTCTTATGTGTTTCTTTGCAATCCTTACCTCAGTGATTGGTTTGTTAGATTTGTGAGGGGTTAGTTTCTTCAGCTCCTTGTATATTTTGGATATTGGGCCTTTGTCTGATACACTGCTGGTGAAAATCTTTCCTCAGTTTGTTGGCTGTCTTTATAGTTTAGTAATTGTTTCTTTAGTTGTTGCGCAGAAACTTTTTCTTTTGATGTAGTCCCACTTGCCAAGTTTCTCTCCTCTCTGTTGAGTACCAAGGACTCTATTAAAAAATTCTACCTATACATATAAGTTCTAATATTTCTCCTACTCTCTCTTGCAGTAATTTCGAAGTTCCTGGTCTGATATGGAGGTCTTTGATCCACATTGAGTAGATATTAGTAAATGATGACAAACAGAAATCTACTTTTAGTTTTCTGCATATGGATAGCCAATTTTCCCAACACCAATTGTTGAAGGAGCTATTTTCTCCACTATGTGTCTTTGCTCCCTTATCAAATATCAGATAACTATAAATGTATGGTTTTATTTCTGAGTCTTCTAATCTTTTGCATTAATCTTCAGGTCTATTTTTAACACTGTATTTCTTACTTTATTGTCCTCTACTTACCTTCATTCGTCTAAGCCTCTTCCCTTGGCTGCATTTTTACATTATATTCCCCTCCCTTCTGAAACTTAATTTGATAAATAATATCAGTGAACATAACATCCATGTATTTGAAGTCATTTGCTTTCTCCAGCTAAGGAAAGTGTAACTGGCTTTAATTTTAACAGAAAATGACATGCAACAGAAAATAATATGCAAATAATATAGAAATTAACTGTACAAGTTGGGAGTGGGACTGGAGAGGAGGGAAGGTGGGAGAAAAATAAGAGAGAAAGGAGGTAACAAGTTTGACAAGAAATGTACTCACTTTACATATGTAACTGTAACCCCTCTGTATGTCACCTTGAAAATAAAATTCAATTTAAAAAAAGAAAACAAGCAAGGGTTAATAGTTTTATTCATCTTTCATTAAAAACTCAGCCCCTGTAAGCATTCCAGGAGGTTATCACATTCCCATACATGGTAATTATATGTTGAATTTGCAGGCAACTGATTAAAAGAAGATAATTGTGTCCACCTTGGTTATTTCTGAAGGTAGGAGGCAAGTTGTTTCATGCTTCTTACACCCCAGAAAGCAATGCAGATGGAAAAAAATATCTAAAGGAATAAAACAAAGAGAAAAAAAATCAATACTTCTGTTCAACTGAGTTAAAAATAACTTCCTAGGGGAAATGAATATAAACATTTTACACAGTTAAGTTATTTAAGCTAAATGTAAAAGTTGTTCGTTGATAGAATGTAGCCAGTTTAATATAAAATACATACACAGGCAAGAGTTTTGCTTTGTGATTTTTTTATTCTCATACTCACACTGGGCTATTTCAAGGGGTGGGACTACCTGAGTTAGATATGGAATGAAATAAAAGTTTTTTTCTAATATTTTAGGATATTGCCTGCTATATGTTTTATATTAAATGATCTCATCACGTTTAGATTGTAAGAAGCCTTTTGACTATAAGAAACAAAAGCACTGCTAAAGAATGATCCCTTTCTGAGGCAACATGATCTGGCCTCCTGTGAATTTCATCTAACAAGAATTAAATTCCAAACATCGCAGCTGACTTACCTTCTCCATCTTCTGATCTTATTGGGTTGCAAAAGGCAACTGAAAAATTCACTTTAAAACTGATGACATAACTAGATCATAACAAGAAGCTTCGAGCATGTATTGAGTAGATCCCCTTGGTTTCACGTAACATCAGACCCTCAACATAAATCACCAAAGTGTAGGCACATTGTACTCTTGCTTTTTGATATTTGAGACAGAGGTTTCACTTTGTAATTAAGACTGGCATAAACTCACTATGTAACCTAGGCTGGCCTCAGACTCAGGATTCTGCTGCCTCTCACTCCTTAGTTCTGGGATTACAGATTTGCACCATGAGGCTTGGAAGGTACTGCTCTTAATTCCAGTGATTGAAGCAAACAAGAAGAATCATAATTATCCTTAATAAATAGTTATGGTGTGGTATTTTGTTCACTATACCTAATCTATATACCATAAATTCATATATTCATGGCTCATGACTATGCAGTAGCCATTGGCTTTGTATCATCAGGAATTTTCTAAATTAGCTATCAAAAGATGAACAGTTGATTCTCCATATGAAGAAGCTCACTATTCCTGGAAGATCCATTAATGTACAGAAAGGAAGATCAACTCAGTAATGTGTCATGGCAGAGGTATGGGAACACTCAGGGATGAGGGACTGCAGTGGTGAGGATATTACCTACGGTCAGCCATTAATTCACACTTAGTGCCTGAATAAAAATGCATGACACCATCAAAAAACAAATGCAAAACAAAACTGATGAAACACTAACAACATCAACGGTGACAATAAAACCTCTGCAAACGTTCATGTTTACATTAATGGTAGATTTATGCATGGGTTGTCTAGTTTCTCAGGAAGCTTCTAATTTTTATAAGCGATCATTATCCTTCAGAGTTGCTGGTTAGATACTATTTTCAAATCCATGCATTTCTTTCAGCCTATAACACCCACAAAATGAAAACAAATTCAAAATGAAATCAGCAGTTTTATGAAGCAGAAGTCAAAAATAATATTAACATTTTGGAATTGCCTCAGAAGTCAAATGCAATATATTTAAAGGCTGGTTTTCATTTTGTTTCTTTTGACTGTAATTCAAGAGAAATGACCTCATGGGATTTCTCATGGCAGTGCCAGGTAAAATAATATCGAGATTTGGGGAGTGTTTGTGCAAGTTCTTAGACTTATATAATGAGTTACTTTTGTCTCTGAAGATGGGTTTATGTTGACAGGAAAGCAGAGGAGATAGCTTTTCAAGCCTGACAAAAAAATGACAAGTACCAGTGAATAGTTCAGAATATTTCTTAAGTATCTAGTAGTACCTCATGTTGTGCAAGGTAGTAGATTCTGAAGCATATTTGGCAATGAGATTTTTATTGGCTTTGAGTCTGGTACTCTTTAGTCATGAAGCTCATCTTCATGGGGGAAGGTTAATGTGAATCTTCAAAGAATATATGTAATTTTTATGTTTTCAATAATTTATTCTTCCATATTCTTCAAGGTATGGCCAATTACTTTCAAATATTCATACTTTTATCTGAATTTCCACTGGTATTAGAATGGGAAGTAATGACTCATATTTGTAATTTTAGCTGCTCAGAAGCCAAAGATTGGGAGGATCATTATTTGAACTCAACCCAGGCAAAAAGTCTACAAGTTTGGGATATTCTCACCCCAACCATAAAATGTTGGTCACTGTGGTGTATGCCTGCAATGCATAAATAAAAACAAGATGATCAAGGTCCTGGCAGACTAGGTCGAAACCCAGGTGTGATGATTTTTAAATAATAATAAAAACAAAAAGGGTTGGGGGTATGAATTGAGTGGTAGAGTGCCTGCCTAAATACCTAAGTCCTTGAAACAATCTTATGATGTAACAAAGAATAAAAGCACCATAATTTTTAAAAACAGTGCAAAAGGTAACAGTTCTGGTTTATGCTTTTGTTATGTTTTTTGTTAGTATGCCATTTTACAATTCAATCTGTCTTTAAAACTAATAACAATTTCATTTCTTGTAATTTTTATTTAGCAAAATTACAAAGAAATTCTCTTTACTGAAATGCCTTTATCTACCCAACGTGAAGGATTATAGTTTGATCCTATTTACTCTTTTGATTCAAGCTCCTATGTATTAGACTTCCTCAGTGGTAGAGTGGTAGATCTATTTATTTTGCATCTACTTGTGGATCTGTCTATGTATCTTTGAATCTGTGTATCTACCTCTCTATTTAAATCTCAATGCATAAATCTATGGAGAGATATGCATATCTATATACAGTTATACATATCTATCATTGTATAAAGATATATATGCCTAAGTCTATATAGATTGACAACTGTGATAGATAAATAGATAGATAGATAAATAAATGTATAAATAGGCAAATAGCTCTGTATAACTGCTGAAATCTTTGGTTCAGAGCCAGACCTTACTAAATGCACCATGGCACCATTGCTTAAATGATCCATTTTTCTTAGGTGCTTTCAGTATATTTGACTATCTGATACACATGATGAACTTTGGAGTTCCAGACCTACTTGAAACCCAAAATTTATGTGGTTCATAAAAGAACTGAAAAATCTACAAGACATCAAAGCTTGTTAGTTTATGTTTATATTGTCCCTGAGAAAATCTAACTTCCCAACCAGTGTAGTTAGTTCAAATCAATATGAGAATACAAAGTGAATTCATTTTTTTCTTTTTATTACTAATCACCTGGGTTTGCCTGGTTGTTATTTTGAGTGAAAAACTGCCATTTCTCTGTAACTGCTATTTAACCTTTTACAATCAAAGTATTGATTGTAAAAGTACCTTGATTGGAGGTTTTTTTGTGTAATGAAATCCAGATTGGCAAAACATCATAGAAATTAAATAAAATGGATATGTCCTTTTAATAATATGCATGACCTTGACCTATTAGGACTATTTAAGTAGAAGAAAACTCATTTTCTTTTATATTTTTCAGTAAATTTATAGTGACATAATATATATAATGAATGTGAATATGTATAAGATATATAATTTCAAGTGAAACCATTACTTAGCATGGACTGAACATAATCACTTGATTATTGAAACAATTCTATTTAAAATTTTCTTTTGTTTAATCCTCTCTTGACTTGTATTCATTTTGATTTTCCACAGTTCTTTATAATTATGTGTCATTTTAAGTAACTGTTCATTCAAATATTTCTTAGTCAAATAAAATGAACACAGGAGAAGTTCTGGTTATGGCTTAGAAACAGAATAAATGGAAATCATTACATTGTTTGGTTTTGGTTTTGTAATATTTTTCTATAATCTATAGATATGTCTGTGGCCATGTAGAAAGTCAATGAACACTATGTTATCCTAGTTCTGGGCAAGTCCCATGGTTTTAACAACTGGATGTAAAGTATGAAACAGAGGAAGTTCATTCATAGTGTCAAGCCCTCCCTGTTCTAATACATCATTAGTGGTCCTTGTTTTCAGGCTGTTTTCTTGACTTCTCAGGGACTTCAACTCTGATGCCTGAACTTTGGCCTGTACAGATGCTCTCTTTGCTTTCTCCACCTCTTTGCAAAAAGCTCATCAATTGGCAAGTGGCTAATCTGAGCAGCTAAGACATATTAAGACACCTGTGGGAATCAGTTGTATTATTCTGTGATTCCACCCAGTTATGTAGGTTTCAGAGGCCTCACTCAAAATACCTGTCTATAGGAGCAAATTAGGTACTTCATCCTAAACAAGAGAGAATGGTATGGGAAGAGGGGTTTGCTAATATGCATGTGGTGTTTCTCAAATGGAAATCCTTCAACAATAACCCAATCTGATGTATTTTTTTTCTTATACACATATTGAGTCTTGACTACTGTGAATACACTTGTTGTATTTACCTACAACTGATCTGATGAACAAAGAAAAATAAATATCATCCTGGACAGTGGACAGTTTGCAGGTACAACTAACAAGCAACATCCTACAGCATGAATGAAGGGAAAAATAAGACTTTTCATCTCATTTAACCCTTAGAGTTGAGAGGAGAACACAAACTTTAAGTACCTAAACACATATTCACAAGAAAAATAAAACCCCTGAAATAGTAAAAAATTATTTCCAATCTCAAGCAAGTATTTGCAGTCACAAATATCGATACAGAAAATAGTCACAGAGCTCCATCTCATTGAATTTTAGACCATTGGAAGAAGGAAGGTAATTGTGCTTGTGTACTGGCATTGCTAAAATGTTAAAAAGGAGTATGACAAAAAGAATTTAGTCATTTAGTTGGTGAAAATAATCTTATATTATACCTTGCTAAGAGTACTTAAATAATTTTAAATATGAAGTAGCATTTTTAGGAAGATCAGAGAGCTAGTCACTTTATTAAGAAAATAATATTACTGTGCACCAGTGGCTCTTACCTATCACCACAGCTACTCAGGAGGGTGAGATTTGAGAGTCAAAGATTGAAGTCAGCCCAGGCAGAAAAGTTCCCGAGATTCTTATCTCCAATTAACCACCAATAAGCAAGAAGTGGAAGTATAGCTCAAGAGGTAGAACTGTTCAGTTCAACAACTCATGGGTGGGTGGGAAAGGGAAAGGAGGAGAGGGGAAGAGGGAATGAGGGAGGAGGTTACAAACAGGACAAGAAATGTACCCAATGCCTAAAGTATGAAACTGTAATCTCTCTGTACATCAGTTTGACAATAAAAATTTAAAAAAAAAAAGAGGTAGAACTGTAGCCTTGAGCGAAAAAGCTCAGGGTCAGTGACCAGGCCCTGAGTTCAATCCCAGAACCAACACACACACACACACACACACACACACACACACACACACACACACACACACACACAATTACTCAATTACATAAATGCTTAGATGAACTTTTGTTTTTATACTGATTTCCTAAATTTCCTTAGGAATGTTTTTCTTTATCCTTAACAGATCATATGCTGGACTTCAGTAGAAGATTACAATTTCCCCTAAAAATTATTTCTTTGTTGTAGATGAAGCTCATAAAATACCAGTTAACTGTTGGTTTTATATAACTGTAATAAGCACAATACTAAGAATTGCTTTAGTAGAAACAGATTAAACCTGAACCATATTTTTATTACATTATTTGTAGAAAAGATAAACCAACTATTCACTAACTTTCTTTTTAACAAAATATTTTGTTTTTTTGCAGTGAGGGAAATTATGTGTTCTTACAGATAATTCAAACGAGATGAAATACAAATTGCTGCAAAATAACTGTATTTCCTATTAAAGCAAAAGAAAAAGTAAGTACAAACAGCACTGGAGTAGAAATAAGACCCAAATGTACAGAAGGTTTTTTCAAGTAAAAACAAGCAGAAAATATTAGGTGGCAAGCTTTTTTTTTCCCTTTACTTTTGCAAGATCTAGTTTGAGAAATTCCAACTAAAAAGAAATTGAGAATTTTGCTTTTAGTCAGTATATTCTATAGGTGACAAACTTCCAGTCACATCCAGAAAAAAGCGAACTGTAGACCTGAAAAATAATATGACCATATAGTACCTATTATTAGGAAGCTTTGTACTTTCATTTTTGTTTATGTTTATTTCTACACCTTAGTCAAGAGGAAATGCAATCATAAATGTGTTAATATTTGCCTAATGAAAATTATTTACCATGTAAATATTATACTCTTATTTAAGCCATTATCTGATTTTATTTATTAAAATTCTTATATGAATTATAAATAGAATTTATATGACCATTCATGTGATTACAATGAGGTTTTAGTTAAGCATATATATATATGTATATATATATATATATATATCAGGCATAAGACATCTACTGGCATTAGTTTTTATACAAGGAAATATAATGAGTATTCTGTGATTGAAATTTTTAACAAAAATTCATTTTATAGTAAAGATTTAAAACCCTTTAGTAGACATCTGAAGAAAGAAAAGTTAATATTTTCTTATTTTAATTTCTCAGTTGGAGCAAGAAACATTTATAATCACATTGTCAAAAAGCACTATTGTAAACAACAAATACAATATCCTTCACTCTAATAACATACTCTGTTCCAAAGAGATGGTCATCTTTTATGATATATAATAATTTTTTACTTCTAAAATTATGTACTGTCCAATAAAGTATGTATACATTTCCATACCCTTTCCAAAGATAGTCCTCATATTCCTATTTGTCCATTCAGTCTACCTTTGAGCTATTACAACAACACTTGAAAATTATGAATATTATGAGCAAAAAGATCCCTCTAGAAATATCTAAATTCTACCTACAATTCAGAGAATGTATCTGAAGACAGTTGGCATTCATTAGCTACCGTGCATACAAACCCATCTGGTTGAAATTGTGAAGACCGTCATTAGCATAAAGTGAAAATACATGCTACATTTCTCAAAAACATCTGCAGATTCTTCTTCACCATTGAATTCTGAGTCTGACTGAACTGTTTTTATTGACAAACAAGTTTAAAAGATTTGAATATTGCCAAATTTTGTTCTAAGAGTATGAAATTCAAAATTGTCTTCAACAAATGACTTGGGATTATTGCTTACAAAAACTATACATTTTCTATGTGGATTGTTTTTTCTGAAAAATTTGTAGACATTTTGTTATTCACAAGTTCAGCATCTACATTTCCTTCAGCTTTTCCAATTAGATGTATTTCTTTCTTTTTTTTTAGTTTGACACATGTCAAAAGGAAAGCTTTGAGAAATGCTTAGTTTACCACAAGTAAAAGAATACAGATAAATTAAAAAGACAACCTAAGTTGATAACACATAATTGATATTTGTGGGTAACTGAAATATATGATGACTTACTATGTTTTTCAAATCATCCAAATTTCTATTGCCTTTAACAATTGGATAGAAGCAGAAAGCGTATGTGCAGAGTACTTAGGATGCATATATCTGATTAAATAATAAGGGATCAAATACTATTTGAGTGAAAAAATTAGGACAAATCCTGATTATTGTGCTGGAAAAATATTTTAGGAAAGATGGGGTATTTTATAATAAAAAATTCTATATCACTAATCTTTTTCTTGAACTTAACAAGGAGCTCCAAGTTCTTTTATCCTGATGCATCTGAAAAGGTAGGTGAAAAAAGCAAGAAAAGAAAAAAAAATAATGTTGACTATTTTAGTTAGTTTTTAAAATGTGGAAATAAAACAAGAGTTGGAAAAAATATTGAGGCACAGAATGGCCTTGCCTAGTTTTACTCGGTGATGACTTCTTGGCATTCAATCACCAAGTACCAAACCACTTTAAATAACCTAACCTTCTACTCCTCAAAATTAAATGAACTGTGGCTGTTTTTAAAGAATCTGATCATTTCATGAATGTAAGGCAACATTCAACTATTTCACTTTTAAAATTTTAAGATTGTTTTGCATTGAATATTCTAGGCAAGTGCTCTACCATTGAGCTATACTCTATTAACATTTAAATGTCTTTTTTTGGTACTTCCATATTTATGAAAAATATTTATATAGCTTAGAAGTAAAATTTCATTTATTTTTTTCTGAGTATGCCTACCAGCACAAAATTGCTTTTCTCATATACTATTTTCCTTTTTAGTGAAATGTTGTCAAGTGTTGTTAATGTTGTCTTGAACAGATAACTCTATATGATGAGAAATATGACATAAATATTTAAATTAAAAGGCTTATCCCTTTCTAATATTCTTATTTTTGACTACTAAAATTTATTGTGCTCCATGTTAAAATGACAATTATGAACAAAAGTCATCCAGAAAATTACTCAGTCCCAATCTTCTATCAAAATACAATTTGGGTGGTAAATGAGAATTCTAGAATCCTATAAAGACATTGTGATATTTTTAGTGTATTTGAAAGCATAAATCAAGACAAATGTTGACATAAATCAATAACCTAGAT
Source organism: Perognathus longimembris pacificus (assembly GCF_023159225.1). Classification (NCBI taxonomy): domain Eukaryota; kingdom Metazoa; phylum Chordata; class Mammalia; order Rodentia; family Heteromyidae; genus Perognathus; species Perognathus longimembris. Next base: position 95,022,213 of record NC_063162.1, on the reverse strand, counting down.
ATTTTCCCCTCATAGATAACAATTTTCAGTATGTGTATACAGAAGCTTAAACCCGGGGGAGCACTGACCTACAGAATCCCATTCCATACCTCTCTTTGGGATATTCAGTGTGCTATAATTTTTTTTTGGTGTTTATGCATTATCTAGGAAACAAAAATAGAACTCTCTTACAACTGAGTTCATTTTTTAGGGGAAAGCATCATGTTTACAGAAATAATAGTGATGTCTTGTTTTAAACTTAAGACAGTCTATCTTGGGAAGATAAGTTTTGAAAGCATGCTTTCACATTGTTTTTGCTTGTGTAAAATAATGATTAGAAGCTTGGTAAAGGGAATGTCTAGCATAGGCTAATAGGCAACCAACAACCCACATATGGCGTGCAGCTTGAGATATTTCTCAGAGTTTTTCCAGAGATGAGACTGCTCAAATGGTTTCTCTTGTAAGTTCTAAATCATAAACTGCATCCGACTAGGCCAGCCGTAACAGAACTGGACCCGAGGGTATGCAGAGATTTGTCCAATGGCAAACAATGACGGCTTCCTAAGGAAGCGACAGCTGCTTTCCTGAGAAATGCCCCAGATGCCTGAATTTTCCCTTATGCTCCATTTTGACTACCTGTCCTGGTACAGTTCCAACAAAGAGAGAAGCTGGCAACAGGCGCTCAGCTGTTTTTAGTAAGCCTTGGCAACATAGGCACTGATTATATAAACATTGAAGACAAAGGACATATTTTCTAGTTTCTAGTTTCTAGTTTCTAAGCTATAAAAGTAAAAAGGTATAAACCTACACCTACAGTGCTTCTGCTCCAAATAATAATGATAAAAGAATAGTAAAATTGCAAAAGCAAAGTCTACTATTACAAGAAGTGTGGTATCATGAACTGCTGAGATGTTCAAATCATATAGCATATTGGAAAGATGTGAAATCTCCACATTTGAGAGGCATATATATATATATATATATATATATATATATATATATATATATATATATATATATATATATATATATATGGTCATAATTCTTTGTTGTTGTTGTTCATGTTCTTGTTGTTCCAGTCCTGGGGCTTGAATTTAGGGCCCTTGGATTCCATTCTTGAGGGTTTTTTGCTCAAGAGTGGTTCTCTACCACTGAGTCATAGCTCTATTTCCCAACATTTTGGACGTTTTCTTGTCTCACTGACTTTCCTGCCCATGTTGGCTTTGAACTATGATCCTCTGATCTTAGCCTCCTGAATAGCTAGGAATAGGTATCAGCCACCGGCACCTAGCTGTGATCATGATTCTTCAAACCTTTGACCAATGTAAAAAGAAATCTGCTAAGCAAAGCTGAAGCCATTCTGAGCAGAACCAAGATGGCAGAGTGATAAATAAGTACCTAATTGATAGCAAGCTGTAAAAGAGGTAGCAAAATTTAATGAACTGAGTAAAGGAAGAAATTTGGAAAAAAATGCCAGAGATGATTTATTATTTCACAGTTTTTGTCTGTATTGGAAATGACAGTCTGTTAGACACTCAAAACTTTTGAGAAGCTATTAAAATATCAATGTAAATATCAATGTAAAAGAATCTATTAGTTAAAAGTTGAATATGATAAAAATACCAAACTTTCAAATTCTTTTAAAATAGATACTCCTATTATTAAAATCATTCATTACCCACATATTTAGAGATAGGTGGAGTCTGTAAAAATAGCATGACATCTACTTCAAAGATAAATAGATACACCAAATTCTTCACTGACTGAATCCTCATTACATTTTACTCATTAACAAATACCTATGCCACTCCTGTTCTGTGCCAGGAATTTTCCTGCTGAGTAGAAATTTAATATTAGGTATGATCCTTGAATTCATAGAATGTAGATCTTTATTGTTTATCCTGAATATATCTACTAAAGGTTGATTAATTTTTATGTACATTATTTCTAACTATTCAAGGGGACTTATTTTCATAGTGTTGCCATCCAAGAAATGAAACAAGAAGTTTTTATTGTACTGTTTGTGGTTCTTTTCCCCTGATTTTACCTTTGTTGCTGTTATTGATATCTGTTCTCTTTGTCATATATATGTTTATCTGATTTAGGGAAGAGAAGGGGAAGCACAGAAATGGTGGGACAAAGTGCAAAATAATTCAGCAGTGATACCTGACACTATATTAGAACTGAACTATGCAACTTGAAGCGGAAAGGGGTCAGGAGGGAAAAAAACAGGGAGAAATGAGGGTGTGGGTAACACCATTTAAAAAGAAATGTACTCATTACTTGACTTATGTAACTGCAAGCTCTCTTTCCATCACCTTTATAAGAATTAAAAACTTGTTTTAGTAAAATGAAGTAAAACAAAGGATAATATTCCATTTTTCACTGGCATTACATATTTGTAAAAATGAATTATTATGCCACACCAACTTTACAGGGTTTTGAAATGAGTAAGTAATTATCTTCCTTTGCAGATAAAGTGTCCCTAGAATTAGCATTCCTTGCTTTCATCTGCACTTTTTTGATGAAGCTTATTTGAATTACAAATTCATCTTGGAGCAGTCAATAATCATAATATGGCCCAAGGTCTACAAAACACAAATGATTTTATCCATTTGTTGGGAGAACTAATTGAAGTAATACACATAAAAACACTTCAAGCCAACTGCTGGTGGCTCATGTCCATAACCCTAGCTATTCAGGAAACCGTGAGCTACAGATCACTGTTCAAAACTAGCCTGGGTAAGAACGTCTATGAGGCTTTTATTTACAATTAGCCATCAGAAAACCGGAAGGAGAGTTGTAGCTCAAAGTAGTAGAGCCGTTGCCTTGAGTAAAAAGAGCTCAGGAACAACACTCAGGCCCCGAGATCAAGCTCCAAGGTCTACAAATAAAAAATAAGAAAAAGACCCACTTAAGAATATGCTCAATGAAGATTTGTGGTTTTGATTGGTGATGTAGTATTGTAACTGTTAATTCAGCCTTTATAAAAGTTTGCCTAAATTTTGTTCAGAAAATATCATCACCTCTTTTCTCTATACAGTTTAATTGGATGTAATAAAACAGTATAAATAGAAATTCTAATGAAGATCAAGATGGAGCTTCTCTTTTATTTTTGAAAATCACTAACTGTAAATATAAAGGAGTCTTTAAAGTTGCAAAATTTATTCTATAAAACTATTCAGTGATCGCTATAAAACTTGTGTTCTTACCTCTCCAGCACTACTTTTTTATTTAACTTGGGCTTACTTTTGTGATTTGGGACCATTCCCAGTTCCATGGAATTTTTGCACTGATATTTCTTTCTCTGTTAAGAGTGACATTGGTATTTTGATGCATTTCACTGAATTGTAGATTACCCTAGGTATCATTGCTGTTTTCATGATATGAAGTCTGCCAACCCAGGAATATGGAATGTTTTTCCACTTCTTAATGTCTTCTATACAGTCTTAGGATTCCTAAGAATTTTTTGTTTGGCTTTGTTTTTTGAGTACTGCAAATGGAGTTCTTTCCTGATATCACTCTAGGCAAATTGTCAATATACAAAAAAGCTACTGAATTTTGTGGATTGATTTTATATCTTGCTACTTTGCCTAAGTCATTTATCAACAAAGAGGTGGAGTCTTTAGAGTCCTTTAGTTATAGTATTAATGTGATTTGGAAGTTGGAAGAGTTTCAAATCTTCCTTCCCTATTTGGATCCCCTTCATGTCTATCTCTTGCCATTTTTCTTTGGCTACAAATTGCAGATCTATATCAAAACAAAGTAGAGAATGTAAACATCTTGTATCTTTCCTGATCTAAGAGGCTATGATTCAGTTTATCAAAATTTGGTATGATGTTGGCTGAAGGTTTGCCACTAACAATCTTTACAGTACTGAAGAATGTTTTGTCTGTTCTACTTCCTTCTGATACCAAAGTACTAAAATATTCAACATTCACTCTTTGGGGAAAAATGATTTTCCCAACATAATATACTGCTACACTGTTCTTAGCGTAGCCCTTACAGAATGATACTTTCAAAACATTTACTTTTTAATCTAGTGCATTATTTCATTTATTTAATCTCTAATGAATGAGCCAGGGAGATGGTGTGTGTGTGTGTGTGTGTGTGTGAGAGAGAGAGAGAGAGAGAGAGAGAGAGAGAGAGAGAGAGAGAGAGAGAGAGAGAGAGAGAGAATGGGGGAAGGGGGAAATAAATATTATCTTTAGAAATAATGATAATAAAAATTAACTGAAAACAGGTAACAAAGCAATAATATATATGTATATATATATATATATTAGGACAGGATGAGGTTTTATAAAGTGTTTTGAAAACTATGAAAGTTTATAATTATTATATAAGATTCTATGTTTTATGAAAAATAAGTAAGTATAAACCATAGAAAAGAAAATTGAAAGTAAAAAGAAATATCTCCTGTTGTCACTGTAATTGATTTTGGTACCCTGGGTATTATATATACATTTATCTGAATTAGGAAAGGGAATCAAAATGGTGGGACAAAGGACAAAGGGCAAAACAATGCAACAGTAATACTCACAGGACAGTATATTGAAAATGAACTATACAACTTGGACAGGCGGGGAGTTGTTGGGGGAAGAGAAAGTGGGAGAAAAATGAGGGAGGATGTAACAAGTTTAACAAAAAATGCACTCAATACCTTATGTATGTAACTGTAACCCCTCTGAACATCACCTTAACAATAAAATTAAATTTAAAAAATTAGTAATGGGCTGGGGATATAGCCTAGTGGCAAGAGTGCCTGCCTCGGATACACGAGGCCCTAGGTTCGATTCCCCAGCACCACATATACAGAAAACGGCCAGAAGCGGCGCTGTGGCTCAAGTGGCGGAGTGCTAGCCTTGAGCGGGAAGAAGCCAGGGACAGTGCTCAGGCCCTGAGTCCAAGGCCCAGAACTGGCCAAAAAAAAAAAAAAAAAAAAAAAAAAAAAAAAAAAAAAGAAGCCAGGGACAGTGCTCAGGCCCTGAGTCCAAGCCCCAGGACTGGCCAAAAAAATAAATTAAAAAAAAAAAAAAAAAAAAAAAAAAAAAAAATTAGTAAGAGTAAGTGGAATCTCCTTGGTTAGTTTTTCATGTCAACCCCGGCAACGTAAGTTGTCAGAAGTTAAATTACACTAGGAAAAAACCCTCTGTGTATGCAATTTTTATGGTATTTTTTCACATATTCAACTTTCAGGTACACTGCTAAAGAATAGAGACATATGACAACTCACACCAATCTCACCTCTATGAACATTGCAAATATCAGAGTAAAGGAAAAAGTGGACAGGGACTGGAGGCATGGCTCCAGTGGCACATCACCAGCCTAACAAGCTGGAGGCTCTGAGTTGATTCTCTAACACTACCAAAACACTGACCAACAAAGCAAACAAAACAATGATGATTCTAAACTGCTTGTATTTGTAGGATTTGCTCCTTTTATTTTTAGAATTGAGGCTCTCTTACTAATACATATTTAATGTATGCAATTGCTTTAATGAGGATCAAATAATATAGTAAGGATAATTGATGGGGTAATTTCCAGATCGGAGATCAGCTTAAATGCATGAATAACATTACTTTATGTACAGAAGAATATTTACTTTGTTTTCTTTGATGTAACACTTGTTTTAAAATGATGTTTTATGCTGTTTCTATTTTCAACTGCCTCTTTGACAGCAATACAGAGCCTATACAGATACAAGTTTCATTTTATTTATGAATAAATTTTATAATATAAATAAATATAATATGAAGCCTGTAACAGAACATGTGACATACTAAGATTTTTTTGTAGTAAGTATAGTCAACTGATTTTGTATTTGAATACTCACTTTTATTTCTTAATCATAGTCCTGTACAACACATCAATCCACTACAGAGTTGTACTTCAGGGATCCTCCTTTTTATGAAGTGTGAGAAACACTGTATGAAACTAATAGGGAAGCATCACAAAACTCTGGATCAAGAAGGCTCTTTTGATTTTCATAGTTTCATAGAATTTCTATGGATGAATCTGCAGTATAATAAGTTATGTGCTCTACTCAAGAGAGAGAACACATCCTCAGAAAAGTTTTTATCTTTGTTTCTTTGCTTTATTCTTTGTTCTGGTAAAATGTGCTACAAGCTCTCTTTGAACTAAAGACTCTTCAAAGTTTGCGTTGTGAACAAGAGTCCTCCCACACGAGTTTGGCCACTGGGTCACTGAGAATGATCTTAGTATATTTAATTTTCAAAATACATACAATTGGAACACATGTGTTTAATCAAGAATGGCAGAGTGAAGTTTCGGGAAAAAGGGGCCACGGGGTCTGGGTAATGTTTTAGTAGGATATGGTTAGAGATTATTGTATGAAACTAATTCCTGCTGATAATCACAACTGGTCTCTGTGCAAACCAGTTTATACTATTTGAGTATAGCTCTAGAGAGAATATCAAAGTTACCAAAATGTGAAAGAGTGCAGCAGGAGACCCAGAATTTTATGTAAATTAATCCCACAACATGGAACATATTACATTGAGGGTTTGAGGAATTTGGAACTTAGAGTGGCTAGGATGTGGATTTAATTGAAACACAATATTACGACAATCATTTTTTTCCCTCTCAAGATGGAATTTTTAAGGTGCATACAAATATATAATTGAGCACTGACAATTAAACCATAATGAAACATTTTAAACAAACCATATCTGTTTTACAATATTTACTTCACTGAAATACTTCTGCATATTCTGATTCTGTCCTTAGAGTTGAGGCATCTGAATAAATGAACAGCTCACGGAGGTGAGCCAGTTAACTCTGAGATGAAGCCTCAAAGGCTCACACATATGCAAAGCACTTCTTCTGGAAAAAATATTTCTGGGTTTTCACCATAAATCATGGCCAACACATAATACAATCAGACTCCAGTGTATTTAAACCTGGAAAACACTGTAAGTGGGTCTGTCATGTTTCCAGCAAAGCTTCAGGCCAAGCAGTAATCAGAAAGAGAACTCATGGCTTTGTGTTCAAATCTCATCTCTAGTGTGTGAAGGGGTTGCCTGATCCTCTGGGGAAATTTTAAATGGTCACTGGAAAAAAAAATCTCTGTTTTTTTGAAAACCATAAAAACAATTAATGCAATGATAGATAATACTAAATCCCTTTATTTTTACACTGTAACAGTTAGCATATTGTGATTTTAAAGCAAAGAAAGGAGCCAAGCCTTCAGATTGGAATCCCATATGCATCAGTCATAAATATCCATCATAATAAGATTTAAAAATTGTGGCCAAAATTTTAAGTGTCACAAAAATTCTATATAAAAATAAAAGTTCTGTTTGGTCAAATTGCATACTAGACATTATTTTGTGCCAGATAACATAAAGTATTTTATTATTCCTTTTCAGTGTCAAATATTTACAAAGTTTAAAGATTTAATATAAAATATGACTCTTTTAATATAAAATGTTTGAATGTTATATATTGTATGGCATAAATTTGAAGATGTATTATTTATAATTATATAATAATATGTACTGTTTTCCCAGGTGTGATCAATGATGTGATAGAAATAATTATGTATTTATCCATATGTGCATATACATATATATGTATACACACAGTTCTCAGTACCTTTAACAACATGAAATAGTGCTATCTCTTATATTTTCAAATTGACTGAGACTTCCTTAAACTGACCTTGGTACAGAGGTAAATTTTTTCTACTCCATTTAGTGAAATGCTGGACAGACATACCCTGCGAAAAACTCATGTACAGCTTATATTGAAAAAAAAAAAGGTAGGTTCTAGAAAAAAGAGTGGGAAAAGGCTGAGGTTTGGATGTTGTATCCCACTAGTCAGTGCATCCTGGAGTCTAGAAGAGATGTGGGCGCTAGAAACAGGCCTTGAGCAAATAGCTAAAGGATAGTGCCATGTCCTGCATTCACGCCCCAGTACTGACACCCCCTTCCCCCAAAACACAACACCTCCAGACCAAAAAACAAATTGCACTTATTAAAATTAAAATTCAATAAGCTTACATGAGAATACAATTAGTAAGAAAAAGCTAAATATAAATATAAACTAGAGTTACAATGAGTTACAAGTGAGTTACAAAAGTTACAGTGAGAAATATAATGTGTCTAATTAGAAATTACAAGGAGTGGTGAGATGCATTAGAAGCTAATGCTGCAGAGTGGGAGAGAAAAAGGAGACAACTATCTGCTTGCTGAGAAATTAAAATAAATTCCCAAAGAGTTACAAACAAGAAAGTGAGAAGAAGGCTAGCTATATTATATTTCAGTGAAACTGCAAAAGACTAAGAGAATGAATATTACTGCAACCCGGAAAGAAAAGACAGGTTATGCTATATGGAAAAATATAATCATGTGAAATGAGACTCATTCAAATAATAAAATGTCTTCATCGTTAAGCATCACTTTAAATATCAACTGTTGATCAAAAGCACACTATCAGCTAAGGTTTCTAAGACTGAGGATAAGTTACAAACATTTTCAGATAAACCATATCAATTCACCAGTTAGAAACCATTGTTGAGAACCCTCAGTAAAAGAAATCAAAATTAAACTGGAGAGAAACATGGAAATCAAAATGAGAAAAGATAGACCACTGAACTGAAAAGATAGGAGTTAGGAAAAATGAGCATTGACTTATTTGTACCAAATTTAGTAATCCAAATAATTAATCAATACATGATAATACAGGATTAAATGAAACGATAACATTGGTGTTACTAACCACTAAAGGCCTACACTGTGAAAGAATTAAAGTTTCAACTTCCAAATTAATAAGACAAAATTTGTAAAATACACACATGCATATATACAAGTAAAAACATACACGTAACAGAAATGCACTAGATAGTATGGACTGAGAAGAAAGGAAAGAAGTATAGCAAATTTGTGATCATTTGAATTGAGAATAAAACATTAAAAATGAACCACAGAAGTCAAGAATTACAATATATGTAAATGAATTTTATTTGCCAAATATAGAATCTCAAAAAAATCATATGGTATTTATAAGTTTGTAAATATACATTCACACACACACAGGAAAACACAGAAAAATAGTGTATATAAAACCATAGTAATGGTCAACAAACTAGCTTTTAATATAAAATCTTCAATTCTTTTAAAATATCTATTATACAATAATAGACTATATTGAAAAAAAAATGACTCGAGTTACACAGAGAAATTACGACACTTAAAATTGTCAATAAGAAAAAAGAAAAATATGAATGATATATATCTGCAATTAGATACTATATATAAAATGACTTTTCATATTCTAATCAGAATAAATTTTAAGAACCAAGTTAGGTGAGCATATGGTAGTATGGAATTATTTGTGTAATTTTTTAAGTAGCTTGCAATGCTATATGTTGTTTAAAGATGCACAATAAATGGAAACATATTATCCTGAAGAAGATTGGAAAGCATTAATTCTGCATTGCCCATGGTGTGTATGTAAGCATGTGTCTGTGTATTTCACAAATTTTCATTCCACACTTTTGGACGCCATATGTTTCAGTTCTCCTCATGGTTAGTCTTGATGGTTCATGTTGTGGTTAGTGTGTATAATGACTATACTCCACAGAAAGGAAGCAGATTGAGTTAAGGACAAGTAAGTATGTAATGTTAAGATAAACATGTTTTTCCTTGAAGAAATAATGTGAACAAAAAGTAATTTTTCTTAGCTTAGGTTAATGTTAAACCATGGCCTTAAAAAATTGTTTTATACTTGATCTTAGCCAAAAGGCCAAGGGAGGGGGTAACAATGTGCAAAAAGAAATGTAACCACTACCTTAGTTATGTAACTGTAACTCCTCTGTCCACCACTTTGAAAATAAGATTAAATTACACAATTGTTTTAATTTCTGTATTTTAGGAAAACATATAATGTGAAACATTTTATATTAAATGGGGAGGGGCTTGCTCAACCACTGTGCTGAATGTTCAGACTGCTCCTGAGTTGGAGAAAAGACTTAAGCATATGAACTCTTGAACTTGTTGATCAGAGCAGGTATGTCCTAGAGGCAGACCTATTGAACCACAAAACTCTGACTGTATTTGAGTGGAAGAAGTTACTCTGTGGGGCTATTCTGTTCCAGACTGACTGATGTGGACTTGAGAGGGGATGTCACATTAAAAAAAAAAAAAAAAAAAAAAACGGAAAGGGGGTATGAGGGACAAGTTAACAAACAGTGCAAGAAATGTATCCAATGCCTAACGTATGAAACTGTAACCTCTCTGTACATCAGTTTTATAATAAAAAATTAAAAAAAAACGGAGAGAGGAATTGAGTGGAAGCATTCAAGGAATTAGATGATAGGAGAATCAAAATTAAGAAGGAGAGTACCACACCTTTCTTAGTTTATCGATCCAAGTTGTACAAAGTGCTTCTAACCAGACTACCCATATGCTATTCGCCAGCACAAAACTGATAACTAAAATGTTTATTCCCCAAATAACTATAAGTTCATAGTGGCCTCCACTGTTCTTGGATTTGAATTGAATCACAAATGCTAACAAAGGCACAACTATAGTAAAGTGTCCTACATATAACACATGACGTAGCCTGGGAAATTAAGAACAGTGTCCTAAAAACATCCACATTAAAGAATTTGTTCACAACTATGTTCATCACAGCACAATTTGTCATCACTAAAATATGGAACCAACACAGATGCCCCTCAGCAGATGAGTGGATCCAGAAAATGTGGTACATATATACAATTGAATTCTATGCATCTATCAGAAAGAATAACACTGCCCCATTTGTAAGGAAATGGAAGGACTTGGAAAAAAAATCATACTAAGGGAAGTGAGCCAGACCCAAAGAAACATAGACTCTATGGTTTCCCTCATTGTGAATAATTATTACACATCTAGGATATTCCTACCACAAGATTACAATAGCTCAATAGCTATGTCCATATGAACACACAAGATGATCCTAAGCAAAATGAACTCCAAGGTACAGAAACAAGTGGTTTATCATTATTGTTTTAATTTTCAACGTACCATGTGAAATTATGCCATTTTTCTTTTGTCTTTTTTCCCCATGGTTTTATCCCTGATATCACTGTAACTGACTTAGTACCCTGGGTATTGTACATACATGTATTGGAAATAGGGGAGGGAAAGGGAACACACAAATTGTGAGATAAAGGATAAAAGGACAAACCAATGCAACATGAATACTTACAAAACTATATGGTGTAAACAAACTGTACAACTCATGGGGGGGGATGTGGGTCAGGGGAAGGCAGGGTAAAATTGAGGGAGGAGGTAAGAAGTTGGATAAAAAATATACTCACTGCCTTACAAATGAAACTGTAACCCCTCTGTACATCACTTTAATAATAAAGATATAAACAGGATTTGCTAAGTCACATTTATGAATAAAATGTGTATGAGTAAATGATACTTAAACCAAGACAAAAGGCATTTTATCTTGGCATTTACTATTTGAAAGAAACAAAAAGGAGGGGAGTTGTTGAGACAAGTGAGAGTGATTGAGGGAGACAATAAAGAGGCGTTCAGAGAAGTCCAACCTTCGTAGTACAAAAAAGAAATAGAATTGTGTAAGATATGGTAAGCTGTTGAAGGCTTCTCATCCTGATGTGACAGATTATATCTGTTTGCAAATACCTAACAATAGCATGGAGGACAAAAGATTGGCAAACTGGTAAACTAGAATAGTAATGAGTTAGACTACTGTGTTGGTAAAATACTGATGATAGTGGCCAGAGTAAGAGTAGTAATGGTTGTGAAGATGAGGAGAGAAAAGTGATGTAAAATATTTTAGGTGTCTATCTATGACAGTCAATGAGTTCCCTGCTGATCATACTTATAAGAAAATATTTTTATGCTCTCTTGGTAATATTCTAACACCTTTTCAGACAATCCAGATTACTGATCGCATGTCTCCTGCATACATCCTGTTGTATAACTACCACCATATTCAATTCCATTAGTTTTATTCTCCTTATCCCACCCAATCTTTAAAGTCAGCCACAACATTACCATCTTTGTGAAATGTATTATCCCAGTTCCTCTACAAAATATACCATTTCTAGTTGCTTGAAGTTTTTTGTGAATTATATTTCTTTTATTACATTTCTTTTTAATATTTACTCCAATTGCATGCTGTTAGTGGCTACTGTTTATTTTACAATACCTACTCAATTGTACTTCAAGGCCAATGGAGATTGATGAACAAACCATGTCTTAAAAAAGAAGATAGACAGAGAGAGCAAAAGGAAAGAAAGGAAGGAGACAATGAGTGAGCGAGGAAAAAAGCAAGAAAAAAGAGAGAAAGAAAGAGAGGAAGGAAGGAAGGAAGGAAGGAAGGAAGGAAGGAAGGAAGGAAGGAAGGAAGGAAGGAAGGAGGGAAGGGAGGGAGGGAGGGAGGGAGGGAGGGAGGGAGGGAGGGAGAAAGGAAGAAAAAGATAGAGGGAGAGAAGGAGGAATGAAAGAAGGAAGGAAGGAAGAAGAAAGAGGAAAACAAAAAAGGAAAAGAAAATACAATTAGATACCTAATAGGATAATGTTGCTTCACATCCCCAAAATTAAAAAAGAAGAGAATTGTTTAAATCATTTTCCCCACAATCAAGAATGCTTGTGTGGATTTGAGCCAATGCACAATGTAGAAGAATCATCTGGCCCTTATTCGGCTTCTGGATATTGAGGACATGTGTGTCGGATCAGAGTTGCAAGATTTCCATGAATCTATTCCAACCCCTCTAAAAGGCAAGTCCTCCTGTCAGTTTACTGAGCCAAAGCTGAGCTCTTTTAATACATCTATCAAAAACTTTGGAATCTGGCTGATAATGTGGACTGCTGTAGGGGTGTCTTCCAAGAAATAAAGCTTTATCCATAATGTAATCTTAGAACTGAATGGGAAAAAATGACTTACAAATCATTCATTATTTTCTCGTTGAATTCTTTATGTCCCTTGTTGAGACTAAGGCAGTTATGACAGCCGTGCTTAAATTCCCTTTCCCTTTCAAGTAGACTGTTGATTATACAGCAAGCAGCTTTGATGCATTCTCTCAACATATAGGATATGCTGTTTTAACTTACTTTGTGGTGACAATGGAAGGAATTATTAAAACCACTTGTTAGTAAAAGACCATGAGAATTTGAGTTTTGTAAATTAGTAAAAACTCACATATAGCCTAGTTAAAATACAATTAGACAAAATATTTTGAAAATAAAGAGAAGAAACAATATGGGCCTCAGGCAGGGATTCAGATTTACTTTTCTTTCCTATTCAATCAAATCCCCAAATGATTTTTTTCCAAGATTAGCAGTCTTTTTCAACTTGTTTGCTGAGAAAATCAGCAATAATCAATTGCTATAAGCAAAGATATTTGAGTACCTCTTTATAGCAGAAATGATTACAAAAATTAACCTATTCTTTTTTTCCCAGCTCTTTTTTTTTTTTTTTTTTTTTTTTTTTGCCAGTCCTGGGGCTTGGACTCAGAGCCTGAGCACTGTCCCTGGCTTCTTTCTGCTCAAGGTTAGCACTCTACCTCTTGAACTACAATGCCCCTTCTGGCCTTTTCTGAGGCTGAGGAATTGAACCAGGATTTCATGTATATGGGGCAAGCACTCTTGTCACTAGGCCATATTCCCAGCCCTTTTCCAGTTCTTTCTTTCCTTTACTTGCTCTAGCTCTCCATCTCTATCTCTGTCTCTGGGAACAGACAGAGACAGACACACAGACAGAGAGACACAAAGGTGACTTCATTTGTATTTTACTATTACATAATCTCTTTGACTCTGTCTCTTTCTCTCAATAGTTTTGAGCACAAGAAGTATGGAAAACTAGAAATTTACCCTTACATACTTTTGTATAAATTTATGGAAGAGGCTAATGTTTAGAAAAGTAGGGATTGTCAGGTAGATATAAAATGATAATTAATTAAATATTATATTAAGTCTAGCCTCAATTATGGCTTATTTAAAATTGATTGCAAAGACTATTTTGGAGAATACTAAAATAAACATCCAAGGAGAGGGAAAATTTCAATGTTACAGGAGATAATTTACATGACTGTGGTTAAGAATTGTTTTATATTGATATCAGATATCTATAATTTACATAATCATAAAATACCTTCTGTAGCTTCAGACTTTGATATCCCAAACAGGCTTTTCTACTGTCTAGACATGCATTTTTTTTCCACTGGCACGCGTATTTTTCCTATATCTTTATTAATACCTTTGCCCATCCATTAAAACATATAATGATAACTACGTATGCTATCAGGGTGATGTTATTGCTATGGCAGTGGAATTACTCCAATTTATATAATCAACTGTGTTCTAACAAATGGTAAGAAATCATTGTGACTATACAATAATCTGAACTGTTCCTGGAGTAGCTTCATTGGGATGTATGTTGACTATATATGCTAAACAAACACAGCTGGAGAAATTCTGTCAAAGAGAAACTCATATTTTGAAGAATGTCTGCTATATATTTATTTGCATTAATGTCAGGATTATTAGGTATGAATAGTAACAAAGATAGAAAAGTAAATTAAACTGATAAATCAAAGAACAAGAATATCCTTCTGGAACCACTAGAGTATTTTACAATTAATATTCACAAATTATTTATTTGGTTGTTAGTTCATTTATGCTCACTCTGGGGCTTGAAGTTGGGGTTTCATGTTCTTGCTTGTATTTTCTACTCAAGTATAGTGTTCTATTACTTGAGCCACACCTCCACATCTGGCTTTGTGCTGGCTAATTAGAGATGAAAGTATCTTGGATTTGTGAGTCCGATTGTGTTGTAAACCTCCATCCTAGGAACTTGATCTCTTGAGTAGCTATAATTACTGGCGTAAGCCTCAGGAATCTGGATGTTCCTTTCTTTTGAAAGAGTTGTAGAATATTATCATAGGTAAAAATGAAAAAAGGTTTTCTCCAGAGAATGCTGCTGCTTTTGAACCAAATCTTTTACTTCTGTCTCAGACTGTTTATGCATCTGTGATCACTTGCCTCTCATCAAATTTGGATGCTGAAATCTAACCCGCACTGTGATGATAGCATCGCAGAAGGACACTTAGGTCATGGGTCTGGAACTCTCATAAACGTGAACCGTGTCCTTATAAGAACAGAGAAGTGAGAGCTTGCTTCTTCTTTCCATCCCTCAGCACTCAAAAATGCAAGGGCACCTTGCCCACTACTGACTTCACATGTACTCTCAATGAGGATATTTTTGAATGAATAACGGAGTCCCATCCACTTGGGTTGTGATGAGTGGTTTCTCGCTGCACATAGATGTGTGTAAATGTAGCCATAGTTTGTCCTCCTTTATTTGTCACAGTCTTGTTCATAATAAATAATAATAATAATAGGCTTTCTCACACCAGATACTATTGGCTAAAATCTAACAAACCTAGGTCTGGAGGATATCCAAGATATAGAACTTTGAACTCTGTATCACTTCTTCATCACACCTGATGACACATTTTGTGTGTATGATTAGAGTGGATTCATATCTAAACACCTCACCAGAACAAGTAGACAGGAAGAAATCTGTATGCATTTTGATTATTAGAACTCTTGAGATGTTTAACCACATCACACATAAACTTAGAAAAGCCAGTTAAGCTATGAAATAGAAATTTCCTGGTGACGTCAATGCTGAGGAAAATTTATTTTTATTTCCAATAAGAAAACAGGGAATAAAATTAATGCAACATAGTTTTTTAAAAAAGCTACCACATTCCCAAATACTCCTTGGTATTTCAATCCATCCTTTAGATTAGAGAGTCATACTAAACTTTTAAAGAGTGGGAATATGGGTTTAGCATTTCAGTTTACACAGAAATAGCATTTGAGGAGAAAAAAATAAATAAAAAGCAGTCTGCATATGATCTGACTTCTGTGATTAGCCTTGGAGAAAATAGCCCTGGAGAATGTCAGCTTGTTCAATGATCCACATCATTTTGTCACTTAATGGGATACTAAATTAGTCTTCCACTTTAAACTGCAATTATTTTTAAGGGAGTAACATGGGCTCTTGAATCTTGATCATGGAGATTTAATTCCCTATTAAAGTCATTTTCTTTGGCAGGGAACAATGGATGTGGTGACACTGGCTAAGAAGCATTGTACTCATAGCCTGAGTTATAGAATAGTAATTTTCTTGGACAACTACTTAATAATAATTTAAAATTTCAACAAATGATGAAGAATATTACTTTCATAAAAATAATCCAACAAGACTTCATTATAAGGTCAGTGAAAATTGTGCCAGGCACCAGTGGTTCATGCCTGTAATCTGACTAGAATGAGATGGAAGAATAGCAATTTGAATGCTGCCTATGATGAAAAAGTCCATGAGATGCTTATCTCCAAATAACCATTACAAAAAATGTCAGACATAGAAATGTGATTCATTTCACAGGTGCCAGCCTTGATTCCAAAACCTAAGAGACAGCACTCAAGCTCCAGGACAGACAGACAGACAGACAGACACACACACACACACACACACACACACACACACTTCATACTAAACATCTCTAACACAGTATCACTTAGTAGAAGGGAAATGAAGACTTTTCAGTGGAACTCTGAAAGAATTCTAGACAAAGGCAAAATCACTTTTATAACTTTATTAATTTTTCTAAAACCTATTCTACAGGTCTCTCCTATTGTTTAGGATTAAACTTCTGTTCTTTTTCATAGTGTTTTTTTCCACAGGAAATTAAAGTCTGTGCTTTTCTAACAGATCACAGTGTAAGCCTTGACTATGGTGGGCACATGATAAAATGCATCTTAAAATAACAGGTAGCTTGAGACATACATGGCAAAAACCTGAGCTGGAGGCTTTCTAAGCATTGATGAAATACTTCAGAAAGAACTTGGATCATTCTGAAGATTTAGAAGGAAAAGGTAATTAACAATTCAGTAGAGATGCACATAATTTTTTAAGACAGAGAAGTTCAGAAGATGCAAATATAGACTATTTAGGGGAGACTGAAGAAGGGCTAGAAGCTAGACATGGTGATCCTTGCCTGGAAACTTAATATTTGTGAAGTTTGAGTTTGTGAGCAGTGTAAGCTACAGAACATGAAGGCCAGAATAGTTTACATAGAGACTATAAAGAAAATACATAAACAACAACTAAAGGTAAAAAAATTCCAGAAGAATAATAGGAAAAGGATGAAATTAAGCTTCCAGCTACATTGCAGAAAATATCAAGAGCTAGGCAAAATCACAAATTAGAAATGCATGGGCTTTAGCAAAGAGAAAAAGCAAGTTATTAGGAAAAAATAGAAAAGAACAAAACAAATGAAACAAAATATGGGGAAGACACCAAGATAGAAATGATCAGTTAAAAAAATCTGCCTGGCCTTTTTTTTTATATATTGTGCCATAGTAATTATCTACCAAATCTGAAATTACAGAATTCCTCTGCGATTTGCCTTAATAGACTCATCCAGGTGCATTATCTATAAGCATTCTCATTCAAGAGAATGATTAGCCAATCATGGATCTGGATATGAATTTAAGGAAAAAAATAAGTGAAAGGCTCCAAATGATATTTACGCAGTGGTCCAATCAAAACTGCTTAAATTACTGAATTCAATTGCCAGGAATAGGGGTTAACTTTAATACAGTCAGACAGCAGAGCAGCTGCTTTCATGATTTAAATAAAAACATGCTGAACCCCTTGCTGTCAGCTTAGTGATATATGACTTGTAATGGGATGTTTCCAGCCTTCACTTCCATATGGCCGCCTACACTTTAGGTAATACACACTGCCTCCAGTGCAACCCACTTTCCAGAAAACATCTGGGACCCATTCCTGTTCTATTAGCTACAACAATGCCTCCTACAAACACAAATGATTCACAGGACAATATCCCCTCACTTCAAGATGAAATTAAGGAGTTCCATTGATGGTTTTATCATGCTTACAACCAATGATACTATATGCAAACACGGCATATATTCAATCCACAAAATTCCTTCACACAATGTGTAGACTCAGGTAGCTAATACATTCAAAGGTGAATGTAGGAACTGGAGTTTAAAAATTGAAGTCTATCCCCCAGCAGGGTGTAGTTTTTGTCCTGCTAACATTGCTACTGGATACTAGATATAAACCTCCATGGGCACATTCCCCTCTTTCTTCCCTTTTTCTGAAAAGTGAGTTCAGGATAGAGAAAAAAATATAAATTTGGTAACTCCACAAACCTACCAGTTATGTTAAGTTCAAATAAAAAAGAATTCCTTTGATGAATTAAAATGTGAGGCATGTCAATGCTTATGGAAAACTGAAAGTACAGTATAAAATCCACATCAGTTGGAATAAAATATTAAACAAACATTATTTTCACTTCTAAGTACTCCACAAACCAACCAAGAGGCTTACACTTCCAACAAATATTTGCTACCATACAATCTCAAATGTGCTGAATGGTTTTGCTTCAGGGACAGAAACATTTCCATTTGCTAGAGACTACTTTGAGATTGTGCCTCCACTTGTCAATTTGCAATTCCCAACAATAATAAAATTCAAACCATATTTCCTCTTACCATGTTAAACTCAGATTCATATTACAACATAAACAATTTTCATTAATTACTCATTTGAAAGCATCAAGTGTTCACACATAGGGACACATAAAATTTAAGCCACATTTTCTAACCTGATCATTTTCCCAGAAAAAGGATGAAAGTGACATAGGAGATGAGGGAGGAGGAAGAAGACAACATATTTTATCTAAGTACACATGTTTGGAGAACATTATGCCTAGATAGGAGTCAAAATGGGGGGAAAAACCCATCTTTTCATTTTCAGAATAAAATGCCTCTATTTTCCTACTTGCAGTGGTAGCTTATTAGAACTCTACAAAATTTGCAGTCAAAATTTACCCATAAGGATAGTTGAGGACCTCAAATTCTGGTGAAAATCCTCTGTGTAATTTTTCAGGCCTAAGCACACGCAATTGCAAAGGCTTTCCCTGTTGAGCCTCACAGGAAAGCTGCCTTCCACTGGTGAGGAACTAGCGTGAGCCTAAAAGTTCCAGTGAAAGGCACACTTCCCCTGGTAGGCAATCGCATTTTGAATATTTTCAAAGACATGTGGCCTACACATTCCTGAAGCTCTTCAGCTGAAGCTTGGGGCAGAATCTTCTATTGAAACTCTCATGGTAGCAGTGGAAGTTGAGGTAGTGTGTTGGTGGCAATGGTAGCTGATGGAATCCTTGAAGGTATTTTCCCATTCCAACATAGTATCCAGTACTTACTCCTAACTCTGCTTCTTTATTCTCCCATCCCAATAGTCGTTTATAAAGC
The DNA here is from genome assembly GCF_023159225.1 of Perognathus longimembris pacificus. Lineage (NCBI taxonomy): Eukaryota > Metazoa > Chordata > Mammalia > Rodentia > Heteromyidae > Perognathus > Perognathus longimembris. Next base: position 95,002,891 of record NC_063162.1, on the reverse strand, counting down.
TATTGGAAACATTAATTGTGGTTTTCTCAAGAGACCCCTAAGTGTCTATTGAGCCACCTTGACATGGCTGCAGAAGGTCATTCCATGGGTTAATGAGGACAGAGGCACTGCCCATTTCCTCAGTTTCAAACTGCTACTATGACATTATGGTAATGACAGCAGGGGCTGTCTTCATTGCTTTATTCAGATACTACTATTAATACATAGTGGGTCAAGTTTTTTTTCTTTTTCCCACAGCAATACCACAGATAAGAAGAAAGAAATATATCAATGCATTTATAATTAGAACATTGCCATCAAGGATTTTCCCAGCTTAATAAAATATCAATTGCTACTAAGGATGTATATATCTATATATACATATAGATATATACATCTATATGCATATATATGTAATGAAAAATAAATTTGATAGGAGATCAATCTGATCTCAGTTATGTTATATTTTGAAGCATGCTTGAATTCTGCTGCCTTTTTGTTATAAATTAAATTAAATTTGAAAGACTTGGCTTCTCTGCTTATCTCTCACTGACTCTGACACAAGTTAATGCATCCTCTTGTATTTCTAGACATTCTCTACCTAACTGAAGCCCTAGATACCATTGGTATTTCTTTCGTGAGCTTTGTTTGAGTTTCATTTTGCATTGAACACAATACAAATATTGCTAAATATTCTAAATCTCTAGGTAACCTTGGTTATCTGTGAGAATATTCTCTGTTTTCCAGGTCTGTCAGGGGGAAAAAGTGATTTTTATGACTTATTTCTTCCCTTTCTTTTGCACCTCTTGTCATATATAAATGTGAAAAGCTGTGCAACTCGTCAGCTACAAAACGATGGCATACCCAAAACGACACCAATATGAACAGCCAAGGTAATGGAACACTAATTTACGTATTTACAAATTAGGAAATGATAGTCTAATTATAAATGAGACATGAGAAACACCAAGGAATGAGCTACATTAAAAAGACTGCTTTTTGATGCTCATGGAAATACTTTTTTAAAATCATCTTTCCTTTTTTATTTCCCTTATAATTGTATCTACTTTCTTGTGATTTTTAAATGTCGACATGGCCAGTTTTCTTTTCTTGTCTTCAATACTGATGAAGCAGCCATATATCCCCCACTATCCACATTCTTCAAATGCTTACTCTACAAACAGCACAAAAATCTGGCAGGAGACATCAGTCTGCTCTTTTGCTGAGCATGGTTAAGTGTAGGCATCATGACTATCCTCACACACGTGGACAATCACTGTTCCTGAACATATTAGTGTGTTGCAGAAGATAATGAATTTGGAAGCAAAAGACAGACTTAGAATACTATCTTACTCATTTTATTCCTCTCTCTTATCTCCAGTGTTGCTGTTCCAGGCCTGTTAATAGGCTAGTATCTTAATCAAACCATACCAAGATATTGGAGGCACACACATGTGAATCTAGCACCACTGCTAACTTGCAGAACCAGATTGTTGTGGAGGAATTAGGCAAAATCACTTAATGAGTTCATGCAAAGCATTTTTGTGGGAGAACTATTCTGTCTTTTTTTAAAAAAATTATTGTCAAACTGATGTACAGAGAGGTTACAGTTTCATATGTTAGACGTTGGATACATTTCTTGTACTGTTTGTTACCTCCTCCATCATTCCCCCCACCCTCTCTCCCTTTCCCTCTCCCACCATGAGTTGTTCAGGTAGCTTACACCAAATGGTTTTGCAAGTACTGCTTTTGTAGTTGTTTGTCTTTTTATCCTGTATCTCTCGATTTTGGTATTCCTTTTCACTTTCCTAGTTCTAATACCAGTATACACGGTTTCCAATGTACTCAGATAAGATACAGTGATAAGTGCAGGTACAACCACAGGAAGTGGATACAAGAGGATCATCAACAATAGAAGCTACAGTTTCACATGGCATGTTAAAATTAATTACAACAGTGATATAACAGTCGTTTCCATAACATGGAGTTAATTTCACATAGCATCATCTTATGTGTTCATAAGGGTATAGCTATTGGGCTCTTGTGATCCTCTGCTATGACTAGACTAAACCTGTGCTAATTATTCCTATGAGGGAGACCATAGAGTCCATGTTTCTTTGGGTCTGGCTCACTTCACTTAGTATAATTCTTTCCAAGTTCTTCCATTTCCTTACAAATGGGACAATGTCATTCTTTCTGATAGAGGCATAAAATTCCATTGTGTATATGTACCACAAAAATACTCTACATCACTGGCCATAAAAGAAATGCAAATCAAAACGATACTGAGATTTCATCTCACCCCAGTAAGAATGTCCTATATCAAAAAAACTAACAATAACAAATGTTGGAGAGGATGTGGCCAAAAGGGAATCCTACTTCATTGTTGGTGGGAGTGTAAACTGGTTCAGTCACTCTGGCAAGTGGTATAGAGATTCCTCAGAAGGCTAAACATAGAGCTCCCCTATGACCCAGCAGCCCCACTTTTGTGCATCTACCCAAAAGACCACAAACTATTCTGTCTTGTACATGGAATCTGCAATGTCTGTGGGAAGATGTGAAGAATGTGTGCCACAGAGCCATGAATGAGAAAACTGCCAACAATATAGCCTAAATCAAAGGAAGTTTTTACCTGACAATGTTGCACAACTAGAGGTCACACATCAGTACTCCACAAAACACAGTAATTGCACAAGTATTTAACATTAAAAAAACCGCATACACTCATACACATACAAAATTAAATAAAAAATCCCATCTGGTTGAACGTATTACATAAGAGTTAGTTCTGACTAACTGGGAAGTTATCAACTGGGAAGAAGGGGGATTTAGCACAGACAAGAGAGAGGAAGAATGTAGAGTTCTGAAGGAAAAAAAAGAACAAAGCATTTGAAGAAAAATAGAAATTATAGAATACTAAGTATGGAATTGATGGAATTTTATACCATGATTTCCTTATCATAAAATCAAACTATCGTTCTAGGGAGAAAACCACCAGTTAGTTTTCATTCATATTTTCTCTCAGGAAAGGAAATGAAAGAAAGGGGGAAAAAAAGGAAAGGGAAGGGAGGAGAGGGATAGGGAAAATACTAAAATATAGAAAACATTAAGAATGAAGAAAGGGAATTAGTAATGTTGATATCTACAACTATTCAAGTGGCACAATATTTTGAATACTGCAGGGTATGAAATACTTATTAAAAGGTGGCATATACCTGTAATCCTGGCATTTGTGAGGTAGAAGCAGGAGTGACAGTTTAAGGACAGTGTGGCTACTTAGTGCTCACTACGTCATTCTCAAGAAACTGAAAACGCTAAAGTAAAGTAAAATAAACTATATAAGGGAAATTAAACTATGTGAGGTGCCAGCCTCAGCTTGGTCCTGTGAATGCTGGTCTGGCTGTGTGTGACAGGTGCGTGTTCCTTCCGGACACTCAGCATGTACTACATGCATATTAGGGAAGAAGACATAGTCCTCTCCAGGGAAATTCATGGTGATACTTGAAAAGAGAGAATAGTTATGAAAGGATGACATAGAATGAAAGAAATCAAGGGCTTGCAAGAGGAAAATAGGCAGTTGCTTAAAAGTTACAGAGTTCATTTAGAAAATATAGAGAATCTTTCCAATGTACTCGATTGCATGGAATTGTACATTTAAGATGCCCATGTAAAATATGCTGAAATATACACCACAAAGATCAAACAGGAAAAACTTAATATCATATATGTATAATAACAATAATGAATTTTTAAATTTTTTAAAAATTACTTTATAACAATGATATTTTTTATATACGAAGGACCAAGCTGGGCTAAGGTGACTCATACCTTAGGAGAGTGAGATCTGAGGAACTTGGTTGAAGCTCAGGCAGGAAAGTTCATGAAACTCTCATTTCAATTAACCAGAAAAATGTCAATAAGTTGGGGGAGGCTCAAGAGGTAAATGTCCAGTCTTAATAGAAAATGCTCCTAAGGGACTAAGCCATGAGTTCAAGCCTCAGTAGAGGCACTGTATGTACTATATAGTATATATAATATACAGTATTTTCATATACCTGAATTAGGAAAGGGATGGTAACACCAAAATGGTGAGACAAAGGACAAAGGGCAAACCAATACAACTGTGATATTTACAAGGCAATATGTTGTAAACTAAGTGTAAAACTTGGGTGTGAGATTAAGGAGGAGGGACATTGGGAGAAAAATGAGGGAGAAGGTAACAAGTTTGACAAGAAATATACTCACTACCTTATGTACATAATTGTAACCCCTCTGTACATCACCTCAACAATAAAATAAAATACATATACAGTATTTTGTATATTATATTGAGATATATTTTATATTATTTATTCATTTATTATATATAAAGTATATACATTTATACCTATCCCAATATAAAAAGTACATAGTTATGCAAAAATTATGCAGAACTTTAAACCCAAAGGAGACAGTGGGACAGTTTAGGAATTAAAGCATAGCATAGCATAGTAGCATAGGCTACTATTATGGGAGACATTGGTATATATACTGGAAGAACTAAAGGGAAAGGTTGGAGTTACAAGAATTTGAGAGCCCTAATGTCTTCATGAAAAGTACAGGATCTCCCAACAAGAGCTAGGACCTTGTGCCGAAGATGCTACCATGGGCACAAGAGAATTTGTTCTAGCTCACTCTTTTCCTTCTAACCATTCATTTCCCACTTTTGACCAAGCTATTCAACAAAGCAGTGTTTAGGAGATGGATAAGGCAGTTTGAAATGGTAATTCCTTGCAATAGGAACTAAGTGAGGGAGGGAAAGGAAGTGAATCTGAGTGCAAGCAAGCAGTCAATGCTTACCAAAATCTTTGTAGAGTGCAGTGAGCACCAAATTTAAAAAAGCATGCGAGCCATTAAAATAAATCTTAGAAATGGATTTTCACCTGAAATTGGAAAGAGTATTAAAAACTAATGCTTCCATCTAAGTGTCTTACTTTGAAGACTGTCAAATTTTTGTTTACCACTAAGCTATTTGAATCTTCTAATATAATGTTCATTATTGCCTTCCTGGAAAGAGACATGGTGGATTTCTCATCATTCCAAATCACCTTGTTCTTAGGGCTGGGATGTAACTCAGTGGCAAAGTGCTTGCCTAGCAAGTGCAATGTCCTGGATTCAAACCCCAGTACCAAAAAAATCCCAAAACAAATGTGGTTGTACCTATACTATCTCTGTATCTTATCTGAGTATATTGGAAACTGGGTATATTGGTATTAGAGCCAGGAAATTGGAAGGGAATACCAAAATCGAGAGACACAGGGTAAAAAAAATACAAACAACTACAAAAGCAATACTTGCAAAACTGTTTGGTGTAAATGAACTGAACAACTCATGGGGGCGGGGAATGAGGGATGAGGTAACAAACAGTACAAGAAATGTATCCAATGCCTAATGTATGAAACTGTAACCTTTCTGTAATTCAGTTTGATAATATATATATATATATATATATAAAGCTAAAAACAAAAAGAAAAACAAAAGCCAAATCACCTTGTTCTTTGTCAATGTGTGTCTCTCATAAGGTTGTCATCATATATTTATAATATTCCTCACCTTTCTAACATAATAAAGGTCCAAAATATACCTGGAATTTGCTGATACGTGGTCTTGCCTGCAAGTGAACTATTTTCAAAATACCATACAAGGAAGTAATCCACAACTCAGTTCTTACTGAGATATTCTCTCCTTAAAAACAAGTTTTTTTTCTCTCTCTTTCTCTTTTAAAGTCATAGATATACCTCAGGTCAGTGAAATAGTTTAGAGAGGAACAAAGTGAAAATATTTGGGGTCTTTACATTCCAGTTTGTGTCCTTTCCATAACTTAATTCTGATAATGCAGTGCTGACATAGCTGAAAGCAAATAGTAAATAAACAGACATGTCTGTATGCCAATACCACACTATGAATTATATCAAGTGCATATACAAGAGTTGACTAGTGTTAATATGTTAAAATAAAATTCAATAGTTTTGCTTCTCCCAAGGAATCACAATAGAGTGCACTCAGAAATATTCCATCATATATCCAACAAGGTTAGTTTAGTATATTATAGTTGAATTTTCATTTACCTATTTATAAAAAAGTGGAAATACACCTGGATAGTGGTAGGTTCTGTTAGTGGGGGTAGCTATGATCAAATGTAATTTATCATTGCCTTATTTTCATAGAGACAAGATTAATTTTATTTTTTAATGTTAAATTTGGATATTCAAAAAACAATATTGATTGGGATCACAAATAACCACTAGCAGTAAGGGATACTTGGGGAAATGGAGTTGAAATTCCCCCAAAACACCCGGCAGGATTTTTTCCCACTGTTTTAAATCTGTTTGGATAGAAGGAAGTAATTCCCTCTGGTAAGTAATTTGAAACATTGCTCTTATGGGACAAATTAGTAAACAAGGCAATATTGTATTTCTGAATACAAAACTTGCATGTTTTTCTCTTTTGTCCAGTACAAATTTGAAAAAAAAAACTATAAAGAAATTCCTACCCAAATTGTCTTCTCTGTAGCCCTTCAAAGGGTTCCAGGAAGGTTACCCAAGAGACTCCTACCTCCAGAGCCAGGGCATAACAGACTTCCAACACCATAGAAAGTGAAAGGAAATGATATGCTGTTCTCTATATCCTGAACAAGCTGAGCAAGAATAAATAATTCAAGTTATACCCTGGAAAATATTACCAGAGAAAAGATTTAAAGACATTGGACTGACTCCTTGACTAAGAACAAACATTGTGAAGGTTTTAAAAGAAAAGATAAATTCCTATTCATGGCAGTAGTTTGATAGTGACTTCTCTAGAAGTTTTGAATGAGATTACATCCAGTAAGACAACACCTTAAAGACCTTGTTTAAAAAATCACATATATATGTTGGTTGTTAAGTAGGACTTAACTGTGTTTTTATTCATTTGAGAGAAAGCACCTAACAGTCATCTGCTTAAATATGAAAAGAAACAGCTTTTGAAAATCGTGACAAAGGAAGACATAAATTCGATCTTCCACAATTATATCAGATATTTAAGTAACAATGTTATTTTATCATCCCCATTTTGACATGGACATAGAGATATTAAGAAGAAAGTAATTGGTTCCTGGACTAAAGGACATTAAGGTTATAGGGGCCAGCCCTAGAGGATATAATTAGCAGATACAGTGAAGTTGAAATATATCCAAAATATAAGCTGAAGCTACATAATTGAAAGAGGAAGAGATCTGAAGTTGTTGCTGTCCTGTTATCTACTGAAAGTTGTGCTGATTGCAAGTACACCCTAATCTATAAGTTAATTATAACCGTAAATTAATTATAAAACTCAAATTTAAGTTATAAGTTAGTGGCAAAAAGTCAGCCTAATATTTTTTATATTCCTCATAGTTTTATACCACTTTCTATTCCTTCACTAAAATTCTCTTAATTATTTTCCTAAACACTAGATTGCAAAAGCCTCTCATAAGTGCCTTACAAGTGCACAACTTCATAAGTTAAAACCTGATCAATTAAGAAATGGCCACCTAAGTGTTACAGATACAGCTCATGGATAGAGCACCTGCCTTGAAAGCTTGAGGCTCTAAGTTCAAATATTAGTATCTCAAAATGAAAAAAGAAATGAAACAAACAACAAAAAATGAAAAAATTATCTAAGAAACAGAAAATATTCACAGTTAAATCTAAGCATAAAATGTGGTAGATTTCCATGATTAGCCAAATGAAACACCTCTGATTACAGTTTGATAATCATTTTGATAATCATTGTGTATTCATCTTTAAACTTGCCTTACATGTTTTAACTCTTGCAAGAACCTTAAATATTATTTTCTAACAAGCTGTGTGTTGGCACATGTTCTCAGCAGAAATCGAGACAGAACAAGAATATCTTCCAGGTATACCAACTGAGATCCAGAACCTGTGGGTGAAAGAATCATGTCTACCATATTGTATTTTTGTTCTTTCTTCTTTACAAGGTCAGGCATATGTCAATGTTCAAAAACATTTCCACCAAAAATGATGAAAGGATCATGAAAGAGATGAAAGAGTCCATGCTGACTTCCTGTTGTTACATGTACAATGCATTCTGCTCAACATTGATAAATAAAATAAAACTAGGTGATATTTAAGATTGTTTCTACAAATCCACAACAATGTCTATGTGTCACATTTGGCTTGGATTTGTCCAAGGTTCATGTATTCAGGATGTGGACACAGTATGGTAATGTGAGAAGTGGTAGAACCTCTAAGTGGGAGGTCATTAGGCCACCAAAGTTACTACTAGAAGGTGTTGAGGTAGCTGTGATAAGACACCTGAGCTTCTCTCAATAGAACATCTCATAAAAGCCTGAGCCTGACCTCTGACTCATTCTCTGGCTTCATGCTCTGAAATGTCATCTCTCTGCACATGCACCCATCACCCTGACATTGTCTTCAATGACACCCTTATTGAAACCCAGCCGGTGCCAATGTTAACTAATTGATCCTGGGAGCTACAGAAACAATTTGTTCTATGTAGAAAGCATGTCACCCATCCATTTCACATTACTATGCCACTTATCCTGTCCCCCAAAATGAAAGCTATGGACATAAGGTAAAAGATTATGGTATGCAGTTGTTGCTATGTGCATGGGGGACCGAGCTAGCTCACAATAAATGCCTCTTTGCTGTTTTTAAAAAAAAAAGATTATGGTATGTACTGTACTCTTGAGATTTCATTTTTTTCAACTCTTAACTATCAGGTCCTCCAAAATATAAAAATAACTAACTAACTAACTAATGGCTCACACTTGTAATTCTAACTACCATGGAAGTAGCAATCAAGCAGATTACACATGAAGGGCAACCTAGGCAAAAAAAAAAAAAAAAAAAAAATTAAGACCCTGCTGTAGTTTATCTGCTTAGAAATCAGAGAATCCTGAGCTTAGACTCCATTACTGAAAAATAAGAAGGAAGACAAGTAGAAAGAGGAATCGATGGAAGAACAAGAAGAAAAGAGTGGAAAAAAGTAAGAAAAATAAGAGGAGCCTACTGACTCTTATGATTATGCACAATTAAATGAATTTGGTCTCTTTTAGGAAGGAGCAATACAACTACTTATTAATGTCTCAGAGTAAGGAAATAAAAAGAGAACATAGGAGATTATGACCTGGGTCAGGTAGTTTTAATCTGAGTTTTTAAAGGATTGGGAAAATTCATTTGAAATATATCTTGGTGAAACAGTTACTTTATAGTGTCACAATCAGAACAAGTAAATCACTACAATAAAGCACTGCATTTATTTGTTCTCAGTATATTCAACTTGAAGTACATTTGTTCTCTGTGTACAGTGCAGATTAAAAAAACTACATTGGTTTCAGTTCTCAGAACATTAAAGCATTTTTAGACAACAAAGAGGCTGAGCTTCTTCAGATATGAGAGCTGCCCCTCTATCATCAATGAAATAGGACTACTCAAAGTCTCAGTCATGTATTGATCACACCATCATTGCTACAATTTAGATCTTTTCTTTTTTTTTAATTGTCAAACTGATATATAGAGGGGTTACAGTTTCATACTTTAGGCATTGGATACATTTTTTCTGTACTGTTTGTTAACTCCTCCCTCATTCCCCCTCTCCCTTCCCCCTTTCCCTTTCCCCCCCCCCATGAGTTGTTCAGTAGATTTACACTAAACAGTTTTGCAAGTATTGCTTTTGTAATCGTTTGTCGTTTTTACCCTGTGTCCCTCGATTTTGGTATTCCCTTACAGTTTCCTAGTTCTAATGACTGTATACATGGTTTCCAACATACTCAGAAAAGATACAGAGATAGTGAAGGTACGACCAGTGGAAGGGCATACAAGAGGATCATCAATAACAGAAGCTACAGTTTCACATCATATTTAGAAAGTAATTACAACAGTGATATAACAGTTATCTCCATAACATGGAGTTCATTTCACTTAGCATCAACTTGTGTGTTCATAAGGGTATAGCTATTGGGCTCTTAGTATAATTCTTTCCAAGTCCTTCCATTTCCTTATGAATGGGGCAATGTCATTCTTTCTAACAGAGGCATAAAATTCCATTCTGTGTATGTACCACATTTTCCTGATCCATTCATCTACTGAGGGGCATCTGGGTTGGTTCCAAATTCGAGCTATAACAAATTGTGCTGCAATGAACATTGTTGTGCTGGTGGCTTTAGTGTGTTCTTGTTGTGCTCTTTTGGGTATATGCCCAAAAGTGGGGCTGCTGGGTCATAGGGGAGCTCTATGTTTAGCCTTCTGAGGAATCTCCATACCACTTCCCAGACTGGCTGAACCAGTTTACATTCCCACCAACAATGAAGTAGGGTTCCCTTTTGGCTACATCCCTCCAACATTTGTCATTGTTAGTTTTCTTGATATAGGACATTCTAACTGGGGTGAGATGGAATCTCAATGTTATTTTGATTTGCATTTCTTTTATGGCTAGTGATGTAGAGCACTTTTTCATATGTCTCTTGGCCAGTCTCATTTCCTCATCAGAGAAGTCTCTTTTTAAGTCTTTAGCCCACTTGTTGAGGGGACTATTGGTTCATTGCGGTTTTGTTTTGGAAGAATGTAATTTTTTTAGTTCTGCATATATTTTAGATATGAGGCCTTTGTCTGTTGTATGGCCCGTAAAGATCGTTTCCCAATCTGTGGGCTTTCTGTTTAACTTCAAGCTATGTTCTTTGCCCTGCAGAAGCTCTGCAGCTTGATGCAGTCCCATTTGTCTATCCTTTCTTTGATTTGTCGCATTTCTGAGTCTTTGTTAAGGAATTTCCATCCTGTGCCAAGGAGCCCAAGTGTTTTTCCTACTCCTTCCTTTAGTGTTTTCAGGGTATCTGTTTTGATTTTGAGGTCTTTGATCTATTTGGAATTGATTTTGGTGCAGGGTGATATATAAGGATCTAGTTTTAGTTTGTTACATATGTTGAAACAGTTTTGCCAGCACCATTTGTTAAAGAGGCTGTCTTTTTCCATCCTATTTTTTTAGCTCCTTTATCAAAGATTAAGTAGGCATAGTTCTGTGGGTTCATTTCTGGGTCTTCAATTCTGTTCCATTGGTCTTTAGGCCTGTTCTGGTGCCAATACCAAGCTCTTTTATTACTATAGCTTTATAATACAGCTTGAAGTTGGGAATTACAATTCCTCCAGCACTGTTCTTTCTGCTTAGGATTGTTTTTGCTATTCTAGGTCTTTTATTGTTCCATATGAATTTCTGGATTGCTTACTCTATTTCATTAAAAAATGTGTTGGGATATTAATGGGTATTGCATTGAATTTGTAAATAGCCTTTGGCAATACTGCCATTTTGATTATATTAATCCTCCCAATCCAAGAGCATGGGAGGTTTTTCCATTTCCCTAGTTCTGCCTTAATTTCGTTTTTCATGTTTTTAAAGTTCTCATCATAGAGGTCTTTCACTTCTTTAGTTAAGGTTATTCCAAGGTATTTTATGTTTTTTGAGGCTATTGCAAAAGGAGTTGTTTTCCTGATTTCAGCCTCGTTCTTCGGGTCATTAGCATAGAGAAAGGCCGTTGATTTTTGAGGGTTTATTTCATATCCTGCTACTTTGCCCAAGTTTTGGATCAGCTCCAGTAGCTTGGGAGTAGAGTCAATTGTATTCTTTAGGTATAGGATCTTGTCATTTGCAAAGAGAGAAAGTTTATCTTCATCTTTTCCTATTTGGATCTCCTTTATATATTTTTCTTGCCTAATTGCTCTGGCTAGGAATTCTAGTACTATGTTGAAGAGAAGGGGAGAGACCTGACATCCCAGTCTTGCTCCTGATTTTAAAGGGAATGGATTTAGTTTTTCACCATTTAGAATTATACTTGCTGTTGGTTTGTCATAGACTGCCTTTATTATATTCAGGAGTGTTCCCTGGAATCTCAGGTTTTCCAGGGCTTTTAGCATAAATGGGTGCTGGATTTTATCAAATGCCTTTTCCCCATCCAGAGATATAACCATGTGGTTCTTTACCTTGCTCCAGTTGATGTGGTGGATTACATTAATTGACTTGTGTATATTGAACCAACTTTGCATCCCTGGGATGAATCCAATTTGACCATGGTGTATGATTTTTTTGATGACCTGTTGAAGTCGATTGGCCAGAATTTTGTTGAGAATTTTTGCATCTATGTTCATCAGGGAAATCGGTCTATAGTTCTCTTTCCGTGCTTGCCTGGTTTGGGGATGAGGGTTATACTGGTTTCAAAGAATGTGTCTGGTAGTGAACTTTCTCTTTCAATTTCATTGAAGAGTTTGATAAATATTGGTGTGAGTTCTATTTTGAATACCTTGTAGAATTCTGCTGTGAACCATCTGGTCCTGGGCTTTTCTTGGATGAGAAATCACTTATTACCGTGTCTATTTCAATGCTGAATATGGATCTGTTCAGACGGTTTAAAATTGCATGGTTGAGCTTGGGGATATCAATTTTTTCTAGGAAATCATCCAGTTCTTCCAGGTTCTCAAATTTGTTGCATAAAGGTTTGCAAAATAGTCCCTTATTGTGTTCTGAATTTTGGTTGCTTCTGTGGTGATGTTACCTGTTTCATCTCTTATCTTGTTTATCTCGGTTTGCTGCTTTCGTTTTTTGGTCAGGTTTGCTAGGGGTCTGTCTATCTTGTTAATTTTTTCAAAGAACCAACTCTGTGTTTTGTTGATTCTTTCGATAGCTTTTTTTTTTGGCTCTAATTCATTTAATTCTGATTTGATTTTAATTATTTGCTCCCGTCTATTGACCTGGGGTTTGGCTTTTTGTTCTCTTTCGAGGAGATTAAGGTGCTCCTAATTTGTTCAGTTGCTGTTTCTCCAGTTTGTTGATGTAGGCACTCAGAGATATAAATTTCCCTCTGAGTACTGCCTTTTCTGTGTCCCAGAGGTGCTGGTACTTTGTGTACTCATCCTGGTTGAATTCCATAAACATTTGAATTTCTGTTCTAATTTCTTCTATGACCCACTGATGGTTCAGCAGTGTGTTGTTTAGTCTCCATGTCTTGTAGGATTTTCTATGGTGGCTGTTTGAGTTGAGCTCTAATTTTATTCCATTGTGGTCTGAGAGAATGCAGGGAATGGTTTTGATACTTCTGAAGTTGTACAGATTTTCTTTGTGTCCTAAGATGTGATCTATTTTGAAGAATGTTCCAGGGGCTGCCAAAAAAAAATGTGTATCCAGTTGTTGCTGGATGTAATATTCTGTAGATGTCAGTTAACTCTAGTTGGTCTATGCAGTTGTTTAGTTATGTGGTTTCTTTAATCAGTTTTTGACATGTTGATCTGTCCAGAGGTGACAGTGGAGTGTTAAAGTCCCCAACTATCAATGTGATTGGGTCTATGAGTGTTTTTACAGTCAGTAGTGTTTGTTTGATGAACTTGGGTGCTCCTGCATTTGATGTGTAGATATTTAGGATGGTTATATCCTCCTGAAGGAGAGATCCCTTTATTAGAATGTAGTAACCTTCTTTGTCTCTTCTTACCATTTTTAATTTGAACACAATTTTATCTGATACTGGGATTGCAACTCTAGCCTGCTTATGGGGGCCATTTGCTTGATGGATTCTATTCCAGCCTTTCACTTTTAGGAGATATTTACTTTTGCTGGATAGATGTGTCTCTTGGAGGCAGCAGAAAGATGGATCTTGATTTTTGATCCAAGTTATGACCCTATGTCATTTGACTGGAGAATTAAGTACATTAATGTTGAGAGTTAGGATTGAGAGATGATCGTTTGTTCCTTCCATTATATCTATCTTGTTAAAAGCTGTGTTTTCCCATTCTTGATCTAATAGTCTGGTTTTCTATTTAGGGTTCATTTCTCTGTCTGTATTGGGATCTTGATTATTTTCCCTGTATAGTACATCATTCAGAGTTTTCTGTAAAGCTGGTTTGGTGGAGATATATTGTTTCAGTTTTTCCTTACTGTAGAAGACTTTTATTTGACCTTCGGCTATGAATGAGAGTTTAGCTGTGTACAGTATTCTTGGTTGGTAGTTATTTTTATTTTGCATTTAGTATACCTCATTCCAGGCTCTCCTTGCTTTCATGGTCTCTGTTGAGAAGTATGGGGGTAATTCTGATTGCTTTTCCTTTATATGTAATTGTTTTCTTTCCCCTAACAGCTTTATGGATTCTTTCCTTGGACTCTGTTGATCCTGTTTTGATCACAATATGTCGGTGGGATGTTCTATTCTGGTCTAGTCGGTTTGGGGTTCTAAATGCTTCTTGTATCTGCATAGGCCTATCCTTCTGGATATTTGGGAAATAGTTGGCTAATATTCTGTTAAGTAGTTTGCCTATTCCATTAACTTCTTTCTCCAGGTTTTTCTCAATACCTATTATCCTTAAATTGTGCATCCTGATTGTGTCTTGAAGCTCCTGGAGTGATCTTTTTTGTCGATTTACAATTTAGATCTTAAATATTTCCCAGAGACCTATTTATTGAGAGCTTTGTTCCCAACATGTGATGCTAATATGAAGTGGTTCAAATTTTAGGAAGTGGAGCCTAGTGGAAAAAAGTCTATGGGAGGCAAGTCTTTGAATGGTTATCTAAAAACTCATTAATTTTCAAATGCTTGACTAGTTAGATTATAGACCCTGAATTTCTTTCTTTTGCATAAATTAAAATTATCTGACTAGTAAATAATAATCTTAATTATGCCTTTGCCATACATCAACAGTCCACGATGCATCATATTCACAGCTCTCAAAATATGATGCAAAAACAAATAACATAATTAATAACTGGGCAAATGAATTGAATTGACAGTTATCAAACCAAATACAAATAGTACATACATGAAGAAACATTCAACATTCTCAGCTATAAATGAAATGCAAATAAAAACTCCCCTAGATTTTTGCTACCCCTGTCAGAATGGCTATCATCAAGAAAACAAAAAAAAAAACAAAAGGATACAGAGGAAAAAGGAAACCTCAGACATTGTTGTAAATTAATGCAGCCACTATGAAATCAGTATGAAGCTTCCTTTATAATACCTGTATAATACCAATGTATTATAATAGCTGTATAATTCCACTAGACTTTGGTTCTAGCAGCATTTTTCACAATAGACATAGAATGAAATTCTCAACACAGGTGCTCATCAACTGATGAATAAAGTATGATTCAAATATATAATAGAGGGGCTGGGGATATAACCTAGTGGCAAGAGTGCCTGCCTTGGATACACGAGGCCCTAGGTTCGATTACCCAGCACCACATATACAGAAAACGGCCAGAAGCGGCGCTGTGGCTCAAGTGGCAGAGTGCTAGCCTTGAGCGGGAAGAAGCCAGGGACAGTGCTCAGGCCCTGAGTCGAAGGCCCAGGACTGGCCAAAAAAAAAAAAAAATATATATATATATATATATATATATATATATATATATATATATATATAGAGTATCATTTAGCCATAAGAATAAAAATTTTCACTTGGAGGAAAAATCGATGGGACTGGAAATCATTATGTTAAAATAAACAAATCAGTCTTAGACAAAGTCTTCCTGTTTTTTCTCACAATTACAACATAGACAGTATGACATGAATGTTAAAGGATAACTATTTGGGAAAAAGGAACCAGTGAAAGGGGAGGAGGATATGGGTATGACAGTGACCAAATTACATTATGTGCCTTTATGAAAATAGCATAATTAACTCCATTCAAATTATAAAAATGGGAGAGATTAGGAGGGTGGTAAGAAATGACTAGAAGGGGTGCATAAGATCCAAGTATACCATATGCATATATGGAAAGTCACATGAAAATCCTTTGTACAATTATTATATGCTAACAAAAAGGAACTAAATTTGGCGGGGAGGGGGTCATGATTTGGTCATGCAAGAATTCTTGAACCCAAAATAAAACAGAAGATATTTACAATCCATCATCCAAATCATGAGTGGGTGTTGTAGGTAGTTGTAGGTCAAATTCTGATTCAGTTCACAGACAATTATCTTAAAGCATAAAGTAGTGTGAATAACTATGATCTTTAGAAGCGAATTACCATTTGATAATTCAATATATCAATAAACTTAAGAGCAAATGCTGCAGAAGAATGTAAAGACTTATGGGGTATGCTACTAAGCAATAGCTGCAAAGATCCAGTATCATTCTGGAGTGTCCATTTGAGTCAGATACCATATCAAATACTTACATTGATTTCTGAATAACTAAATTAAAAGCAACAATATAAAAGGAGCTAAGAGTAATCTGTGTAGTCAATACTGTAGAAATTTCCTGAAGGATCTAATCTAATATTCATTATGTTACATAATCACTTCTCCAGTATAGCTTGAGATAGTTCAGGAGAAAACATATAATAATCCAAATGTATAAATGCAAAAACTATGAATAATCCTCAGAAATAGTGTCATGTCATAGTTATATCAAAACAATAAAATGATTTAAAATACTGAATTAGGAAAATAAGGTGACATTTCAATAACATTAATTATACATAAAACTTAACAATTCACTAATTTAAAATGTAAGATGGATTTCTTTTATTATTTTTGAGTAGTTGTACAAAGGAATTGCCATAAAGCAAAGCAGTCTATGAATACCTTGATCAATATTATCTCTTTTATAATTCTCCCTGAAGGAGTGATTTTAAATTGAAGAACAAACATAATATATTAGTAAGAATTTGGGGGAGCGAGTATGGGAAGAAATATCTGTGAGAAATGTCATATATCACTTTAAAATTCTCTTGTATTATTATGCTTCTAATTGAATATATTCTGTACCTCTAGCAGAGATTGAGAAGAAAAAGTCATACAAATGTGAAGAACATGGTGAAAGATTGAGTTTTCAATGTTACTTGACCTAAGTAATCAGGACAAATCCAAGCAATGCATCTTTTAAAGTTGGGTGGTAATCATTTATCAATGTTTCTTTGTTCATTCTAGCAGTAAGACATTATTACTCTCTGGACTCTACTATTATTTTATCATCTGGAGACCTAAGAGAGAATCTGGTTAAAATTCATGGACTCTGGCTACACAGAAGTCTTACAAGCTAGATTTTTCCCAGAAGATAGAGCTAAAGTTAAGTCCATCCAGATCCATCTATTTTTTTTTTCTGGTGTTGGCACATGAACCATAGCCATGAATAGTGTAAATGTCATTTGACACTAAGGTAAGTTGAGTTTGCCGAGATCCAGGCTGGGAGTTCAATGAGAGACATTATACAATGATAAAATCATGTGCCAATTAAGTTTTACATTAGATATTTTAATATTTTAAGTAATGATATAAGAACCCTTGAGTTGTTTAGAAAAATAGGGTGATATTACCAATCACCAAAATGCAGAGAAACACTCAAGAGTTCATGATCTGTGTATTCTTTCAATGCATGGACAATTTCAAGCAAACAGGCCCACAATTTCTCTTTAATCCAATGGTCCATTTTGGTTCTGGTTTCCCTTTACATTTATAATCAAGACAACTATTTGGGGGTTTCTAATTATTCACTGAACTTTCACTTTTCTGTCTTTTGATATTCTTTTTATATGGAACAATTATTCCTTGCATCTTTAGACTTCGAGTCATAAATCAAACAAACAAAGAATACCTTGAAATATGCTCAACTCTTTTGAGCTAGAAGTAAATTTCCACTTTTGTTCTTTCTAAGGCACAGGAATGTCAATAAGCCTTGCATGAGTGAAAAACTACAGTACGTATGATAAGTTTGAATGTGTAAGAAAGAATGAAGGCATAATAAAGGATAGTTATTTATTTGAATTTGAATAAAGAAATAGTTGGAATGACATAAAATGTAAGAGTGAATAGACTCAGAATGTATTGATTGGAGTTTGAAAAGCAGGCAATTATCTATCTGCTTGAAAATATGTTTTCAGAAACATTAAAAAAGAAAACATTGGATTAGGTGGGGGCATATTACCCAGGGAATCATATCTAAAATATATGTACAACTCAAAAAATGTAGTTCTCTAAAACAAATCAACAAAGAAACAACTTCCTCATTAATAACTGGGCTAAAGACTTAGAGACTTCTCTATAGAGGAAATGAGAATAGCCAAGAGGCATATGAAGAAGTGTTCAACATCACTGGCCATAAAAGAAATACAAATCAAAACAGCAGTGAGATTCCACTTTACCCCAGAAAGAATGGCCATTATCAAGAAAAGTAATAACAACAGTTGGTGGTGGGGATGTGGCCAAAATGGAACACTACTTCACTGATGATGGGAATGTAAACTAGTTTAACCACTATGGAAAACAGTATGGAGGTTCCTCAAAAGACTACAAATAAAGGTCCCCTATGCAACTGTAAGCCCACCTCTGGACATGACCATAATAAAGGTACCAACACAACCATGTTCATTGCATCACAATTTACCATAGCTTAAAATATGGAACCAACTCCAATGCTTCTCAGTAGATGAATGGATCAAAAAATTTTGGTACATATTCACAATGGAATTCTATGCTTCTATAAGAAAGAATGGCATTGCCCCATTCATAAAGAAATTGAAAACTTGGAAAAAAAATCATACTAAGTAAAGTGAACCAAACTCAAACCTAGACTTGATGGTTTCCCTCACTGGTAATAATTAGTATATGTCTAGGATAATCCTAGCTGATGATCACAATAACTCAATAGCTATGTACATGTGATCATAAAAAATGATGCTAGGTGAAATGAGCTCCAAGATATGGACACAAGAAGTTTATTATCATTGTTGTTATTTCTAATGCACTATGTGAAATCATTTCTTTTTTATTTTGTTTAGCTTCCTTATGGTTTAGCCCCTGTTGCTACTATATTTGATTTTTGTACCCTCGGCATTGTATATACGTTTGCCTGAATCCGGGAAGGGAAGGGGAACTTCAAAATGGTGAGACAAAAGATTAAAGAAGACCAATGTAACAGTAATTCTTACAAGACAATATGTAGTAAATTAACTGAACTCGTGACGGGGGGGGGCGGGAATTGGGAAGAGGGAAGATAGGAGAAAAATGAGGGAAGAGGTAACAAATTTGACAAGAAATGTACTCACTACTTTACATATGTAACTGTAACCTCTCTGTACATCACCTTGACAATTAGTTTTTTTAAGAAAGAAAACATCATTACTTGCTTCTGAACATTCTCACCCATTTGTTCTTATTTTACTGTGTTTTTACTTTAAAAATTTAGCAACTGTTTTGGCATCAGTACTGTGGCGTGAACCTACAGTCTCCTGCTGTTGGGCTTTTGGTTGGCTGGCTTTCTCATGGATGATGCTCTATTATTTGGACCATCCTTCCAGTCTAGCATTTTGCTGGTTGAGCCTCATAGAGTTCTCTTCCCACATTGGCTTTGAATTGCAATTCTCAGATCTCAGCGTCCTGTGTGAACCATTGGCACTTGACTTTCTCTTATTTTTTTTAAGTTCCTCAAGCACAGAGATAATACATTATTTATTTATTTTCTTTCTAATACCTGATTCTGTCTACGGCCATACCACCCTGAACGCGCCCGATCTTGTCTAATACCTGATTCTGTTCAGTATACAAAGTTGATGGATCATAATCCATTATCACCCTCTCTGCCAACTCATCTCTCTATAGTGGGGTCAAAAATGAAATAAATTCAGCATAAGCCAAATTTGTCCATTCTACTGAAGAAATAGCTTATTGTACACTGTGAATTAATTGATGGTGAGATCAGATTTTCTTTACTTTGTCAATCTTAGTAAAATATTTACTCATTCCTAATGGAATGAAAATTGAATTACCTTTGATAGAAGTTTTATCTTGAAAATGTGACAACATACAATAATATTTTATATAATATATTATAAGCATTGTAGAATACAAATTATTTTTTGATGACACATGTCACTGTAACTCAAAGTCTTGACACTTGAACCAAGCCTTCAGATTTTCATGTTTTAGTTATTTTTCAGACGTGGCCTTTTTGTATGATTGGCCTTGGACTGTGATCTTCCTACCTTTACCTCTCACAACTAGCTTGTTTTTTGAAGTTAAATTCTCCTTAACTTTCTTTCTTGGCCCGGACCAGCTTCAAATTCTTTTATCTCCATCTCCCTCAGAGTTGGGATCACAGGTGTGAGCCACTATATCTGGCCTCTACAATGTCGAATAAATGTTAATATGGACTCTAATGTTCAGAATATAAACAACCAGTGATTGGAATATCTGGTATACAGAATTACTGTATACATTATATTGTGCATTCCATTATAAATTCTTTGTTTCCCTTTGCTATAGCTACAGTGACAAATTTCTCCCTCTCATCTGATTTATAACACCATCACTCCCTATTCCTCCCTCCACACTTTTTCTCCCTTTCTACCCTGAGGAAACACTGTATGCATTCTAAATCTGAGCCTGGGTTTTCCTCATTGACTAAGGGGGAGTCTGAGGTTTGCAACATGCTAAATTGGTCCTGGATTACTAATTAGCTCAACTGGGAACAAAATAACATTCAATCATCTTTTCTTCTTCTGATCCATCCCCAACTTGGCAAGACAGTCTGCAGCCCAAGAGGCTCAGTAAAAATAAATCACCAACACGGAAGTATTGTACATCATAAATATTCAAAACCTAGAATCATGAACCTACATATTGGAAGGGTTTCATTTGTATATTCTGAGTGCCCAGAATTATAGACAATTTTCTCAATTAAAAATGGATTAAATACCACAATGATTATTTAGGATGATTCAACAACCTTTATTTTCAGCTAATTAAGAGTATTCTTTAGCTTTTCTGAACAAGTCTAATTCGACAATCCACAAATAACATAAATGCTTGTCTTTTCCCCCTAGTATTAGTACAGAAACCAGACCTTAAAAGAATGATAGAGGAAGAGAAGGAAATTCCCAAAAGCATTAAGTAATAGGTCTAAATCTTATAGATCATCATCCCCAGACAACCAGACACTGAATAAATGTTTCTATTGTTCGTTTCATTCATTGCACAGACAATGAAACTGTCCAGTATGATTAAAAGATGTCTTACCATAGAAAATAAAAGCCTTTTCTTAGAGTATATCATTGAAAGCATTTTTAAAGCTGATTAAATGGCTCATCTGTTTCAGCACAAACCTTCACTTGATAAAGATAAATAAATCATGCAATAATTCAAGCTGCATTTTTAGGGATTAAGTTTTATACCAAAATGATTGCATATTTCAGCAATAGCTCTCTGTGGATCCTGACTCCACAAAATAGTTTCCAGGGTTGAAAATTATAAGCTGAATTTAATGTGCAATAGAAATTTGCTTAACTAATGAATTAAGTTACTTTCTGATCTTCTGTTAATTAGAACAACTCCATAAATGATACTTTACATATTGGTATTTGAGGGAAGCATATCTTATATTCCCTGATGAGGTATATTTTGAAAATGCCCTGAAGCTTGTTCATGCTGCATAAATCACGATACATTCTTTAACAGCAGAAGAAAGAGCCTCCCAAATTTTTATCCATGAACATAGATGGATAGATAGATGATTTAGATACAATATAGATATATATCCCCCTAATATATATTTTAGTAAAAGTCTTCAGTATATTTTTGTACAGTTATACAGATCCAATATTTCATTCCTTCTATAGATAACCTTTTTTCCTTTATTAGATGTGGAACTTCTCTTTTCCTTTTAATAGTTATAACAATCGCTCACACTCATTTTTGCTTTTTTCTCCTTTTGCCCTCTTTCAATCTAGCAGTCTTTACTCTTAGAAACCATATTTTACCACCATTGTCTTCCTCTATGCCTTCCCCATGGTAGCTAAGCTCCAAATAGGAATCTATTCCCTTCAGTTTTTTTCTCAAGAAAGTATCACCAACGGTTCTCTGTTCATATTGTTGTCCTCTGTCCATATTGTTGTCCTCAACTAATTTCAACTTCATGACGCACCTTCCATTAATTTACAAGAGAAAAATGCATACATCACCAATAAAATAAAAGTTAAAATATTATTATTGAAAGTAGTAATAATAAAAATCTAGTATATTTCAAAAATCTTATATAGGACACATAATCCTCACTTAAATAGAATTACTTTATTAGGAACTTGGTCAGAATATTTGTGTCACAAAATGAGTTATACTAAGGAAATTCGTAAACAACCTACATGTCTAATATTGAAGAGGATAAATTATAATTGTTCAATGCAAATAAATGCTAATCAACTATTTTAAATGCTATGAATAATTACATATTTATTCATGAAATATTTTCAAGCTAAAATATACATATTTCAAATTGTATTTTAAGTGCAATCTTATAAAATCAGTACATATACAAATAGAAAACACTAAGGAGTTTCAGAGTGTTGACTACCCTTTCATGACAGAACTACCATGAAATTATACTTGCTGGTGTTTTTGATGTGGTGATTAAAAAGAATTCCACTATGGGCAAATATTATTTTTCCCTATGAGAATAGTTATAAAAACATTTGCAGAAGTATTTAATTTGAGTGAACTAAACCTGGTACTGAATGTTTGATTTGGAAATTAGAGCATATTACCTCTCACAAATTTAATGTTTTTCTTCAGTCAGATGTATAGGTAACAATGTAAGTGAAAGTTGTTATTTCCATAATGCATCAGGTAACTATTTTATACTTGGTTTAGCTAGAACATGGGTGGCATTCTGGTTGAATGTCAGTTTCTCTGAACTCAATATAGCTTTGTTAAAAAACATTTTTTTCCTGTTTAGAATACTGATATGACCATGAGTTGGTTTTAAAAGCCTTTGTTCTAGATTCTAAATGTATAAGTTTAAGAGTCACTATTGAGTTAAGTTCAATAGGAATGGGTGCTGCAAGTAATTAATGACCCTTGCCTGCACATTGAATTTGAAAGTGGTGACAACCATGAACCACATTATCCTGCCTAATTTGAGGCCACAGTATAGGATGTATTTTGAGAAAGTGATGGGAAATAAATGGTGAATAAATATGTAGAAGCTTCAATCAGAAGGGCTTTTCAACTGTCCCCTGGAGTCAGTTTGAGCCAAATACAGAGCCTTTAAATGGGCAAACTGACAATTCTGTTTGCATAATAACAATTAATTCACTGCATGAAAATGTCCTGTTTTAATTGTGTTTGCTCATAGACTCCTCAAAATCAGAGAAAATACCCGTTTTCCCCTGTATTCTCAGTAGAAAAGTCAGCTTAAGGGAGGAGTGTTGATAAGCTAGCTCCCTTTCTAAAAAGTAAAAAAAGTTCAAGGACACCACAGAACCTCCATCAACACTATGAAACTGTGAAAAGAATTCCCATAAGATAAATATAAGATGACTGGAAACCAAAGCAGTAGAGATCATGTTTCAAGGAAATGCTAATATTTAACTGTTTGAAAAATTTCAAGGCAGTCATGTAAAAATCTAAATAATAGGCAGCTATCATTCCCAGTTATTATTGATTTTAATTACTGATAGTACATCATCAAAGAAATTTTAAGTTCAAGAGAGCAGTGGTGGGTTTAGGAGTGTAATAGTTAGCAAGAGTATATAGCCTATTCTCATTTGGAGAGGAAGAATGGTAACTAAGGAAACAAAAAAGTTGAGAATAAGGTCATTTTGATTAATAAGAATTCTCTATGATCAGAATACTCACAAATAGATGCAAAAGAAATAGTAGGGGCTGGGGATATAGCCTAGTGGCAAGAGTGCCTGCCCCGGATACACGAGGCCCTAGGTTCGATTCCCCAGCACCACATATACAGAAAACGGCCAGAAGCGTCGCTGTGGCTCAAGTGGCAGAGTGCTAGCCTTGAGCGGGAAGAAGCCAGGGACAGTGCTCGGGCCCTGAGTCCAAGGCCCAGGACTGGCCAAAAAAAAAAAAAAAAAAGAAATAGTAGGGTATATGACACTTTGTCATTACTTTCATGAGAATACATGTCTGCTATGTTGAAGAAAAGTTTAAATGTTTTAAGTCTGATAAAGGATATTTTAAAGGGTAATTTTGTTTGGCTACTTGAAAGGTGTAGATTGGGTGGATCTTGGTTGGAGGACAATGGATGTGTAAGGATTATGAGACCACATTTCGCTCAAAAGAGCCTGGTAGAGTGGCCATGCCTGTTATTCAAGCTATAATAGGAAATGTGAATAGAAATTCAAGGCTAGATCAGACCCAAAGGAAGGCATATCTCAAAAGTATCCAGAGAAAAAGGGCTGGTAGTTGTCTCAACTAGTAGATCACCTGTCTAGAAAGCAAGAGGCCCTGAGTTCAACCCCCAATATGTTCACAAAGAAAGGGGAGGGAGACTTGAAGCATGACATGAAAACTCTCCTTTAGCTGGAAACAGAATAGGTCCAGTGTTCAATAGCAAGATTTAAGTAAGTATAAGGGGAAAACTTAGCAAACATAGGAAAAGCATAGCAAAAATGTAATAGGGATGTAAAAGAGGAAAAGAAAGGAGTTGGTAGGAGGTAAGAGACAAAGTGTATCTCTTCCCCCAAATCTCCTACAACCACACTGCTGTCTAGAAGGATAGGAGATTCCCATCTAAAACATTTTTCCCAGATGTGAAATCAGGAAAGGATTATGACCTAATTTCCAAAATTTAGCTTGAGAACTTTAGACTTACAACATTTTCTCTTAGGAAAATGTCCAAAGAAAGACTTTAAATCTTACTTAGAAAATATCTTTTGATAAATAGGCTTTTACAAGGTTGCATCTGTCAGTATTTATTCGAGGCTAGTAGACAAGTGATTACATTCCACTCATGGATTTGTACTCAATCTTTTAGTAATTGTAGTTGAAGTCTTCAACAATTTAATATAATTGTGCTGTTACCACAATTTGTAAAATTATTAACTAAAGCCCGATATTCATATTTGTTGGCCGACCTAAGTTCCCCTAGACATTCCCTGAAGAACAACATCTGTGAATGTCTTGGTTTAAGCCATCACAATTCATTAATTTTTCTTAATGATCCAGTTGTTTGTCAAGATTATTTATTGTTATTCCCACAACTACAGACTGAACACTGAGACATTCAATAAGTGGCTAGATCCTCTAGTTAAAGACAGTCTCATATATTGACATAAAAAATTAAGGCATGCAACACTAAAGTATGTGCTAATTATGAAAATAAATGATCTGTTTTTTTTAATACCAGGTAGAACTATAGTCTGGTAGCATTCAAGCGTTATTTAGACTGTCTGCAGTTCTAGTAATACATTCCAGTAAGTAGAAGTCTCCAAAGGAAGTAAGTCTAAACGGAAATTAAATCACACACCCCTGCATATATGCATGCACACAAACTGGTTTTTGTCTCTAAACTGATTTGCAGAGATGAATCTATTGTTGAAGAAAATCCAGTCATGATA
Organism: Perognathus longimembris pacificus; assembly: GCF_023159225.1. Taxonomy (NCBI): domain Eukaryota; kingdom Metazoa; phylum Chordata; class Mammalia; order Rodentia; family Heteromyidae; genus Perognathus; species Perognathus longimembris. Next base: position 94,977,553 of record NC_063162.1, on the reverse strand, counting down.
ATATTATTTGAAAAGATTCAATTCTGTGTTATATTTTAAATTCAAACAGAGTGAGATGAGTAAGTGAAAATTTTATATCTGAAAGCTTCAGCAGACCAAAAAAAACTTGTTTCTCAATAAACAAAGCTTGTTCATTCATAGTACTATGTGAGTGTTTTAGCTTGTTTTCCTTGAATATATTCATATGATATTTAATAGTTCAGTTAAAAGAGTAGAGACATCTGTCTTGACAATGGCCACAATGCTCTCTCTTTCTTTGAGATAGCTCTTTGCTGGCCACATTAGACATATCTTTACCACATGGCTTTGATTATTTGTCCATGGCTAACAAATGCACGAGTAGATTATTGGCCAAATACAAGCTCTCCTAGAGATTTGGAATTTTGAAATTAATCAGGGATGGGTCTTGTACCAATCAGGTAACAACCATGAAAACAAAAATTATCCTTGTAATAAATACAAGAAAATTCAACTAAGGAAATGTGTTGCATGTGTGATGAAGAAAATGAGGAGCCAAACATAGGGGAGTGAACAGTACAGAATGGAAGGCACTACATTAATACACTGAAGAAAAATATTAATGGAAAAGGTGTGTGTATGTTTGTACACACACATGCATGTGCATTCATGCTGATATTGTGGCTCAAACTCAGAATTTCATACTCTCAGCTTTTTCAATCAAGTCTATCTGGAGAGAGCGTCTCATGCACTTTCCTGCCTGGGCTAGCTGTAAACTACAGTCTTCACATCTCAACTTCCTGCTTCCGAGGATTACAGGTGTGAACCACCAGCACTGGCTTTTAAGGTAGTATTTGTGGCATCCCTGGAAAACTCCTTGCTAGAACAAGTTAATGTTATAAAAATGAAGATTTAAATAATAATTGCAAAATGTATCGAGAAGCTTTTCATTCTCTACCAAATATTATTTCCAATGACTCCCTGATACACATGGTCTGCACAGATGGAAGAGGACAGGAACCACAGCTTCCTGAGAGGACAGTGTCTGACATTCCTCCTACTGGACATCCTTGAGGTTAGGGAATAAAGAACATGTGGTAGGTGCTGGAAACTCTTAGCACCGCAAAAGTACTTTGATATTGTGATGAGCTAACTCTAAGATAGTTCTGTGATCCTTGCCTGGTTCCCTTGTGATAGGTAGTCACCACCTTTGAGCCTGTGTTGCATCTGTGACTGTCTATAACAAATACAATCAGATAAAGGCTGTAAAGTGTCACTTCACATTACATATGACAACAATGCCTTTCCCTGTCTGGATTTTTGGAAGCAAGTAATCATGTTTGAAAGATTTAGGAGGACAGTAACTGCGGGATGATTCTAAGCAAGATTCTGATGGTCTATTTCCAATACCTCATGAAGAACTAAATGTTAAAAAAAAAAAAATAAGGAACTAAATGTTTGCCAGTCACCATAGGAGCAAGCTCTACCACGTGCAAAGTCCTGCCTCCAATCCCCAACACTTAAAAAATACACATGTGCACACACACACATACACAAACACACACACACACACACACACACACACACACCATTTGAAACAAATCTTACTTTTTTTTTTTTTTTTGCCAGTCCTGGGCCTTGAACTCAGGGCCTGAGCACTGTCCCTGGCTTCCTTTTGCTCAAGGCTGGCACTCGGCCACTTGAGCCACAGCGCAAATCTTACTTTTTGAGCTACATAATCCCATGACTCAACATAAACTCAATGACTGAGAATGACATTATATCCAACACAGAAAGCTTTTCTCAGGTAGATGTTTTATATAAGCCAATATTAAATCATGAACTAGGAAATTTTGGTAGATATGTTATAGTGGATTAATGTTATTATTATAAACAAGATCTTTTGGTAACAAAAATGTATCTGGAAGCCAGTGGCTCATAACTACAATCCTAGCTACATAGCAAACAGATCTAGAGAATCATGATTTGAAGCCAGCCCCAACAGCAAGGTCTGTAACACTCCTATCTCCAAATTAAACAGCAAAAGTGCAGTGTAGACACATAGCTAAAGTCGTAGAGTGCCGCCCAAGACAGGAAGCCAAGCAGGAGCAACAGAAATGAAATGCTAGCTGATTCTTATTTTTCATTGTGAAATATGAACATAATTACATTCTTCTTGTCTTAATTACAAAATCTTTGAAACATGTTTCCATATTATCTCCCCATCCCCCTAACCACAATCACCCTGGAATGTCACAATGCCCTGTGGAATACTACTCAGCCATAAAGATTAATGAAGTATTACATGCTCTCGGTGATTTTTAGAGCACAGACCTATGGGACATACATGATCATAAGACGTGACTATGCAGACTGTTTAGGAGGGTATCAGTGAGATGGGAGAAGGGTAAGTGAGAAGATATTGAGGGGTGATGAGGACCAAAGTACACTGCATGTGTGTATGTACATGTGTGTATATATGTATGTAACAATATATGAATATATATGTGGATGAACACAGCATAATGAAATCCACCAAGCACTGTCTGAAAAATCGGTAGAAGGGACAAGAACAATGAACAAAAAGTGGAACGGTGAATTTGTTCAGAGACAGTGTAAGCATATGCTAGTAACACACTGACACCCCTCCCCCACATACAAATGTTTGCTAATTCAAAAACAAAATAATAAAACAAAGCAAAAATTAAACTTTCCCCTCTAATGGTGATGAATACAGTTTCTTTAGGGCTCATAAATTCTTTTTTTTTTTTTTTTTTTTGGCCAGTCCTGGGCCTTGGACTCAGGGCCTGAGCACTGTCCCTGGCTTCTTTTCGCTCAAGGCTAGCACTCTGCCACTTGAGCCACAGCGCCACTTCTGGCCGTTTTCTGTATGTGTGGTGCTGGGGAATTGAACCCAGGGCTTCATGTATAGAAGGCAAGCACTCTTGCCACTAGGCCATATCCCCACCCCACCCCCATAAATTCTTAAGACAATCCAGTGTAACAGGAATAAGAGATGCAAACGATAGTCCATTTTGCTCATAGAAGTAATTTACCAGAAACCCTACCTGTTCAGGAAGTTATAGTAATATTAAAGGAAATTAGAATGCTGGAGGGTAGAGGTGCAGTAGAACAGAGAAGAAAGGATGTAATGGCTACTCTGTCTAAATGAAACCATGTGCCTTCACACTGCGTTTGAAAGCAACTGTTGTGGGCAGTTGCGATTACCACCCATTTAAAGTTCATGCTAAAACATAAAGCTGCTGTTTAGCACCACACCCAGTCCCATATCCCAAACAGATTCATTTTAGGGAGTCTTTCTTTGTAGTTAACCAAAGTTGTATTTAAATAATCTGTTTAGCATAATATGAAAAGTCAATAATAAACTAAAAACATATGATTCACCAATCCTCAATAAAATTATAAAATTCCTTACCATATGGTCAAATTCTAAGCATTTGAATTATATTCTCCTTATAAATTACCAGTATCAACTTGCTATTTTAGGTTATAAATTTGTACAATTAAAATATTATTTAATTAATATATAAACCTAAACACAATTTTGAAGTTGGTATAATTTTTGTAGGACCAAATTTAAGTTTATATGATTTAGAGACTACAATTCTCTCTCTCTCTCACACACACACACACTCATTCTCTCTCCTTTTTCTTCTTTTCCTCCATTTCTTCCATCCTACTCTTTCAATTTTCATGTGTACAAATTACCTACATGATACTATGTAGTAATTCATTATACATATTTAAAAAAAAACTGACACACCTGAGATTATTATTTTAGTATTAATTTTCTGAGTTATCCTGGTAGATTTTTTTGATTTATGTATTAATTTATGTGTTTATTACTAAATTGAGATAATTACAGGTTTACAAGAATTCTTTCTGAAAATTCCTGCCAATATTTTCTTAAATAAGTATAACACACATAGTATCAAGAATATATGAAGATAATTAATATTCTTGAAAAGTTACAGTGTAGTGCTTTACTACTTTCATGTAGTAATTCCTCAATAAAAAGGTATGAGGTGTAAAACAGAATCAATAGATTAAATAATAATAAAATAAAATGGAGGTTTAAACTAAAAGAAAGGAGAGTATGGCAAAAGAAAAAACCATTTAAAACTATTTCATTATTTGTTTAGTTGCATGTATAATAAGATTAATTCAAGAAACTTTTTTTTTTTTTTTTTTTTTTGGCCAGTCCTGGGGCTTGGATTCAGGGCCTGAGCACTGTCCCTGGCTTCTTCTTGCTCAAGGTTAGCACTCTGCCACTTGAGCCACAGCGCCACTTCTGACCATTTTCTGTATATGTGGTGCTGGGGAACCGAACCCAGGGCCTCATGTATACGAGGCAAGCACTCTTGCCACTAGGCCATATCCCCAGCTCTCAAGAAACTTTTATAAATGGATTCTGCTCAGGGTTGGAAGTCTGGCATGGCTCCACAGTAGTAGAGTGTCAACTTAACAAGCATGAGGCTCAAATATGTTATAAATAGATTCTGCTTAAACTACGCCTACCTAATCTTTGATAAAGGAGCTAAAAGATAGGATGGAATAAAAGTAGCCTGTTTAAAATATGGTGCTGGAAAAACTGGTTCAGCACATGCAACAAACTAAAACTAGATTCTTATATATCACCCTGCACCAAAATCAATTCCAAATGGATCAAAGACCTCCACATAAAAACAGATACCCTGGGCTGGGAACATGGCCTAGTGGCAAGAGCACTTGCCTCCTATACATGAAGCCCTGGGTTCGATTCCCCAGCACCACATATACAGAAAATGGCCAGAAGCGGCGCTGTGACTCAAGTGGCAGAGTGCTAGCCTTGAGCAAAAAGAAGCCAGGGACAGTGCTCAGGCCCTGAATCCAAGGCCAAGGAATGGCAAAAAAAAAAAAAAAAAAAAAAAAAACAGATACCCTGAAAACACTACAAGAAGGAGCTGGAGAAACACTTGGGCTCCTTGGCACAGGACAGAACTTCCCTAAGAAATGTTACAAATCAAAGAAAGGCTGGACAAATGGGACAGCATCAAACTGCAGAGCTTCTGCAAGGCAAAGGACATAATTCGCAAGATAAATAGAAAGCCCACAGATTGGGGAAAAGGTCTTTACCGACCAAAAAATGGACAAAGGCCTCATATCAAAAATATATGTAGAGCTAAAATAATTAAATTCCTCCAAAACAAAACCTCCAAGACCCAATAGTCCCCTCAACAAGTGGCTAAAGACTTAAAAAGAGACTTCTCTGATGGGGAAATGAGAATGGCCAAGAGACATGAAAAATGCTCTATGTCACTGGCCATAAAAGAAATGCAAATCAAAACAACATTGAGATTCCATCTCACCCCAGTAAGAATGTCCTTTATCAAGAAAACTAACAATAACAAATGTTAGAGGGGATGTGGTCAAAAGGGAACCCTACTTCATTGTTGGTGGGAATGTAAACTGGTTCAGCCACTCTGGAAAGTGGTATGGAGATTCCTCAGAAAGCTAAACATAGAGCTCCCCTATGACCCAGCAGCCCCACTTTTGGGCATATACCTAAAAGAGCACAAACAAGAACACACTAAAGCCACCAGCACAACAATGTTCATAACAGCACAATTTGTCGTAGCTAAAATATGGAACCAACCCAGATGCCCTTCAGTAGACGAATGGATCAGGAAAATGTGGTACATATACACAATAGAATTTTATGCCTCTATCAGAAAGAATGACATTGCCCCATCCATAAGGAAATGGAAGAACTTGGAAAAAATTATACTAAGTGAAGTGAGCCAGTCCCAAAGTAACATGGACTCTATGGTCTCCCTCATAGGGAATAAGTAGCACCGGCTTAGGCTAGTCACAGCAGACGATCACAAGAGCCTAATAGCTATGCCCTTATGAACGCATAAGATGAGGCTAAGTAAAATGAACTCCATGTTATGGAAATGACTGTTATATAACTGCTGTAATTACTTTCAATATGCCATGTGAAACCGTAGCTTCTTTTGATGATGATCCTCTTGTATCCCCTTCCTGTAGTTGTACCCGTGCTATCACTGTATCTCATCTAAGTACCATGGATCCTGTATATACTGGTATTAGAACTAGGGAAGTGAAAGGGAATATCAAAATTGAGAGTCAAAGGATAAAAAGAAAAACGACTCCAAAAACAACACTTTCAAAACCATTTGGTGTAAGCCACCTGAACAACTGAACAACTTATGGGGGAAGAGGGAAAGAGGGAGGGGGAAGGGGGAATGAGGGAGGAGGTAGCAAACAGTAAAGAAATGTACCCATGGCCTAACATATGTAACTGTAACCCCTCTGTATATCACTTTGACAAGAAATAAGTAATTGATTGTTAATAAATAATATATTCTGCTTATTTCAGATAATAAGATAGGAAAGCTCAAAAAGTTCTACTTCATAACTCAGGAAAAGAAAGTAGCACAGAATCTCTGTATACTGAATTAACTTTCATGCATTGAATTATCTTCAATGAAAGCAAAAAATAGAAAATTCTAGTCCCATTCTATTTCCATTTTGTTGCTGTTTTTTATTTCCACACTTTTTGTCTTGTATCTGTTTTTTTAATTAAATTTTATTGTCAAGGTGATGTACAAAGGAGTTACAGTACCATACCTAAGATAATGAGTACATTTCTTTTCAAATATTGTTACCTGCTGCCTCATTTTCCACTCACTTTCCCTTCCCTCTACTGCCCCCTCTCAAGTTATAAAGTCCATTTCTAATATATTGTCTTGTATCATTGTTCCACTGGTTTGCCCCTTGTTCTTTGCTCACCATTTTGTTGGTCCCCTTCCCTTCCCAATATAGGTAAAGACATATACAAGACACAGAGTACCAAAATGAAATACAGTAACAATAGGGGATACATCTTTGGGAAAAAAAACCTGAAGAAAAAAGAAAGTACTTCATGCAATACATTAAATACAACAAAAAAAACCTCCTGTTTCCATAGCTTGGAGTACATTTCAGTTCGCATCATCTTTTATTACTGATATGTACATAGGTATTGAGCTATTGTGATCCTCCTCTAGGACTATCATAGACATATACTAATTATTACAAATGAGATAAACCATAAAGTCTATGTTTCTTCAGGTCGGACTTACTTCACTTAATATGATTTTTCCCAAGTCTTTTCATTTCCCTATGAATGGGGCAATGGCATTCTTTCTGATGGAAGCATAGAATTCTACTGTGTATATGTATCATCTTTTCTTGATCCATTCATCTACTGAGGAGTATCCAGGTTGGTTCCATATTTTAGCTATGGTAAACAATGCTGCAATGAACATGGTTGTGCTGGTAGGTTAGTATGTTTGTAAGTTTATCTGATTTGAGAAGGGGAAGGTGAAGCACAGAAATGGTGGGATAAAGTGTGAAATAATTCAGCAGTGATACTCACTAGATATACAGCGTGTTGGAAATCAACAACCCTAGTTGAGAGGGGGAAGGAGGAAGAAGGGAAAAAACTGGGAGAAAATGAGGGATGGGTTAATTTTTTCTGCATTGCCTGATTTATGTAACTCTAACCCCTCTGTACATCATTGTACAAGAAAAATTTAAAAGGTAAGAATTAGGAAGAAAAAGAATTAGGAAATTCCATACACATGTACGTATGTATTCACACACACATAGAGACACACATATATATATGTGTGTGTAAATATAAATATATATATATATACATCCTATCTAACAAAGATATAGATGGGGAAAAAATAGGGTTTAGCTTATAGAAACAAAATTATTTAGTAGCATCCATAACCTTAAGCCAGACAAACCTTTCGAATTTCAAAGAAGAAATGATTTCTGTCTGATGCAGAGACATACCTCCATAACTTCTCTTTTTTTGCTAACATTGTCATTTAATAGCAGAGACAACTTAGAGTAAAAACTATTACTTTCTTTGACTTCTGAGTGAAACTGTTGCTGTAGAAATACTTAATTTTTAAACTTTCAATAGGGAGTAATTTTCTATTCACCAAGAAAAGTATTCCTTTGAAGGTTTAATGATTTTCTATTCCTTATACTCCATTTTCCCCTTCCATACACAGATTACTTGTTTCACAAGCAAACTTTCCTCAACAACATCTTACTGTCTTCTCTGTGTTCTCCCCCACCCCCAAACCAATCCCTTTAGTTACCAACATGAGAGTCCAAATCCATTCTGAGAATGTTAAAAAGATTTAAATAGGTATCTACTATCTATTGCCAATACTTCAAAGAAAGAAAAATTTAAGCATGTGTTCCATATGGTCATCTAAATGTTAAGTGTATTTTTTGTTCATCTTATTTTGGAGTGTGACATGGAAGTTCATTCAGTGTGAGCCTGTCAAATCAGAAAAATAAAGGCCAATTTGAACACATAAGATGATGTGAAACAAAATGAACTTCAAGTTATGGAAACAAGTGGTATATCATTGTTGTTATTTTCAACATGCCATATGAAACTGTGCCTTTTTTTATATTTCTTTCCCTTGGTTTTACCCCAGATATCACTGTAACTGATTTCATTACCCTCGATGTTGTATATACAAGTATAGGAACTAGGGAAGTGAAATGGAATACCAAAATCGAGAGACAACGGATAAAAAGACAAACCAATGCAACAGCAATACTTACAAAACTATACAATTCATGGGGGGGATGGGGGCAGGGGAGGTGGCGGAAGAAATGAGGGAGTAGGTAACAAGTTAGATAAGAAACTGTAACCCCTCTTGTACTTCACTTTGACAATAAAGGGGAAAAAAAGAAACATAGTAGAAGATAGTATTGGCTCATATCTGCAATCCCTCTTCTCTAAAAATCTGCTAAAAATCCAACATAAAGACTGATCATCTTGGGAGATGCAGATCAAGTAGATCACAGTTCAAGACCAGCCTCAGCAAAAGTGAACTAGACTTCATTTTAACTAATACGTCTGTTCATCCATAAACACAGCTACATGGAGGCATAGGAAGAAGGACTATGCTTGGTACATTTTAACATAACTAAAAATAATTTTCTGTAAGTTATATATGATTCTTTTTATTTCTTAAAAATATAGCATTATCTTTTATTTATTTATCTTAAAGTAATTATACATAGAAGTTGCTTTTTCACAAAACAGTTTATGAATATAATGCATCTTGATCAATGTCACCCATTTCAACATTCTCACCCATCTTTTCCACACCAATTCTTCCCTCACTTTTCTCAATGTTGTAGGACATACATTGAAGTTTGACTGCATGCTCACTCCCATCTCTTCATTCATCTACATCCCTCCTCTTCACTCCACTCCATCCCTTCCCAGTAACCCCTTCCTGCTGTGTATTTTGTTGAACTATGATTTTGCCTTTCTAAGAAATTACACTGTTGAGATCTCCCCTAAACCTACCATATTTCAATTAATATATTTGTATACAATATAACATTCAATGTAGTTATTTGCACATTTATAAATCAATTTTAGCTTCCATTTATGAGAGAAAACATGCAATCTCTGGGCATCACTTCACTTATTTTTTTCATGGTCCTTCTATTTCTTTGCACAGGATGCGATATTATTGTTTCTAATAGATGAATAGAACAATTTACCAACTATATTTTCAATGAAAAGAGGGAAAACAGGTTTCCTCTAAAATATCTAAAGTGTTGAAATAAATCATTGTCATTTTGAGTCAATCATTGGCTATGTATTACAATTGGTCTTCTAGGTGTTGAATTTCAGATTAATTAAATCTTGAATTAATCTTAAATTAATTAAATCTTGAATTTCAGATTAATTAAAATGAGCTCTGTATCACTATTTTGTAAATATGATAAATAGTTTGAAAACAAAAGTAATTTATACTGAAATATAATTTACATTATATAATAATGTAAATTATATTGTAAATTGTAAATTATATTGTAAATAATGTAAATTATATTTCAGAGTACACAAATATAGTAACAGTTTTTAAACAGTATTTTCTAAATCTTAATGTATATTACCTTAATCAATTCTACTCAGCTATATTTGTATCATAAGTTAGGACAGCGTTTTATGTACTTTTCTTAACTTGAATTGCTCTTTACCTTGTGAATATCAAAACCATGTACCCTGCCTGATGCCATTGGCTCATGCTGGTAATCTTAACTCCTCAGGAGGCTGAGATCTGAGGATTGTGCTTTAAAGCCAGCCAGTGCAGAAAAGTCCTCTTGAGACTCTTACCTCCAATTAACCTTTCAAAAAGTGGAAGTGGAGCTGTGGCTCAAAGTGGTAGAATGCTAGCCTTGAACAAAAGCGCTCAAGGACAATACTCAAACCCTGAGTTCAAGCTCAATTACCCACCAAGGATAGTCAGAAAAAATAGATTAAAAAATTCCATACATTTTTGAGGAAAGAGTTCTTTACAGCCATATCAGTCTTTTTGCACATACTTAGTAAAGAATTTAAAGCTATATATCTGAAATTTTATTTATAAATGTTCCAATGTGTAGTTTTGTGCTATAGTTAAGTTTTTATAATCACTTTATATATCTTCAAGATATATCATTTGATGTGAAATAATAACAGGCTTTAAAAATAAAAATACCTGTGAAAATAAGAGAACTATACATAGAAAAAATATCTCTATATTTAAAACAGTTTTCTCTAATAAAATCATTTTTGGGTGTCCATAATTTTTGGCAAACATCACACAAATTCATCCAACTTCTAAAACTGGGATTTGATCCAAACCTTTGGAAGTCAGAGATCTACTAAGTGTGGTATTGTTCACCTATGTGACATTTCTGGCTCCTTTTGAAATATTTTTAATTCAGTCTGTATATTTTGTTACCTATTGTTGCTGAATCTTTAGAGTACTAGAAGAGCTGCTGCTTTCCTCTGATTTATGAAATATTTTAGTACTGTATCTCCACACATAATTTTGAATAACCTAGCTCAATAAACAAGGCCATTTATTCCATTCAAATGCCAAATGATTGATTTATTTTCATGTCTTTACTTCATATTATACCAAAAAAGGGAATTATAGATGCTTAATAATCAAACCCCAATAGATTTGTTTAGAGTAATTTCTTCATAATCCTTTATAGAACTGCAATTAAATTTAACTGAACTGTTATTAAATTTAAAAATGTCTACTTGCCTATGATTAAGATTTTCAATTTTCACTTTAAGAAAATCATATATATTTATAGTTTTTTTTAAAAATCTAGATATTACTAAGCACTTCAACAGTGTATTCCAGTAATGTTATGAATATCATGCATTAAAACCTTAAATGACACTATATACCATTTCCTGAAGGCAGTGTGGAATTAAAGATTGTTAAAATGATAGTGTAGGGCAGTGGTGGGCATTAGGAAAGGATACAAATAAGAAGGACACTGTGGCAGAGCTGATGTGCAGGTCCTGATGATGGATTTTAATCAAGAGCATGTAGATTCATGGTTCTGCATCTTGGGTGCATATTTGAATCAAGTGGGGAATTGAAATACCAAAGTGTTCTTACTACACTTCACACCAAATAAAGCATTATCGCTTAAAGTACTGGAGGCAAAGAACCACTTTTGCTTAAAGGTCCCTAGGTGTATCTAATGGAGAATTGACCAGATGTTTGGTTCTATTCAATTGAAGCTTGTATAAGTGGGTTACTTATTCATGATTGACTCCCACCATTTACTGAAGTAAATAAATAATAATTAACACTGATCTAGAATATGACAATAAATATTAGGACAATAAAATATTGAAGACATAATTATTAGCTTCATGTTAAACATTTTGAACTGAAAGAAGTGTAATTTACAGGATTGAAAAGATTTTTCCTGTACATGCTTATAAAATTTTGTTGGTTATAGAATAAGAGAAAGCCATAGGCATTATAAAAAAAAAAAAAAAAAGGAAAGGCAGAAAAAAATTTGAATGTTACTTTTTCCAGAAGCTTGGTCTCAGGGAACATATCCTGATTGGCCTGAGTTTTCTTGTTAGCTCCAATTTGAAAAAATCATCACATAACCACTGTAAAAAGTTGGTTTTAGTTTTTGTTTGTGCCATTTCTAGGGCTTGAACTTAGGGCACAGTCATTGTCCTTGAGCTATAGATCCATTTCTGGATTTTGGTGTTTAATTAGAGATAAACATCTTATGGACTTTCCTGTCTGCACTGGCTGAAACTGTGAGCCTCAGATCTTAGCATCCTGAGTAGCTGGGATTACAGGCCTGAGCCGCCAGTGCCCACCCAAGAACTAGGTTTTGTGGTAGAGGCTCAGCAGGGAGTAAAAAACTTATCTGCAATTTGATTTCAGGCTTATCTCCCTTCTAGACTTTGGCTACTGGTACACATAGGATAAACTTTGTAAATATCCTTAGACTAAGCAAGCTATATCATTTCAAAACTGAATGGATTAGAATGAAACTCTAGGACAAAAGAGAAACCTAGAGCTAACAGCACTTGTTTCTCTCAGTGTACTGAAATTGTTCAGATACATCTTTCTATCCAGGGGAGGCAAGGTAAGGAAAAAATATGAGTAAGGGGTATGATTAAGAAAAATACACAACTTGAATAGAAAAGTATGCCAATAAAATTTTCTTATCTCAATGCACCAACTGAAGTAATATAAAATTACAAAATTAATAAAAATGTATAAAGGTTTTAAAGAACTGTAATATCTGTTTTGTGTAGTTTCTCAAGCTAATGGTTAAATTTTGCATAAATGATTACATAATAATTTATAATGATAATCATATAAAGAATATACTGATTCTCTGCATTTCTAGTGCAAGCTATGCTGTGCTCACCTTTTACTCAAAAAGTGTCAGATTATAAAGTATAAATCAACTCATTATCAAGAAGAGACAATAACATGGAAATAATCCATTTAAAGGAAGGCAACATTTGATATAATGTTAGAGCAGTACTAAAATATTTTCTTTAAAAATGTGAATAATTAAAAGTAAAAATTGTTTGGGAGATCCAAAAGCTGATTTTCCCAAAATTGTTCTCATTTAAACATTGCGAGGAATTGTTAGAGACTTAAAATATCCTGACATATCTGTAGGGTTTTATTCAATAATAAAACCCACAAACAGAAAAGCTCGTATAGACTATTATAAAAATAAAATACTTGGCAAACAAAGAGTAAAGATTTGAAATTCATTCAAATTGATACACAATGACACGAAATATAAACATCTTGTATATTATTAGTCTGATACTCAAATAAATCACAAAAAGTAGATGAAACTAAAGTTTAATGCAACTTAACGTTTTAAAAAGTACCATCAAAATAAAAGATTAGGGGCTGTGAATATAGCATAGTGGTAAGAGTAGTTGCCTCATATCCATGAAGCCCTGGGTTTGATTCCTCAGCACCACATACACAAAAAAAAGCCAGAAGTGTCACTGTGGCTCAAGTGGAAGAGTGCTATCCTTGAGCAAAAAGAAGCCAGGGACAGTGCTCAGGCCCTGAGATCAAGACCCAGGTCTGGCAAAAAAAAAAAAAAAACATTAAAATAAAAGATTAATTTCTAATGTTGCTGGGTAAACACATAACTATAATCACCATGAAACTAATGAGTATATATCAAAAATTCAAACAGTTATGTGGGTATATGTGTATAAAATTACACAAACACACACGTGTGTGTATATTCAATACCCAAACAATACAGTAGGAAAACATTTTCAGAGGATAAAAGAAGCTGGTGGCTCATGCCTGTAAGGTTAGCTACTCAGGAGGCTGAGAATCACAGTTCAAAGCCAGTCAAGGCAGGAAAGTCCATGAGACTCGTATCTCCAATTAGTCACCAGAAAACCAGAAGTGGCTCAAAGTGGTAGAGTGCTTGTCATAAGCAAAAGGAATCTCAGGGACAGCACCCAGGCCCAGAGTTGAAGACCCACAACCAAACAAAAATAATCATAATACTACTAATAAAAATATAAAAAGGATTTGTATATTGGTAGTATATAAGACTTATTAATATTTAGAGATAAAGTATCCTATGAAAGATAGATTAACCTGAAAATCCAATGCAGAGAAAAAAAGTTCAGGCATCCATTTATTAAAATAACAAATATTTTGAGTATATAGTATATGTGCTGTTCTAACTCTGAAATAAAGTTTCCAAGAGTGAATATTATCCTTACCTGAGACAGACAGGATTAACTAGGCAAGTAAGTGTAAAAACCTGTCATTGCTAATTTTGGCCATGAAAAAACAGAATGAAGCAAAAGGTAATAAACCTGTGGAATAGAAACAGAGAGGAAGTTGTCCATGGATAATATCTTCATATTAACTAATAAATTTCCGGATGATGGCTTAAATTTCACTCCTATCTATTAAAATCATCATTTTAACATAAAAAATAATTATAAGTGTCTTAAAATATGAAAGCTAAAAAAGTCAGCATGTAGGTAGGCATAAAATGTTATACTTTAAGATATCATGGTGGCATGTTTATCATAAGTATCAAGAATATTCAAACATTGCACTCAAAATTTTCAATTCTGGTAACTTATTTGGTTGGAAGTTTCCAAATTTGTATTGGAAAAATTATGACTATTTTAAAAAGCCTTTACTATAACAATTCTAACCACAGATTTATTTTTATACACAAAAGGTAACACATTTCAAAACCTGAACACTCATCAATAACATGCAGAGTTCAATGACATTCTTATATTGCCAGTACTGTACAGAAAATAACCAAGTGAACAACGAAAGAAACACATAATAGTAAACACTATGTACTCATTCCTAAAACTGCATGAATACTATCAACAAATATTAGAGTACTGCATTATTTATGAAGTTCTCTTCAATGATCTTAATCATTTATAAGTAACAAACTATTTTATGAAACACATTAAAAATCTCCTGACTTAGACTGAGGATCTTTTTCCCATCAGAATATAAATTTTCAAAGTGGATAGAACTATGGAATCACCAATTTTAACATACCTACCTATATAGAAACAATTTTACATTACTCATTAAAAGATTCAGACATTTTGGCTAATGTCAAAGTCACATGATTGCACCCTGCAAAGACATTTATACATAGATTGTCCCTTATTGAACAAACCCCAAAATTAATCTTCATTAATTAATGAACTTCAGATTGGGAGATCAGTGGAATATGCTATCACACAAGTGACTTACTTCAACTAGAAACTCTATGAGAGTAATTATTGCTTCCAAGACCACCTTGTACCTTGCACTGTCCCAACTCCTACTCTATCCCTCTGCTCCTAGACCTTATCTCTAGGGTCCAAAGTAACCTTTCTTCTTTCATCCCCTCTCTTAAAATATTCCTTGTCCTTTAGAATGTGGTCAATTTTTCCTTCTGCAATAGCAAGTATATAACAAATTTTAATATAACTATAATATAAACACACAACAAAAGCAACATGGTTACATAAATAACAAGTACAGATACTACTCTAATTTGTTACTTCAATTTGAATTCCTCTGCTCCCCAAATGAGAGAGTAGATATTCACATTTGTATTTTCCAAATTAGAAAAGTGGTATTTAAGAAGAGCCAATTATTTGCCAAAGGACCATAACTACAAAATTAGCTAATCTAGGATTTGTTCTTGAAGCTGACAGAAGACAATAATAATGATTTGAGTTCCATCTCACATTTTTCTACATCACCAAAGCCTTCCTACCATACTGCACCTATAATTACCCTGCAATTTGAATATAGCCCTGGTGTCTTTAGATATTCCTGATGGCCTCATATCATAGGTATTTATCATGGTAATCACAGTACCTTCCTTTCTTTTACTACCCTCTTCTAGCATATATGTAGTCAGTATACATAAAAAATATTTGTGGTGGGCTGGGGATATGGCCTAGTGGCAAGAGTGCCTGCCTCATATACATGAGGCCCTGGGTTCGATTCCCCAGCACCACATATACGGAAAATTGCCAGAAGTGGCACTGTGGCTCATGTGGCAGAGTGCTAGCCTTGAGCAAAAGGAAGCCAGGGACAGTGCTCAGGCCCTGAGTCCAAGCCCCATGACTGGCCAAAAAATAAAAATAATAAAGATAAAAATAAAATAAAATAAAATAAAAAAATATATATATATATGTTTGTGCAATAGTTACTTGCTGAGTGAATATAAAGGAAACCCCAGTTTAATTTACCAGTTCTTAACATTTTACTTCCTGTCAAAAGTAGCATGACCATGAAATCCAGGAATATTCCACCATAAGCCAACTACCCTGTCACAGGTCTGTAAAAAAAAAATGCGGAACAGTGAAAATTAAAAATATTTTAATACTTCTAAAGACCAAAGTATATAAATCTTAGGTGGTGCTAAGTTTAACTCTTGTAGTTATTGGCATTATGGAATATCATTTTACATGGACATAGAAACAGAGTTATAATTGCAGTGTGTGGTACATTTTCAGCATATAATGACTCTCGAATGCATAGCAACCCTATGGATTTACCATAGAATAAATCACAGACAAGCTAGGTTTGTAACTGACAGTAAAATCAAGGATAAAGGCATACAAGTGAACAAAAGAAAAATACCTAACAAGCATAACCTCATCTCCTTGTGTTAGGATGTGTTAGAATGTGAGAGATTTTCAATTGTAGAAATATTACTATAAGAATATTTCCATGAAATCATTATATCTAACAAGTTGACAGGAAAGTAGATAAAGAGAAATGAATGAGCTTTGTAAAAGTACAAATAATATCGAACAGACATAAAATGCAAATAATTGTGAAGACATTGCTAATTGGTTAAATGTTTCTTCTTTGGAGTAATACTAAAAGGAAATGCTTGAAATGAATGTAGGAGAGAATATTTAATTTAAGACAGGTAAATTAAATATGCAGGCATGTTTGAAATGGAAGATTTGAGTAATGCATAAAATTGGGTGCACTCTAGGGTTTTGAAGAATATATAGTTTTCACAACTAGATATATAGACAATAGTAAGTAATTTCACTGGTAGATAACATGCTAGTAAAAATTTCCTCATGATTTTTGTTAACGTGGTATAAAATGCACTCAGAGTATTTCATTCAATGGCTATACTTTTACTTTTCCCATTAAATGTGTCTTCCCCTTCCTAATAATTTGCGTTTACACCATGCCATGCACATAATGACAACTATTCAATAAACCTGGTAGATTTTATTATCTGCATCCCCCTTCTCTCTACCTCACCTCAACTCTCCTCTCTCTGGAGCTTTTGTGCTCAAAACTACTACTCCACTTCTTGAGCCATGGCTCCACTGCTGCATTTTTCTTTTTAGGTTGTTAATTGCAGATAAGTGTAGAGTTGGAGTAAACCCCATTTTTGAGGCAGTAGCCACTTTGTTGACTGTTTAAACTATAAGTAACCCAGACCACCAATTATCCCGGCTAGCAGAACAAGCTTATTAGGGGCCACCCAGTCAGGAAACTCCCTGCTTAACTCTAACTGCCTGGGAATGCTTAACTCTAACCACCCCAGAATGTCTCTAGCCCTGAGCCAATCAGATTTGTACCCATATCCTAATCTTGCTTGAACACCTAATTGCTGTAACTTTGTGGGTTTTTGCCTTTATAAGCCCTGTGAAATTTCAGCTCGGGGCCTTCCTCCTAACCTCCGCTTCATCGGAGTGTAGGACGAGGCCTGAGCTGCAGCCCACCCGAATAAAGCCTTGCTTTTGCATTTCAGAACATCTGGCTCTCGGTGGTCTTCTTGGTGGTCATCTCGCGACTTGGGCATAACAGTTGGGGGCTCATCCGGGATACCCCCAGAGACCCCCGAGACCCCAGACCCCAAAGGCAAGAACACTGTGCTGTTGATTTGTCTTGTCCTGTCATTTGTCTGTTTGACTGTTTGTCTGTTTTGCTTTCATTTTTCCTCTTGAGGACGGCCGCTCCAACTCGTATTTCTTGAAGGGGTTGTTGAAGCGGATGCGCTTGCACGACAATCCTGGAGGAATTGGAAGTCGTCCCAGATCCTCCACTCTTGAAGGGGGACCCCTGGAACCCCGCCTTGATACTTGTAGGGCGCAAGTCAGTTCAGTTTTTGGCTGGAACTGACCGGGAGGGCCTCCTAACTTAGGCTCACCCCGCCCACCTTGATCATGGGTCTGCTCCTCCTGTTTCTTCACAGAAACCAGCGGATCAACTTGGGAGATCTCCATTTTGTAAGTCTTTTAAATATCAGGCCTGTATGTATTATCTTTTCTGTTTTATTGGAATTATTTTGTCTCTTGTTATTTTGTGGACTGAACGACTGACGAGACTGATAGCTATGGGCAATGTCCCATCCAGTCCCCTAGACTTGACCCTAGCTCACTGGAGGGAGGTTAAGGAGATAGTGCAGAACCAAAGTGTGGCCATTAAGAAGGAAGAAATAAAGGCTCCTTTAAAACAGGCAGCCCAGAGGACCTGGTTTCAGAATGCCTGTAAGCTTCAGAGTTTTTCCAGTGCAGATAAAAGCTAAAGTATTAGTGTGAAAGCAGAGGTTAGTAAAAGGCTTTGAAAATCAAGAATTCATTTCTAGATAAAGAATTTGAGCAGCCAGAGCACTAAAGAGTAAATATTAATGTCCCAGTTTGTTTGTAGGTTTTTTTGGTAACAATTTCCAGCAGGCCCACAGAGAAGGACAGATGATTCCTACAAGTTTGTCAAGATGTAACATTGGCCCTTAATAAGTTTCAGGTAAGAGCATGCTTAAAAACTACTTCTGTGTGGACCACCCTGTTACTTTTAATTGGAGTAAAGTGGCCTCTTGTAAGACTCATTGATCTGAAATCTGCAGTTCGAAGCCAGCTGGGGCAGAGAAAGGTCCCTGTGAGAGTTTTCATCTCTAGTTAGCCAGCAGAAGTGCTGGGAACATAGTCGTGAGTCGCTTTGAGGCTCAAAGTGGTAGGGTGCTAGTCTTGAGCTGGAGAGCTGAGGGACAGCACTCAGGCCCTGAGTCCAAGTCCAGTGAAAAGTCACTCCTGGGACATAAGTGATGGCACATCCAGAGGCAGTAAGCCACTGCTTGGATGGCAGAGATGGTATCAGATCCTAGAGTCACTCCTGTTTGGCCTTTCAAAAGTTAATCAAAGCCAGGAAGTCCTAGAAGAATAGTTCATAAGCGTGCCTTTCTGATGCCCATGTCTGTCTACTGGGCAGGAACTTGCTGGTCATCTGTGGTAGAGGGTAGTAAGGGTAAGTTTGTCAAATAGGAGGATAGTTTAAAATCCCAGCCCCCCACATCTACTCAAAGCCCTGACTGGTAGTGAAAATTTTAAGCTGATATATCTGTTCAGGAAAGAAAGCTTGTAGACCTGAGATTGTGTCCTTATTGAGATCTGTTAAAGGCCTGCAAAGGTAATGTAGGCATTTTTAGGTCATCAGAAATCAGTTCCCCAGCCAGTCAGGAAAAAGCTTTTACAAACTAAAATGTTAAAAGGCCACACTGCGGTAGCCCAAAAAAAAGTCTGTATAGTTAAAAGTTAAATGTTAAATGTAATTTCCAGTTTGGAGTAAAGCTCCCCAATGGACATCTGATCCTGGCAACCCCTTGGTAAAGTAAACTAAGGTTATAGGTTCCTGGGTAGGTAAGGTCAACGCCCTTGAGTCAGCCTGAAGAAGTTACAGAAGATGGATGATCTTTGCCCATCAGCTCCCCTTTAAAGATCAAGGCCCCCCAAAAAATGAATCCGAGGGCCACTGCCTAAACCAGTGTGGTGCCAGCCTACAAGAGCCAGTGTAAAAGTAAAGATTGTCTTCAATTGTCACAAAATGCTCAAGTAAGTCGCTGATGATGTGAGAAAATAAAACAAGGTGTGAGTGGGGATATGTTAAGTTTTGTAAGACACAGATTATAAAACTCTATAAGAAAAGACTTTAGAAAGAGAATTGGGGAAACAAAAATGTTTCCTTTAGATTAAAAGGTTTTGGCATGTTAAAAGTGAGAAAGACAATCCATAGAAAGTTTAAGTATGTAACAAAGAGAGTATGAGTCAAGACAAGGCTGGTTTAAAAGGTTGTTCAATTATTCTCCATGGCTTATTACCCTAATATCTACTTTATTGGGACCCTTGGTGATTACTATTCTCTTTCTGACATTTGGACCTTGCATTCTAAATAGATTGGTACAATTCATGAAAGACAGATTAAACACTATACAGCTAATGGTACAGCAAAATAGGTACATACCTCTTCCAGACAAAGAACTGTTGGAATTTAGTTTTGGGCCTGAACCACAGGATTGTGCTTCATGTCCATAAATCAAGGAGGGAATGTAGAATTGAAGTAAGCCCCATTTTTGAGGAAGTAGCCATTTTGTTGACTATTTAAACTATGAGTAACCCAGGCCACCAATTATCCCAGCTAGCAGAACAAGCTTATTAGGGCCTAGCTGGTCAGGAAACTCCCTGCTTAACTCTAACCGCCTGGGAATGCTTAACTCTAACCACCTCGGAATGTCTCTAGCCCTGAGCCAATGAGATTTGTACCTGTATCTTAACCTTGCTTGAACACCGGATTGCTGTAACTTTGTGGGTTTTTGCCTTTATAAGCCCTGTGAAATTTCAGCTCAGGGCCTTCCTCCTAACCTCCGTTGCATTGGAGTGTAGGTTGAGGCCCAAGCTGCAGACCACCTAAATAAAGCCTTGCTTTTGCATTTCAGAGTGTCTGGCTCTCAGTGATCTTCTTGGTGGTCATCTAGCGACTTGGGCATAACAATAAGAATCTCTTGGACTTCCGTACCCGGGCTAGCTAAGAACCATGATCCTCGGGTCTCAGCCTCTTTAATAGCTAGGATTACAGTCATGAGCCACCAGCTTCTGGCTTCACCTATTATCAAGGCTCTCACTCATTCCAGCTCTAGGCTAGTAATTTTCACACTTGCCTCTGTTCTAAGGCTAAAGCAGTACAAAGTATTGTATTGGCAAAATGCACTGATGTCTTTTACTTCTGCTTAGAATCCATAGGAAGTGGATTGAAGTGGATTAAAATAGGTCTTATCATAATAATTATCCTCTAATTCTTTATGCTTTATCTCACTCTTATATAACTATTTTCATTTTCCCTAAATCCTCTCATGTCTACTCTTATCATTGTTCTTCAAGTCTCTGACCATGCTATTTCTAAACACATTTATTTTCCTCCAGTCCAGAATCTTGAAATCAGTTCCTGGGTGGTGTCTGAGGTTTTTGCTTAAGATTAGTATTGTACCCCTTGAGCCCAGTTCTACTACTCGCTTTTCAGTGGTTTCTTAGAAATAAGACTCTCATGGACATTCCTTCCAGAGATGGCTTTGAATCACTATTCTCAGATCTCAGCCCCATGGGTAGCTAGGTGGAAGTCACTGTTCTTTCACTCTAAGTATCTTTAAAGACTCTGTTCAAGTGCTACGTGTATTTGGTGTTATTATCACAAGCATTGTAGGTCCTTTTCCCCCCAGGCTTATAAAGTTAAACTAAACAGAAAACTCAAAATTTGTCTGAGAGCTTCAATTAACATAAGAAAATTTATGTTATATAACAAATAAATTACTTAGATTATTTCTTTGTCTTCTCTGTGGTAATACTGATAAGAATACTTTATCATTATTTATTTGTTTAATAATTTCAAATGCATTCTGAACTTCTTGAGAGCAGATGCTAATCCCATCACTTAAGTCTATCTCAGCACTTAATCTAGCAGTAATAAGGAGTGATCTTTGTTTCTTATAAAAATCACTAATATTGTGCCCAGGTTTTGATTCACTAGAAGTATGCTTTCAACTTCTCCTTTTATTAGCAAGTAAAGACATATATAGAAGAGATTTAAGTAAGTGATTTCATAAGCAAGTGTGAATACTATAAATAAACTGACCAAGAAGGTAGGGGAATCAGGAACAACAACAACAACAAAAAGTACTTCCATCTTGACAGGAAAGAATAGGGTTGGAATAGAAGTTGATGTAGCAAAAGTGAGAAAATTTTAAGAAATCTGCATGATTTGAATTTTGACATGAAAAGTTAGTCAGGATTCAAACATATATTCAAGAGTGAAAGGCAGAAATATCAAGTGAAAAGAAAGAAATATAAAGCTCACTGAAATACTAAGCATGCTGGCAAAAACATGGAATAGACTAAAGTGAAATGTAGTGGTTAAGGCTTTCCTTGCCCCCTGGGTGTGTAGGGGGAGGTAAGGTATATGTCTCAGTAGTGTAACTAAATTTGGGTATGTTAAATGATGAGCTATATTCTTCTACATAACAGGTACATGGCAAGATTAATTTATCAAAGTAATATTAGCCTTTTCAATCTTAGAAGAAAGCAGTGACTGACAGAGCTATTTTTTGTTAATGAAAACTCAATTTCAAGAAAATATTTTTCTTATAGTTATCTTAAAATCTGTAAGAAGATCCAGGTGCTGGTGGCTCATGCCTGTAAGCCTACCTACTCAGAAGGCTGAGATATAAGGGTAGTGTTTCAAAGCCAGCGGCAGGAAAGTACTTGAGACTCCTATTTCCATTTAACCACCAGAAAAGCAGAAGTGAAGTCATGCCTCAAGTGGTAGAGCACTACTAGCCTTGAGCACAAAAGCTAAAGGACAGCAGGCAGGCACTGAGTGTAAGTTCTACGAATGACCAAAAACAATTTTTTAACAATAAAAGTACAGAAATAATCTTCAAAGGAAGTTATTTTTTTCTGGATAATATCATATAATTCTTTTTTTTTTTTGGCCAGTCCTAGGCCATGAACTCAGGGCCTGAGCACTGTCCCTGGCTTCTTTTTTTGCTCAAGGCTAGCACTCTGCCACTTGAGCCACAGCACCACTTCTGGCCAATTTCTGTGTATGTGGTGCTGAGGAATCGAACCCAGGGCCTCATGTATACGAGGCAATCACTCTTTCCACTAGGCCATATTCCCAGCCCCTATCATATAATTCTTGATGTACAAAAATGAAGAGTATAGGAGTTTTACCTCATCTGAGGAATGGAAGGAAGCTACTTCTTGACTACTAACTGATGTGGAGATTAACAAAACTCCTGGAGGAAATTAGCTAATCTTAACGGTGTGGATGGCAGTGGAAAAAAAAATGACAGAAATAACAGAAATGGACTCTAAAGCCCAACATCAACACCAAGCACTTTCTCCATGTCACAATGAACATTTTTTTTTCCAGGAATTAATTTCTAAATATGCCATTTCCATGTAACTTTTTTGTAGGTTAAAATTTATAAAAAGTCAGTTGAACCTATATTATGTCTCTCTTCTAGCTGTCTATCTCTCTCTCTTTTACACACACACACACATACACACACAGAGACAGAGACAGAGAGAGAGAGAGAGAGAGAGAGAGAGAGAGAGAGAGAGAGAGATTTTTCCACTGGAAACCATAGTAAAAAAAATTGTGTTCCAAGAAACCACTATATTTTTTTTTAAGAATTCTAATATTCACACTTTTTTCAGTAACTGCATTTGTTTGCTGGCTAAAACTTGAAGTATGGTAACCTGGAAGAAAATGTTGCAGTTGTCCATAAAATAAAGGCAAATAAATTTTCTTTTAATGACAAACAAAATTGAACAGATAATTCTCAAAATATTATCTAAAAGCAATGGCAGAAATGATAATTTACTAGCAAATCTTTGCCGACAAATACATAGGCTAAAGCGTAAATAGTCATTCCCAGCTGACAATGAGACAGGTACAAGAGTTGCAGTGGTCAGGGGCCATGGGACTTTCCAGAGCTGTGGATGTGTCTTAATTCAACACCAAAAGAAAAGAGCTGGATATAATTTTTCAACTGGAAACAATGAGTTCAATCTGAATTACATCCATTCATTCACTACCATGCTTATTGTTTATACTCTTTAATGTATGTAACATATTTGTACAAAAATGAATTTAAAGAACCTCTCCCCCGCCACCAGAAAATCAAGAGGACCCTGGACCTATGAAAATCAACATGTGATTCTGTCTAAACACTTCTGGTGCTGAAAGAGGAGAACAGTGTTAAATAACTAGACATAAATAGATGTCCTCAAATTATTTTTATAGTATTTTAATTACTTTAAGGAATAGTAAGCAAACACAACAAAATAAAATTTGGTAAGACTCATTTAAGTATCAGAAAACTTCCTGTTTTCTCTTTGATTTTGTAATAACTTACGTTTAAAATATTAACAATTTTTGTGACTTAAATTAACTGATGGCTTCCCATTAGATATTTTAAAGGTAAAATTTTAGAATTTCTCTAAAAGATGTGCCCTTAGGTCTTCATAGTATTTCTTTAATCATTGAAAGAAACAAAACATCATTGGAAAGAAATAATTCACCACAAGGGAAATATGGTATTAATTTACAGAGTTCTTCCTTTAAGAAAAAGTGAGACGAATTGACTCTTTTTAAAAATAATATTGAATGTTAATATTTTTTATAGACTAGGAGGGTTCTCTAATAAAGTAGGTGTGGCAAGAAAAGGTGTAAAGTATTCTTGCCAAGTTTCCTTATTTTGGAGTTTATTATTTTGTTCCAATTGCAGAACTCAGAATGAGCGAACTGAGGAATATAAAATAGTTGAAAACTATAAAAGTTATGAAAAAATTGAAATCTTTGGAAATGGCACTAATAAATCCATAAATCAGAAAGACTGAGTCAGTAGGTTCAGTTGGGCATTTGTTGTTCTGCAAACATTTATTGGCCAATAGGCTAGCTGTTTTCAATATAAGCTGGTGAGGTGGCTCAAGCCGGTAACCAATTGAAGTTGTAGTGTACTTGCCTTTCAAGTGTGAGCCCTAACTTCAATCCCTGGTACTTCCAAAATAAACAAACAAAAACAATTAGAAAGTCTGTATTCACTGGATTGTGAGCTTCAGAAGGAGTATCCTGCTTTCATTTCCATCTGTTCACTTCTCTCCCCTTAAAATCTGTATATTGGAACCAAACCAGACACCCTTCAGTAGCCAAATGGATCAGGAAAATGTAATACATATACACAATGGAATTTTATTCCACTATCATAAAGAATGACATTGCCCCATTCGTAAGGAAAAGGAAGGACTTGGAAAAAGTATACTAAGTGAAGTGAGCCAGACTCAAAGAAACATGGAATCTATGGTTTCCCTCATAGGAAATAATTAGCACAGGTTTAGGGATCACAAGAGCCCAATAGATATGCCCTTATGAACACAAAGGATGGTGCTGAGTGAAATGAACTTCATGTTGTGGAAACGAGTGTTATATCACTGTTGTAATTACTTTCAACATGCCATGTGAAACTATAACTTCTTTTGTTGATGATCCTCTTGTATCCCTTCCTGTGGTTGTGCCCATGCTATCACTGTATCTCATGTGAGTAGCCTGGATACTGTATGTACTAGTACTATAACTAGGGAAGTGAAAAGGAATATCAAAATCGAAAGACAATGGATAAAACGACAAATGACTCCAAAAGCAATACTTTTTTTTTTTTTTTTGGCCAGTCCTGGGGCTTGGACTCAAGGCCTGAGCACTGTCCCTGGCTTCTTCTTGCTCAAGGCTAGTACTCTGCCACTTGAGCCACAGCGCCACTTCTGGCCATTTTTTGTATATGTGGTGCTGGGGAATCGAACCTAGGGCCTCGTGTATACGAGGCAAGCACTCTAGCCACTAGGCCATATCCCCAGCCCCGCAAAAGCAATACTTGAAAAACCACTTGGTGTAAACCACCTGAACAACTCATGAGGAGAGAGGGAAAGCGGGGGGAAGGAGGGGGAAATGAGGGAGGAGGTAACAAATAGTACAAGAAATGTACCCATGTCCTTACTATGAAACTGTAACTCCTCTGTACATCACTTTGACAATAAATAATTATTTTTAAAATTATCTGTATGTTGCAGTATCTATTACAATGTTTCAAAATAATTAATGCCAAATAAACCAACCATGTAGAACTGAAAGCAAGATGTCACTCCTTGATTACTCCTGTAAAAAACAAAACAGTCAACTTATACACATATCTCTAATCACTACAAAACCAAGGCCTGCTACTTGATTGTAATGATTTCAATGATAAAATACAAAGCAACTCAAAATATGGAGGGGATCAGTCAAGAAACAAATACATTCATATTTTCCTTGTGTCAGTACTAAGGTTTGATTTCAGGGCTCAGTGCTTTATCATTTGAATCACACCTCCAATTTCTGCTTTCTTTGACTGATTTTTGAGTTGGACATCAGGGTCTTCTGAATGTATACCTTTGAACCACAATCCTCATATCTCAGCCTCCTGAGTAGTTAGCCTTGAGTCACTAGCAAACACACGCATTAAGTTACTTTTCAACTGACAGCTCAAAATGCAGATAGTTATGTACAAACTGTAGCCTACAGATGATATTAATATGGCTACACAGACACAGAGACAAATGTACTCTAATAATGATTTCATTTAAGATGTCAAAGACTTTTCAGAACAGTGCATTCACACTACTAGGCATAGACTTAAAGCAGATTTAAATTTCAACTTTTTTGTGTTTTTGTTTTGGGTATTTTCCTTTTGCATTTTAAACATATGAAACAGAACTAACTTCAATCTTTCATCAACAAAGCACAATATCTAGAAAGATTAATGTACAAGAATGTGTATTTGGCATCAAAAAAGAAAAATAATGGGAAAAGGAGAGAGAGGGAGAAGGAGTGGTGAACATCTGGGGTGGTTTCTTTCCTAGGAACAAGAAAAAGGTCACATCCCACCCAGGGAGAAGAAATGACCCCCTAAAAAATGTGAGTGATCTTGCATGACCTGTGACGCAAGCATCAGAACACCTCTGCTGTTTCACGGTAATGTGTGTTTCTTGTTAGAAGAAGTGAGAGAGCTGTGCTCTGCCATAAAAGAATGTGAGGAAAATGAAGGTGCTGAAAAGCTGAATACAAAAGTAGAGCAGCAGGAACTTGATGCAAGCTGTGGAAAAAATGGCATACCAAAGTGGTCCTCCCCTTAGAAACATTCAGCAGAAAAGAACTATAAAGAGTATATACGTGTATACACATATATATACTTCTGTATACACATGTACCTGTGCATTTTTATAAGCATGAGCATCATTTTTGGTAGTCTACCACTGAAATAATGGTATTCACCAGTGAGAGAATAAGCCTTCAGAGGTAACACTGACAGTTGAAAATACTGAACTTAATTTTGGGGTGGTTAATTGGAAATAAGAGTTACATGGATTTCCTTGCCTGGGCTGGCTTTGAGCATGGAATCTCCGATCTCAGTCTCTTGACTAGATAGAATTATGGTTAAAAACAACTTGAAAAGGTAATTTATCTGAATATATCCTATAATATTTAACAATTTCTATTATCTTCTTTATTTTTCTGTTCACATCATGTACTCATCTTAGATAGAATAATTTTTTAAAATCTATCCTGAAATTGAATTTTTTAAATATAAAGTTTGACATTTTAGAGGAATTTCCTTACTCTATACCAACAAATGGAATGCTTTTGAATTTCAGTGGCTGAAAGGAAGTCAGATTTTAGTTATTTGAATCTAAGGTAACTTAATTCATGGATCAAAAAAGACCCCATGAGTCTTACAAAATCTTTATTATTTTCAAGCTACAGGAAATAGTTTAGAGGAGAGCTGGATAATAGGAAACATATTCTTGGGCTGTTGATCCACTTTGGGGCACCTTCCATCTGTGACACAGTCTCTTGCTCTGAAAAAGTGTCTAAAACTAACTGTATAGAATAAAGAATTAAAATATAACAATTTTCATGACATTAAAAACAATTTATATGATTGATGAAATATTAGTAGTTCAATTTTGATAATTAGAATAAACACAATTTGACTTTTTACCTACTATTGATAATAATTGACATCCTTACACTGATATTTCTACTCTATGAGGCTAAGTATACTACACTGGACATGTAAGTATACTAAGTGTACTACCTGGGGTAGGGGGAAACTTAACTTACACATCTAGTTTATAAAACAAGTTATAACCAGCCAGGTACCAGTTGCTCATGCATGTAATCCTAGGTACTCAGGAGGCTGACATCTGAGGATTGCAGTTCAAAGCCACCCTGAACAGGATAGTCCACAAGACTCTTTTCTCCAATAAACTACTGTGAAAAAAGCCAGAAGTGGTGCTGTGGCTCAAGTGGCAGAGTGCTGGCCTTGAATATTAAGAGGCCCAGGGACAGTGCCCAGACTCTGAGTTTGAGCCTCAGGACTGACATACACAGAGAAAAACAAACAAACAAACTTACAAACAGACTAATATATTAATATAATATTAAAAAGTTTGTATAAAATAGTTAACCATTTTAAGTACTTGAAAAATCTTGAGAAATCTAAGCCATAAATGCATATTAATGTATGAAACTTATTCAAAAGTGAAAGGATTAAGTGATACTAAAAGATAAAATAACTTCTTTTAAATTTATAACTCTAGTATTCTTCTATCATTAATCAGACAAATCTACCAATAATGATGATGAGATTTAACTTTATATGCACTATTATCTACCCTAAAGGCACATGAATCTTAACAGTCTTGTAAAAGGTAAAATCATACCTTATATTTTGTTATGACAGATTGCTTTGGGCTCTTAAAAATGTGGAAAATATTGTTTGACCTGACTTCAAGCCATCGCCCATTTATTTAGAAGATGATGTGAATCACTGATTTTGATTACATAGTGAATATGTAATAAAACTACACTTCTACTGCAAAGAATAGTTAGAATTACTTAATGTAGGAGTGTCTATGGTAGTGGAAGACATCAAATTGTCTTATTTAAATGGACAAATCAATTTTAAAATCTAACACCAGGTGCTTGGAATTTGGCTTAGCAGCAGAGTTCTTGCCTAGCATGCATGATGCCCTGGGTTTAATTCCTCAGCACCACATAATCAGAAAAAGTGGAAAGTGGCTATGGCTCAATTGGTAGAGTGTTATCCATGAGCAAAAGGAAGCCAGGGACAGTGGTGAGACTTCTAGAAGGAGACATTATAATTACCAATCACAATTATGTCCAAGTGAGGAATAATAAAAATTTCCCTAGGGAATTGCTTCTATGCAACATCAGCTACCATCACAATCATGATATCTGTACCCTTATGCTTATTCTACTTTCCTAAGTATTGGACTTACAACTCAGACTTAGGTATCTCGAAAGTACCTAAGCATAAATGAGCCAACAAATAAACTGAGTATATATCTCAATCCAAAGATACACTGAGAGTCTGAGCTGACCAATCAAGAAACAAAAGATCAAATAAGACTTCTCCATTCTTTATCCATAAATTCTGGCCAATTTTTGAAGAAATGAGGTAGAGTTTAACTTATTTCTTTCTTGTCAAGTTTATTTGTTCCTAATGCCTAATATTATACTCTAGTTGAGGAGTTTTATCCATAATATCTAAATACCTAGAACTTCCCCCACAAGATCCAAAGCTTCCAATGTTTTTTGTCCTTTTGCTCACTGTTTCTATGCAGGTCTGAATCTATTACTCCAGGATAAACACAAAAACTTTGAAAGAGATAATATCTGTGTGTGTCATTTCTCTAAACAATTTTTGTTTTTCCCATAACTTCATAGACAAATTCTATATACCCTGTAGTACTTCCCTTGGTAATCAACCCTCTTCTATTTTGTCACATATATACCATTCTTGCACTCTTGCAAACCACTGGGGGCTACCTGAATATACAGAGAGCACCATAATGGTATCTTTGTTTAATTCTCCCATTTGAAAATGTATGCTTCTCTCCTTCTTCTGCTTAGTTTACTCCTCTTCATTGAGTCTTGGATAAAATTTCCCTAAGTTAAGAAGAGGTTTCTGAACTACCAAAATTAGAGCTTATTTCTACATCCTATGGCATTCACTTGATACATCATATATTTTCACCATGCACAGTAACTCATTTGATGGTCTCCTTACTGGAAACTTCTTTTAGACAAAGTTTATGTATTTAAATCCCTCTTTATCAATGTTTTCTAAATAAGAGCTGAAATGTGAAACAGGTGAAATCATGTTAAGTCTCCTGTTAACAAGTCATTTTGTTTTACCTTACCCATGGATATTATTATTATGACAGCATATACAAGAATACAAGGACAGAATATACAACTAATTAATAAATTTTACAGAATAAACAACATTTCATATACCTTTGTAGGTAGATAGTATTTTCTATATTTGTGGATAAAAGAAACAAAGCAGGTCCATTGTTAGGTAGTTTACCTAAACACTGAAACCTAAACATGGTGAAACTGAGATTCTATCCAATTTAAATTTGACTCTAAAATAATAGACCTGTTGTTGGTGAAATGGAATAACCTGCTTATATTCACAAACCAAAGGCTTACTATTTACTTATGCTCAAAGAATTACTATTTATCTAATCATCATAGGTATTTAGGTTTGGGAGCTAAACACATTCTCTGAAACAGCCACATCAAGCAATAGTTCATCAGAAAATTCTTTTAGAGAAATTATTGGAGCAAATTCTCAGTATAAAAGAGACATGGTATAATATAGAAAGAAATACCTCACTGAAAGTCCTTTGGGGATCATCTTAATTGCAAATACAGGCACACATTGAGAAGAACCATCATTATCCTCACTGAGCATTTTTACAGACAAGCAAGATGAGAAGGAAGGGCCAACATTTTTTCCATAGGAGGACATCTCCAAATTTTTGAACAGGTACCAATAAAAGATGGCCAACAGAGAGGAAACACATTATACTTTGTTAGTAGCTTTCTGCAGTAGTGACCATCTCTAACTATATCAAAGAGCTCTCAAACAAATTTGTTCCGTAGGAATGAACTAAGCCAACTTGAAATCCATTGCCCTAGCCACAGGAGTATGAACGTGTTCCATATCCCACTTCATGAAACATCTCATCTAGCAGCTTATATTAGGTATGTTCTTATTTAATTGTATTTTAAGATATTTTCAGAGCTATACAGCCGAGGGTCACACCCTTAATCCTAGCTAATCAGGAGGCTAAATGTGAGAACTGAGGTTCAAAGCCAAGCCGAGGCAAAGAAGTCCCTCAAACACATCTCTATTTAACCATCAAAAAGCTAGAAATGTATCAGGCTTGGGGCTGGGGATATGGCCTAGTGGCAAGAGAGCTTGCCTGGTATACATGAGGCACTGGGTTCAATTCCCCAACACCACATATACAGAAAATGGCCAGAAGTGGCGCTGTGGCTCTAGTGGCAGAGTGCTAGCCTTGAGCAAAAGGAAGCCAGGGACAGTGCTCAGGCCCTGAGTTCAAGGCCCAGGACTGGCCAAAAAAAAAAAAAAAAAGAAATGTATCAGGCTTGAGTGTGAAAAGCTAAGGGGCATTGTCTTGACCCTAAGTTTAAACCTCATGACCGAAAGACAGACACACTCACACAGACACACAGACACACACACACATTTTCATAATGATCCTTATTTGCTATCTTACCACATATAAAATAAAAGTGTATGTCTCTATGTATGTTTCCATGTGTATATGCTGTCATTGAAACAACACTTAGGCATGAGTTTAGTTATTATATGTAATATGTGCATATATTTTATATAGCTTGTCATTTTAGAGATTATTCAAATAAAAGAAAAATATCCTAAGTTGCTGTCTAAGCATATTGATCACTGATCAGTATGCTGTTTAGTAAACATTGTTTCTTACATTTACTATCTACTTTCATGCATTGCAGAGGGTGCCTTCAGATATCAGCAGAAGTAAAGTCTAATGTTACCAAAGCCATTTTTTTTTCAGGCTCCCAAGTTCATACGCTATACACATCAATATTTCTTGTACTTCATTTAAATTCTGTGATGACAAAAGTGTAGCACATGCTGTCTGGAAGTCTTTGCTTATAAGCCCGTGTCACAGAGTCCAGTTCCCAGTTTCACAAACTCTGTTCCAAGCCTTTGAGGATTTATAGCTGCTATGGGCCAAGCAAAAGCAGTGAGGCTGGGACATTAAGTACACTCTTACATAGTTTGATTTTAATTGAAAGAATAATTTCACTCTATAGTGTTAAATAAACAAATGTAAAAGCTCTCCCAAGAAATTATATGCATAGTAAACAATCAAAGCTGTAATTAAGTTTTTATTTGCTAACAATGTCAAGATAACATTTTAGTGAAAAAATAAATAAATAAAATCCAATTCAGCTTTTGCAGAAGGGGCCTAGAAAAGAATTCCAATTACTATCACTTTGTCAGTAATATTGCATATTCATGTACCATGCAGAATTTTTTTTTCAATTTTAAATCAATCAGCACTTAAAGTAGAAAGATTATCAATCATGTTAATACATTTTATTTGTTAGAAGACTAGATCAGACAATATCCTTAATCTATTTATAGTGGTATGATGTTACATTATAATTGCTGCGGCTATAAATTTTCACAAACTTTTTGTTTTAAATCACTCCATTTAATTACTTTGTAGTTTTGGAGGCCAGCAATGTGAACTGGGTCTCACTGTTCTATATTCAAGGCATTGGCAAAGCTCCTTTCTAGTGGCTTTAGGGAGAACCTATTTCTCTAGTTCTGCCAGATTGGAGATGCTGACCACATACTTTGGCTCCTGGCCTTCTTTCATCTCCAAATCAATAGTAGGCAGCTGAGACCATCTGAAATCACCACACTCTGACTCTCCTGCCTCTTTTTTTAACTTGGGTTTAGAATGACATGAAAACCACCAAATCTTAAAGTCAGTTGATTCGTATTCTTCATTCCATCTATTCCCTTCACTTCCCTTGACATAGAATCTATTTTCAGGCTCTGGGAATTATAATACAGACATAGTTGAAGGGCTTTTGCTTTGTCTTCCACAAAAAAATAAAACAATTCTGCTAAGAAACACCAAGCAAAAACAATAGTCTAAATTTGTTTTAAATTATTAAAAGCACTTAGGCATCAATAAAAAAAAAAAGCAAAAGTCCCAGAATAACAACTCATAGAATGCAAAAGGTACATTCTGATCCGGCATATCTGCTCTCTCAAATAAGACTTCATTTTAGACAACCTCATCTGGGTTAAGGAGGAAATGAAATAATACATCGCAAATTTAACAAAAAAAATCTTTCCCATATGCTACATGAATCTCAAAGCTCAGGTAATCTTACCCCACTAGGGTTTATTTGTTTATTTTTCTCTTTAACACAAGGCTACTACAGAGAAAGACAATTGAGCTCTGAGCTAAACTGGGAGCCAAGTGAGATAAACAAAGGGAAACATAATAAGGTAGGCATTTTCCAGCATAAGACATATTAAAATTTCTAAAAGGTTAATGTACATCGTTATGCAATGAAGAGCAACGTGTTTATAAGCAAAATTGCTTTTTAAATTATATTTTTATAACCTTAGGTAGTTGAACAAAAGGGTTACCATTCAATATGAGTTTATAGGTACAATGTGTCTTGAACTATATTACCTTTCATCATTCTC